>NC_092866.1:15756134-15839786 GCF_032062135.1 Pyxicephalus adspersus | reverse complement strand
ATTTTGAATGGGATTTAGTGATGTCACTACTGTACTATTGTATGTTGTATTTGATGGCGCCTCTGACATTAGGAAGCAAAAAAATTTCCTCTACTAACAGTAGTTGGAAATAAGTCTCTTTAGGAAAGCATGCAAATTAAATTAGATGTTCACCGCTTTTGTCTTGCTTAAATTTACCATCACTTGTACACTGGACCAAATCCCTTCTGATCTACTCCATTCTGCCTACAAGTTCTGATCTCACCCGGAATATGTGCTCAATCCCTTCAAACTACTGTTGGAGCAGTAAAACATTTTTAAAAAAAGCCATTTCTAAAAGTTTTTAGCATACATATCCACTTGTAGCCCAGTAACTTCCCAGCTGTTGTATTACCCATCTGTTAATAAAATAACTCCCATTTAAGTTCTCTATATGTATCCTAAAGTTAGGTTAGATAAGACAAAGAAGAAAAAGTGTTCATCGATAAAAGCACTGTCTGGCTAAATGGCAGAGACAATGGATTTTCTCTCCGAGATGTCGATCATTACTTTAATTTTAGCTAGGCTTGTCAAATTTACTTCCCTTCAAGAGGAAATTACAAGCTCAGATATGCTCATCTTGCGATTGAGGCATTATGGAAACGAGCTAAGCTGGTAGTTCTCATTGTTGTTCCCTGATTTAATATTTTATTTCTGTACTTCTTCTTTGAGGACGGTGAAATCCTCAGTCATTAAAGCTCTCAAGATGTCGCTAAGTACTTTAATTTGACTAATACACCTGTCAACGGTTTTGCAGCTGTACTAACTTTTCCGTTGATGTTTACAATGCACGATTATGATGACAATCAAAGAATGAACCAGGAAGAAGGAAGGAGTTTTGTTATTTTTAAGAGGAACTAAACCTGAAAAAAAATCCATCCAATAATCTATCTGAAACATATAATATTTCTGTGTATAGAAAATAATTCAGGCCCTTGCTGTCATATTTCAACACAAGTATTTATTTTCCATTCAAAAGAGAAAAGTACAATGTGAAGATGAAAAATACATGGATTATAAGAATGTATTTATAGCTAAAATGTTTTTACGATATTTTGGAGGGGCAAAAAAAAACATGTCAAATGGTAAAGCTGTTTCCAAATGGAATGGGAAATTGAACATTTTACAGTTGTCCCTCAGATCTTCCAAAGGGGAAACCTGTTCCAATGACAAATTTCAAAGAGGAATAACCTTCTTTTTTTAGTGACTTATTTTCATTTGTAGTTGCTTCTCTGAGATAGTGAATGGAAATCTCTCCAGATGATAATGAGTCCAGATAGATAGATTTACAATGTGCATAGAAAGTAAATGTAGGTCCAATGTTAAATACATTTATACAATACCTATACAATATAATACCTGTTATATCAACTGATTTTTACTGACATGGAAAATTATTCTACTGCTGCAAAAAATTACCTACCTTTTAAGTAATACTCTTTACCATCCAGGTTTTTCACAAAGTGATAAACTGTTTAGCAAAGCTGTTGGCATTGCATGTATAAGGGAATGACTTCTTCCCCAAATAAATCTTTAGTTTTAGAAGTTTTCTCCCACCCTTGACTCTTCTGCATACTGGTATGAATGATTCTCCTTCCCAAAGGCTCTCTGTTTTTCCAAGATCAAAGTTAAACTTTGATTTTACACCATGGTGCTAGCTGGTAGTGAAATATGATATTGTGGATCAGTCTCTCATATGTTTACGTTTCTTATTATTTTATAATGGTAACAGGGGATTGAATGTAAATGACAATCAAATGAGAAACTCACTAGCTTTCATATTTGACAATTTCAGACCCTGATCAAAAAGGATACATCAATGAGTCCACTAAGCCAAGTTCACGAGACGATTATGACTGCATTTATCAAAGTCAACCAGATGGTTTTTAGGACACACAGTAAGTTTGGTTTAACATAACGAAGATAAAAATAAATAAAATCTGGCAAGTCCATGACAAGAACAGTGTCCTAGAATGATAAGACATCAAGATGAATTATTAAAATCTAAAATTAATTGGTATTGATTTCGTGTTTACTTGATTTTGTCTTCTCATTTTTCTCCACCTTATCTAGTATGGAACCACGATTGTGCAAGAAACTTCAAAGATACATTAAAATTAATATCAACCAAAAGTATGGTATAAATATCGGCGTTCATTTTACACCAATATTAATTGTTGTTTATAGTGTTAATCATTGTTTAAGCATTCATTACCATATACATATTAAAGCTATTAAAGATACAATTTCGTCCGTGAACATGGGTGATCCATCACACCTGGAAAAGACCTGGTCTAGGATTGAAAACATTTTAGAAAAAACATTCTAAGTTTTCTAGGTCACCCAGCTTCACTGATGAAAGTGAATCCTCTCCAGTCTTGGAGAGCTTTAATAAATCAGGGTTTGCCTCGATGTGACCCCTAAGTCACTCTAAATCATGGGATTCTGTTGATCTAGATACAGTGAAATTACAAGTGTTCCCCATTCCCACTTGCTAGAGACCCATCAAAAGCACCTGTGATCCAGTTCCAAAACCATCAAAACTTGGTCTGAATATTGATCTTAGATATTTGAACACTAAAATATTGAGGGAAGGATGACATATGACATATACCTATATCTGTATAGCTTTTTATGGATAAAATGACAGAGCTCATGTCATGTGAAGCTATTTTATTACCCTGTGGAAATTAATGTATGGTAAAGTCTTGCTCATTTCTTCCAACCTCAACCCTGTCTGTAAGATTCTGTGGCAGTTGCAGATTTTATACTGCCCAACATACGAAGAAAAGTATGTAAATTATTTTTACACATAGCATGGCAGCTTGCGAAAGGGGGGTTTATTCCACCTAATATGGAAATGTGAAAAAGCAACATCTTTGTACCAGCAGTGGCGGATGTAGCCAACACTAGGCCCTGTGATGAATGGGCTTCGGGCCCACCGACCAAACTGACTTGGCGCCTCTGTGGTGGCCCCTGTTGGCTGAGGAATATCCTGGGCCCTCGTGTCGCAGCACACTTAGCACCCCCCTGTATACAAGGTACGAATTCCTGCCACAACCCCAGTTGGTGGAAGAATTACTATGCAAAAACAATATCATTTTCTCTTTGGCATGCCGTGGTTTCCCCCTCCGACCCCTATGCCATTATAAGGTTTTGAAGTATCGTTGGGTAAAAAAAAGAGAAACCACTGTGTGACACAAAAGACATGTGTGCCATTCAGTAACCTCAGGATAGTAACAGGGTTACTTTAAACTAAGAACCCAACATCATACCTTGCTGACTAAGTCTTTGTCAAACGTTAATAAAAATAACGCATAACAATATCATGGTATAATGTGCAAGGAGCTTTAAAATGCTAACAATTTAAATTTCTTTTATTCTTTATAGATGTGACCTTATATAACAGGAAAAAAAAGTAGCGTGTCCCTTGCGGCATGATGTGGCTTCATTCACTGACCCCAATGTCACCACAGTGTTCTGTAGTGATGTGGGGTCATCAGAAGGAATCACAGCATATTGCTAGGGACACACTAGCCAATTCAAACAAAAATGCCGAATAGCAGCTGTGCCTGGAGCTCCTGAAACAAACACAGATTTCCTTTGCCTCCAACCAGTCAGGTAAATATTTAACTTTTTTTTTTTTTTACAGGATGCCTGTCATTCAGCAAACTTAGAATAATGACAGGGCCACTTTAAACTGACAACCCTGCATCATATTGTGTTGGGTAGCTCTGGTCAAACTTCATTAAAGATCACGCATAATAACATCCTGCTATAATCTGCAAGGAGCTGAAAAATGAGAACAATATGAACTCCTTTATTCTTTATGGATGTGACCTTATTTTAACGGCTTTAGATCAAATTCGTGAATATGGAGTTTTGTGAGATTGGCATTTCTGTACTGGGTCCTGGAGGAACATCTCATATCATCTCACAGATGCCTTCTGTGAATCTGCACATAGTGTAAATGTTCCAGCAAATCACATCCTGTTATATCAGATCTGACTGCCATCTGCTTAAATTGTTTTCCTTTTTTTTGTGACAAATATGGTATTTTAGCAACTCATTAGAACTTAAAGTTTATTTTGTAAAACTGGGGCAACAGACGGGATTAAACACGCTCATCTTTCATGTCCCAACAGTCGACGTGAAACCTCTTTTTAGTGCAGTAGTTATGAAAGAGGGTGATTTTAATGTATTAGTTTTTGGTTATTGAAAGGCTAATTTGGAAAGCACAAATGTCAAGTTGCTGTGAGAGAAATAATTCCAAGAGTAGCAAATGACAAATTAACTTAAGTAGTATAAAAAGGCAGAAATAATTCAGGATATTGTTATAGAGAATGGATCAGGGAATGATATTAAAGAAAGGGGAAAAACACAATTTACAGCAGAATTACATCAGCATGCTTTGATTAATGCGGAATATGATAATAATCTTAAAGCTAAACTCCAGGCGATATTAAAGACCCAAATTAATGCAGCATTGTATTATTTAATACATCATTAAACTATAACTAAAGACATTTTTTGGATATAGCATGAGAGAGTCAAAACCTCTGTCATTTTTTTTCATTTTACTTTTTTTGTACGTTTGTCCCAAACGTACCTTTAGGCATCTGCTAGAAAGATGTGTGTGTATGTATATATATTGTATTGAAAGTAGGGATTAGCGAGAATGCCTCGAACTTCCGATGGTTCCAGGAAATTTCGCAAAACCATCAGAAGATTGAGGAAATTATAACAGGGGATTCACAGGATTCCCTGGGAATCCTCCTGTTTGTGATCCGCGGGGCACTAGAGGTTAACTAACCTCTAGTGCCTCAGATCACGCACTGTTCTCCACGGCCGCATTCATTGAGAAGATTTCTGGCACTAGGGGTTAATAAACCTCTAGTGCCGGGGATCGCAGTGGAACTGCAGATGAACTCTAAATGGGGAAACTCCATTGGGAGTTCTTCTGCAGTTCCCCTGCGATCCCCAGACACTAGAGGTTAATTAATCGCAGTGGATTCTCAGGGCTGCAATCATTCTTGCAGACCTGGGAATCCTGTTTGTGATCCCCGGCACTAGAGGTTAAATGGGGACAAGTCTCCCCATTCAAAACCTCGATTGCTACCTGATTGGCTAAGGAAAGCTTTCCTCTGCCAATCAGAGAGCATTAGAGGTTTTGAATAGGGAGACTTGTCCCCATTTAACCTCTAGTCACGGGGATCGCACACTGAGCTGATCAATGAATGCAGCCGGCACTACATTCATTGATCAGCACAGCCTGCAATCTTTTTTTTTTTTCCTTTTTTTTTTAACAAATTAATTTCAAAAACGGTTGGCGAATTTACACCGACTATTCTCGCTTACAATTTCGGTAAGTGAGAACGGCCGAAATTCGCCGCCAGATCGAGTTTTAAAAACTCGCTTGCTCATCCCTATTTGAAAGTACATGACCCCTTTAAAATTAAACATCAGTGGTGTTGTTTATTTATTACTTATCTTTACAGCTGTCTTGGAATATTTTTGTAAAGGATGAAGTGATCAAATAGTTTGAATCCTATTGCAGAAAAATAGAGAATAACTCTCTAAAGTGATGAAAAGCTCTTTCCTTTTGCCAGTTGTGATTGAAATGAGTGTCCTGAAGGAAAATCTTACTTCCGTTCTTGTTCTGGTGAGTAGTGATCAGGCCCTATCATCACTTGCTGCCTATAGAGATCATCACTTGGATATTGATGACCACCCCCAACCCTAGTAAATATATTATAAGTAGCACGTCCTCAATGATAGCAAATGGGCCACATGCACTACATCCAAATGTGAAAATCCATACATACATGTAGTGGTGATAGTTCAGATCACAGCTTATTTCAGGCGCGATTTTTCCTTTCCCTATCTCTAAGCATAATTTGAGCAATTCAAGCGCAACTCCAAGTGTGAATATCCTGCAGGCGGGAAAATCATCCAAAGCCTCTGCACTGGTACACCTGTCTGTATTTTCTACAAAGAGCTGATGTCAGTGCTGATCTCTATAAAAGACTTTTTGTTAGTGTGCTAGTCAGGCGGGGACAGATTAAAGCAGCTAATAAGGACAGATAGGCGTTAAAGAAATTGAAAGAGGGCAGACAGTGCTTGTCAATGAGCCATTTTCTGCTACTGCTAGCCACTGACGGAGCTTGGAGCTAACAGAGACAGAACAAATTAAAAAAAATAATCACAGTGAAACCCCAGCAATTATTTTCAGTTATACACAAGTACTTTTCCCATTGTTGCTAAAAAATGTCTAGTTTTTCTCATATTTTGACTGTCAATCAATCAAAATCATAGCAATTATTTCCAGATATAGGTATTTTTTTTCATTGTGGTGTAAAAAAAGTTTCTCAGCTCAAATAATGGTGAAGGGAACTGAAAAATGGATTTAGAAAGATGGATGCTGTCCAACATTCCTAAAATTGGCTAAAGAAACAAATCTTAGTGATATTTGACAAAAAGTTTGAATTTTAAACCTTTTTTTTAAAAAATCTGATTTCAGATTTCTCAGGTCTTGGATTTTGAATTCTTAACTCGAGCCTGCAATTGATCGAACTCAAGATTTGATTCCTATTCTGAAAACTCTAGTAGCAACACTTATGTGAAAAGAACAGTAGTTCAATACTTTGGGGTAATTTTGGTTTGGCAATCAAAGTAGTGATTAGCACCAGACAATACATACCATTTTGCCATAAAGGTTGTGATCAGATTTTAAAAACGTGAAAAGCAATTTGGCATCTGGCAATCAGGCTACCACTTCTTTAGAAATGAGCACCAAAAGATAAAAACAGCAAATAATATTACAATATAAAAAAAAGAAAAATACTCTGTGTTCTTTTCTTGAGATTTTTCTTATTTTTGTTGTATTCTGTTAGATATTTTTTACAGAAAGTAATAAATAAAATAGAAAAATCATAACAAAAAAATAAATAAAAAAGCAGTGCATGATAATGATGTATGTGTTTTTACCTCTGCTTTAAGTACTTCAAATTTTTATATATAATTAAAATGAAACAAAAATATTACCTGCAAATGACAAAAAAAATTGAAAGAGGAAATATCTCTGGAGAGGGGAACAAAGTCCCAGGGGAGATCCTGGTGTGATAGTTTACATATATGTGGACAGTTGGTTTGAATCAAGCAATTTTGGATGTCAATATTCACATTGCGGAGGTTACTTGATCCCCCTGTGAAAAACCAAGCAATCAAATAAATTGTGTGGAGAATACTTCTGTTTCCATTCATAATCTGGTAGGTGGTTGCTCTTTATGTCTTGGTACAATGATCTTTTTTGGGGAAGCATGTTCTTCTCCTGGGAGAAATATTCCTGGCCAGGACACTATCTGCATGAAGTTTGAATGTTCTCCCTGTGTTTGTGTGGGTTTACTCCAGTTTCCTTTCACCTTCCAAAAATATGCAGTTAGGTTAATTGGTTCTAAATTGTCCTTGATTGTGTTATTGACATATGACTATGGTATGGACATTAGATTGTAAGCCCCTTTGAAGGACAGTTAGTGCCATGACTATGTGTCACGGCTCCACAGGGCAAAGTGGTGGACCCACTGTGTTTTCAATCCAGTGGCTGGAGATGTGCACAGGGCGCAGGGTCTAAGCAGTAGCTTGGTCTTCTCCAGAGCCTCTAGAGGTGAGGATGTTGTGCGGCCAGCTACTGCCAGGTTGCGGCCTCCGTGTCCACCGCGGAAGGTTACAGTTGACTGACAGGAACCAACAGTGAAGTACCAGAGCGAAATCCAAATGGGTAGTCAAACGAGCCGAAGGTCAGGACAGGCAGCAAACAAGAGTAGTCAGTAAACAAGCCAAAGGAGAGGGGAGCCAACAAACAAGAGACGTCAGGAAACAAGCCGGGGTCGTTACATGGATAGCACAAGAACAAACGCAGATAATGGAGCTGTAGAAACCTGGGAGTGGAACCACAAGGAACTACTTGTCCAGGCAAATTCCTATTGCCAGGTCACCTCCTTAATAAGGGGATGTCAGGTAATAGGTGTAGGTCATGTGAGCCGCAGTTAACAAACCCACCAGCAGAGGGAGTGCTGGTGATGCAACAGCTTCAGGTGTTTTTCAGGTGCCTGCCAGCTGATGGAGTGCATCTGCAGAACACCGTAGTCCTCTAAGGCAAGTGAGCAGCTGACAGAGAATCACCTAACCTGGACCAGGAAGTGTGCAGAGTGTTGAATCTAGAAGCAGAGATGGTGCTGGCAGAAGGGGATTTCAAAGAGGGTGAGCCAGAAGGAGGCACAGATGACCTAGACCTGCGGGATTCACACTATGTGACACTATGGACTTTGTGAAGCGCTGAGTAATATGTTGGCGCTATATAAATAAATATAGAAGACTATTGAGAATAGAAGGAGATGGTCAGAATCGCTTTATAAAACTGTATTTATTTGTCCATGATAATTAACATTTACTATCAACACATTTCGTGGCACTTTAGGATTTTGCAGGATTGGTGTACACTTTAGGACTGTAGGGTAGAAGGTATCCCTGCACTTACAAATTCTTGTGTCTGTTTAAATGTTTAAAAAAAAATGAAGAGAATATCAAAATGCAAAAAAAAAATACACCAAAGACAAAAAGAAAAATTACAAAACTTGCTAAAAACTCCCTGGAGCTGTTTAAAACTTATTGCAGACCTAAATATCCTAACCAACCGTCATTTAGTCTTCTCTATTGACTCCAATATATGTTGGCAAATCAGAAACCACTAATTTCATTTCTCTAAGCTTCTATAATAGTAGGGTATGGGAAGATTGCCAGGCTCTGTCCAATGATCTAAAACTATTACATTTGTTATGTTTATCATTTGTCATACATACATATAATTATTGTGGTATTGCCTACCATAGATTTTTGTTATTTAGAACAGAGAGTAGAGAATTATATCATAGAAAATGTTACTTATACTAGTTGGAAGAGAAAGTATCCTTGTGTTTGAAATACATCATGAAACCCCCCTCATCTTCCATCCACTTTTTTTCAGTGTGAATTGAGCAGTCAACAGCATGGCACTTTAAATGTTCCCAGTTGTTTACTGTGATAAATAATTCATTTTTGTAATTCCTTACTGAGCATTGCTGTGTTTATGAGGCCACTTGCAGAGGAATCAACTTTGCTGTTAATGCTATTAATACAATAATTGTTTCAATAACACACTGTGATACCATAGAATGTTACAATTGCCTTGTCTTTGTTCTAAAGTATAATTTTTATTTTTTCACTAAAGATTTAAAGACCACAAAAACAAAAAGTCAGGCAAAAAAAGGTGTAAATTAATTTAGTAATGAGGAATGGTGCAGCAGTTAGATCTCATGTAAACAAGAAGAAATGAAGGGGGAAATTATTAAACTTAGATACAAGATTGACAGCACATTATTGAAGTCATGAACTGGTAAAAATGTGCTGTTATCCTGCAGAATAGTTTCATGAATTTGCACTTCATCAGTCAAGTGCAACCTTGAACAGACATCAGATGGTAACAAATGCCCAGGTCCATATAATGAAAGAATTAAAGTATATGCATAGATAAGTTTTTCTTTTTTCATTTCAAATAGGTTAGAGAATGTAAAACACTTGTCATTTATTCTTTTCTTTAGGTGTCCTTTTGATTAGGATCTCGGTAAATACGCCTGCTTTATTAAAATTCTCCAAAGACTGGAGAAGATAGACAGTTATGGGAGAACCTGGGGAATCCAGCAAACTGGGATGGATTTCTTAAAAATATTTTGGTTTTAGTTGGCAGATGTTTTTAATCCTGGACAAGATCCACTCCAGATTTGGTGGATCACCCAGGTTCTACCATGACAGTCTATCTTCACTCTTGGGGAGTTTTAATAAATCAACCCCAAACTGTCACAACCAAATAAATCAGTGCAGTACTATTACCATTTATTTAGCAGCTGAACAGAACTCCTTTCATTGTGCAGCAAAGAACTTCTAGAGCTGGACTGATCATCAGAGGATCTCATCCTAGGGCACCGCTGGTCCCTGCAAAGGTAAAAATTGGTTAAAAAAGAATATTATGTTTTTAACTGTGTGGTGTATAACCTGTAAATATTCTTAAGGGTGTGGGGGTGGATAAATAGAGGCCCTATATTAATGGGCCTTCTGTACTCTAGTAAGCTCCCCACCCTCAGACCAGCCTCCCCAACACTGGGGTCATGTATACGGTCCTTTTACCCAATAGAGGTTCTTGCCTTGCATTGTTTGGCAAACCGGGTTCCAGAGGACCTGTAATGATGAATTTTGGGTCTCAAAAGTTTGTTGCCCTTTATTTTCCGCAAAGGACCTAAGCCTGTGAAAGAATCTAGTAGTAATATTGGGGACCCCAGACAGTTTTTCTTTAAATTATTTGTATTATTTTTGGAAAAGATAACTTTCATTGAACTGAAAATCAACAGTTTTGTCCATTTTCATTTTATCAGCCTCCTGCTGGAACGTGGGAGCCCACAGAACAGCAAGAATTATCAGAGCAGTCATGGTTCCTTGTCATGTGATTCTGATGTTGGCAATAACATAGTGATCACATGCAGGCTTGAAGCTTGAGAGAGAATAAAAGCCTGTACAGGTAGTCCCCCGTTTACATACGGGATAGGGACTGTAGGTTTGTTCTTAAGTTGAATTTGTATGTAAGTTGGGAAACAAATATACATTATTTTAATAAATGTTAATAGATGTTTGTCCCAATATATTATTAGGCAGCGTGGTGTCAGTTACTGTATGAAATCCTCACTGTGAGTTAATCACAAACAAAGCAAAACAAAACTTTATGCAACCTACACATTCAGTACCTTCTGCAGCAAGCTGTGCTTTGATATGAAAAAAAAAAAAAAACAACTGCAGAGTTTGTCTTGGTCATTTAGAAGTTACAAGAGGTTGCAAAACAATAAAAGACTTCTACAAGTCATGCGAACCGCCCCCTCCCCCTATCAAGCCCCTGTCCAACACACGATTGACCAGGGACGCCCTGTTCGTATCTAGGAGTTGTCTGTATGTCGGATGTCCTTAACTTGGGGACTACCTATAGATAATCACTGTGGCATCTGCAGTGCAATGTCAGGTACACTTATGGTTTTAAAAGGTAAGTATAATACATCAAAAATAGAAATAATTGTAAACTTAAAGTGGCTTATTTGAAAAGGTACCAAATAAAACCTGATATTTCTTTAAAATATACAGAATTTTTTAGGTATACACATTTATCAAGCATTTTGTTGTTGACCTATTGTCAATGAAACGTTTACCGTGGACATAGAACATCAGGAAAAGGTTAAAGATTATGTATTACATGTTAGGAATATGTAAATATATGACTATCTATAGCTATGTATAATCTTTCAGAGTGTTACTTCTTTTAGCTGGGAAAATAAAGACATTTATTTGAGTCATTCAGTAAACACAGATTTTTTTTTATATTGTTCGATTGTCTCAATAACAATGGTGTAAAAGGAGATTTGGCACACAATGGTAGAGCTATTGTCTAATTACAGGTAATTGTATGGTTTAATCAAAGTGACATTAAATAAGCACAGAATCCTTTTAGCACAATGCCATTCAGCATTTTTTAAACATTTTTTCCTCCAGCTTGGCGTTAATATCATTTTGTATACACATGGCTGAAATAGTGACAGCACTGGCAGTTTTGAATACAAATCATTATTATATAATCAGGGATTGTAATTCCTTCATTTATTTTATCTCTTCTGTCCTAATAATGTTATATTATACAGGGGAAGATTTCCATTGTCAGCTAATGACAAATAAAGATAGAAGGAGTAACAAATGGCAAGGTAATAATTCTTCATGGGGAATATTGTATGGTTTTTGATTTTATACTTCTAATAAATTTTAAAATGTGTTTTTTTTTATTTTTTTTTATTTTCTGTATTTGTACCTTTTAAACAGATTCTCTTTCTTTAGCCATTCTGGGCATAGAGAAAGATTCTGCTACTATTCTACACCTGAGCAACTTATCCCAAACTTACACGTTTCCCTTCAAATTTTTGGGGGATACAATCCCCATGTCTGCTCAGAGTCAAATGATGCCAGAGCTTATCCAGTGTTGATGAAGAACTTTACTTTATTAGGTGATACAGGACACACAGATAGAGCCAGAGCCAAATATCTAACAGATGTTTTTTTTAATTACATAATTAAAAACAATGAAAGAGTTTTGGGTGGCAAATCAATATATCTGTTGACTGGGATTAAAATATTAGGATCAAACCATTACATTTAGAAATAGTAATATTTTCTATTAGCCATGTAGAAAAAAAACTTTGTTAACAAGCTTCTGGTTGCAGTTTTTCAAAACACTCTTTCACATAGTTTCACCTATGTTCCCTTGGATTCTGCCCATGGGGGCACCAGGTTTGTTAAGAGCTGCTCCACCCAGGTCATTGTATCTAAAGAATTAGTAATTTTTAACCAGTGCTACAACCTCTATAGAAACTTTCGAGGGCCAGTTTATCCAAAACTAATTTTAAGAGATCCTGGAGTTAGCAATTTGTTAAATATCTTCAGGACTGTATTGATGACATGTATTTTCTTGCAGTAATGGGCTGAAGATTATTATTTTTGCTGTTATTTTACCAAAAAAGTGTATAAATGTGCAAAATAAAACTAGCCATGGGATTAACTTGGAACTGTAATGGGAAGTAGAATGATTTCAAGCATTGCCTACATTCACTTCAAGGACCTGTGTCAATGGTCTTCAATGAGCAAATACAGCTTTTTTTGACTGTGTACACCCTTAAAAAGGTATTTTAGAGATATTTGTAGGTGCAATTGACCTGCATTTGAAGGTAATAGGCTGCTTTTGCATTCTCTTGGACTTCTCTTGGACCCCTTCCACACTAGCCCAAAAAATGATCAACTTTGTAAAGAGCAGGTTACGCATTCCCAAACTTTTACTTTTACATATATATGGTAATATGGTAAGCAGCTGACTTTCATTTAAAAACTGAAAACTGAAATACATGGTCTACTTTGCATTTTGATAAAACATAGAAGGTTGTTTCGTTTGTCCAAAGCCATCAACAACTGACCCCTTTGAAAAAGAAAGCAGTAAATTTTGTCGTATTGCGGTTAGCTCAGCCTAGTTACATAGAAAATGAATTCAATGAAAACTCAATCCCTTTTACACTTGCCTGGTCTCACACTATATTACTTACACACTCTCTCACAGACAAAAAATGTAAAATGAAGGGAAAATTGCATCAAATTAAACCGTTCTTCAAGCATAGAGGATACGAAATGATACAAGCTCAGAGCATGTTATTACAAGGTAGAGATAATTTCGGATCCTTTTTAGATATGATTTAAGTACAATTTTTGTTCTTCAATGGAGATGTTCCATCACGGAACACTACGGAAGAGGACCGCTTTCAGGTCTGACCTTTCAGTTGAAATGTGATGCCTATTTTCATAAAGATACCAACGAGTAAAAAATGTTCACGAAGTTAATATGTAATGAATAATAATTGACAAGATCTTACTTTGTGTCCTTACTTTACCTTCATGGTTACCGCTGGGTACATGCTGATAAATGTAGGTTGTTCCTCCCTCCAATATATAAAAGGCGTAGTTTATATGCACTCACAACACTGTTAAAGTAGGTGTAAACCAACAGGAGTACCCTACCATAGTTCTTTACACAACCAGAGCTGAATGATATCGTTCGTGATCTAAATCTCTCCAAAGACAAAGCAGAACTTCTTGCTTCAAGGCCTAAACAGAAGCACTTGCTTGCAAAGGGTGTAACTGTAACTCACTACATAAAACAAAATCATATCTTGACAACGTTCCTCACTAGTGATATACTCCCAGGAAAAGTGCATAACAAAATTGGGTTTTGGAAAATAGGCTTTTTAGCAGGTGATTGAGAGAAACCACTTTGACAGTGAGACTGTTAAGTAAGTGAAATCCCAGCAATGATTTCCAGGTATAAAAAGACACTTTTTCCCATTGTTGATAATATTTGCCAAGTTTCCTCACATTGTTACTGTTAATCAAGTGAAATCACAATTCTAGTTTTTTAAACAATTTTTTTCAAAACCGTAGAGGAATTTTTTTTTTCAACAGTATCTTGTCCTTTGTTTTCAGGTCTATTTGCTGTAAGGAGTGCATTCTTATCACTGACGTTGCTAGTTTAAAATCGGCCATCATTGGGTTAAATTAAGACTGTTACTACAACCACCAACCACCCTGGTATCACTATTCCGGTCCTGTTCACCCTGATCTATAACCATTGAGGGTTCATCTGTAGTCACATGAAATATAGTGCAGAGTCTTTATTGGTAAAGGCTTTATTGGGCGGGTTTATCCCTGTGTGTCTGGGTTGAGCCCCAGTCTGAAAATCTGGGCTTTTAGTAATGAAGCAAAGTCACATCAGACACACAAAGCAAGCTTTCCTGGCTAGCAAACTGCACATACCATGTGCTACTTCTTCCTATGTCTTAGGCAGGACTTTTATTTTTAAAGTTTAAAGAGGTTGACAGATTTACTTATTTCCTGGATAACATAAGCACTTCATTAATTGATTTTACTCTTTGCCTGAGGATGTGTTTCAGTTTACCACCAAGTTTTTTTATATAACAGAAGGAATCACAGAAACACCAAGAATGGAAGTAGAATCTCCATAAATGGAAGCTGGGACCTGCTCTAATATAGCACGGCTAATTACCGAGTTACCATGCTGCTCAGTTTTACTACTTGACTGCAATTACCTATAAGCAAGCATGTCTTCTCATTAGTTCACCTCTTGCAATTGGGGAATAAAGCAGAAATCACTAGAAATATTTAACTGATCAGAATAACTTTTATACCAACAGCTGTTGCCTGAGAATAATTCTGGAACTCCATACTAGTGCTGACAATCAGCTGAACCTGGTAAAATAAATGATCATTCATGTTTATGTGTTCACAAGTGGAGTTTTGGCTTTGGCACTTTTGGGAATAATTAAAAAAAATCGTAGTATTTAAGCAAATCCAATCATTAAAATCTTATTTAAATGGTAAAGTGTTGTAGTTTTTAAAATTTTAAAATCTGTAATTGTAAGTGGTAATTGGTCTTAACGTTGTGTAATTCACATGTGGGGTTTTGCCTCCAGTCCAGTGAGGTTTCTCTCATCACATCCACAGATCTTCTAGCGCCCCCACACACACATCTTTACTATACCAATGGCATCAATATAATGGACCTTTCAAAAGCTATTTTTTCCACATGATGTACAAACATTTTTTAAAACAGAAATGCAGTGGGGACTTTTTGTATCCAGCCTTACCCCCAATTGAGTACACCCCCTTTCTGATTGTACGCCTCCTCATTGTTCATTCCTCTTTACCAGCTCTCCTTTGTACACTTAAATATAACACACATGACTGGGGGAACTCAGACTTACCCAAATCAACAGCTCTTTGGGCCAAAATTCCCAGCCCCCCCCAAACTCCTGTAACAAAACCAACCTATTAATTTGTGATTCAAATGATCAAGGCAACCGGGTAATTCACCAAGTTATTTCTGTTAAATACCTGTATACAACATACAACATGAAAACTTCAGCAACATTTTAACATACCTTTTACACACAAATTCATAATGTAAACCATACACTGTCCCAGTTCTTGTATACTAACTTTGGAGGGTATCCTTTAAGTCGCTATCACTTTGCTGTTCCAGGTGCTCAAAGGCATCACCCATCTCCATGATCCACCTTTTGGAATCTGCTACCATCAGCCTCCTAATTGTTCCCACTACATCGGGAAAGATACCCAACACTCTCAGTCCCTTACCAACTTCCACAACCGTACAATACATCTTACTGCACCATTCTGAAGACACCATTCTGAAGACACCACACCTAAGGCCTCATCACCAGGAAAGCTACTATAGAACTACGGCCTTAGAGGCCATCAACCACCAGCCACAGCCTTTCCTTTTCTGGGTGGGAAGGAGAAAACTTTCCTCCTTGTCTGCAGCTCTCCGACTGCCCACACTTCCTCTTCCTTACCTTTCTATAACCACCAAACACACCCCCTGCTCCTTGAACCACCCAATCATAACTCAAACCTCTTAAAAAACCACTCTCACTTAATCCTCTTCTGTCTGATCAATGCTCCACCCATCGTTTCAACCCTTCGCCTATCCCTTCCTACGGTTCCATGCTTCCCTTACCATTCCAAATTAGCTTTTCAAGTAATGGGAACACTTTGCCAATTAAAATACTTGGTGAGTCTGCTATGAGAGCCTTCAAGTGTATATTTCTTGTGTTAATGCTTTGTCTGTTTTTTTTCAGGGTTCTCCTGCCGTGTTGACCTGTTGCACAGGCTACCAATGGGGACTACAAATGACTGTTTCAACACATTATCAATACACAGTCAACTGTTGTCCACATTAGGGATTTAAAAATATTTATTATTTTTAAACTGTCAATCATTTATAATACACAGTACTTTGGAAGAGAAAATTTCATTAAAAGGATGTATGTCTAAAATATTTTTTTACATAATGTAAGTGGGGTTTCCAAAGTAGCATAAATCTCCCAATAACCGATCAAGGTGTTTGCATTATTATCTGCTTACATTAACATGTCTGATTTACATGTATACTTTTCTCCATCATTTTGTATATATATTCTTTTCATTTCTAAGTCACTTTGCATCCATATAAGTGGACCACTCTGTCCAGAAGCCCTGAACTCTATTAACTTTTAACATCTCCTGCTGCTTCTCCATATCACCCTCTATACTACAATTTTCAAGGAAGAGTTGTATCCAGCTGTTTGTGAATTAAAGCTTGTATAGAGAAAAATTCTCTACATACACTATGCCAGCATTTTGAAAGGTTTTGAGTCATTCCCATTAGCTTCTTGCATTTACAGATAGCCCTTCTGTATCATTTATAGAAAAAGTCATACATATACAGTATATAGAAGTCCATTTAAGAAGAAAAAAGAAATTCAAAGTGGGGCTTAGTGAAGTCTATGACAAATAGCAGTTTTATAAAAATACTGATTTAAAAAATATTTTTTTTAAAATAATCCTGATTATACTGATCTTCAGCATCATGCAGAGCTACACTAGTTGAGGATTCTATAGGCATCAAATGATTTACTGCCTTCAAAATACTTTTTATTCTTATTACCTAATTATGAGTCTGAAATAGGACCTCCACTTTCTTGCAATTAAATATTAAAGCAACCATGAAAGGCCAACTATGTAGCAAAGCATTTCCTTTATTTAATTTTTTACCAAGTGGTTTCACCTATAGGCAAGTCTGTCACTACCCTATCCCTGCTGATGGCAATTTAGCCACCAGTGGGTGCAGAGTGTGCAGCTTAGTATAAAAGTACTTTAATATTTTTAACAAGCATTAAAAGGATTTAAAACAAATATTTATTGACCTTTCCAGCTGTAATGTGACATAATTTATTCTCAAATAATCTGAAGATTTATAACAAAGACTCTAAAGTTGGTTTCACTTGCCTTAAGCAGTTTACAAATATCTGCTGTTATTACTTGTTCTCTATAGAATGTAATAGAAAAAAGGTCTAGGATGTCTATGCTTTTATTGTGAGCTTTGAAGGTGAATTTGTCCACAAAGCCTTTAGCTAGAAAGGTAGACATAGCTTTCAGTACTGTTGGACAGTATTCATTGACTGGGAATGGGTTAATTACCCTAAGTGATTTGAACCACCAGTATTCAAAACTAAAGTGGTCATTTTAGGCGATCTTAATGATTTATGACCCTTTGTAATCATTTATGACTATAATTGATTGTTCTGCATCATGGCTTACCCCATAGAACATCACTAAGCAAAGCTGAATTACTAACAGCTTAATCACATCACATGTGTTGGGCAGTGGTCAATGTAGTCTAAATGCCTGGACAAGGTGAATATCAAGTTTTGTTGGAGTGCACTGTAACAAAATGCGGAAAACAGCATTTTACTGTAGTAGCACATTGTGATATGAAGCAGTGTATTTCAATGTTTTCCAGCATGTCACAACACGTTACCCACTCGTTTTCTTATAGCAGCACCTTGAGACATAAAAAGGCCCAAAATATAATGCATTCAAAAATACATGCAGCACGTGTAAATATGCACCAGAGCCCATTACCAGAACAAACCAATGCATATGGGCTAACATGTCTGTGGTGGTAACATACCCTAAAACTGTAGATAACTTTTGCTCTGCAAAGGGAATTTTAATTTAGTTTAGTGAAAAAGGTAAAAGCCATGTGCTAACTAAAACCATGTTTCCTTTATTTCTCTGGCACCTATAGTAATTCGTTATTTCAATCAAAACAATATTACATTCATTAATTTACTTTGCTAAGTGAACATTTTCTTGTGCTTTAGTAAATCAACCACAATATATTGAATTAAAGCTAATGAGTTCAAAAAATTTGTTTGCAAGTGGCATAAATGGTTCTGTACTTTACATTTATTTAGTTGTTCTGCATGCAGATGTCTGTTTTCTGTTTTGTCAGTGATGTTACCAAGATGGAAAGAGGTTTTAAATATTTTTTTTTTTTTGGGGGGGGGGGGGGGGAAATGGGCTCTAAATGGTTCTTAGAAAGATCTGTTTATGTATAATTGCATTCATCACTAGCTTACCCTTGCTGATAAATGTGCTTTTTTTTAACAACAAAAGACAGTGACCTAATGCCTGTGTGTGCCACTAATATGGGTACCACATGACTTTTGTTAATGCACACGGCCCTGGTCAGCCCCAGTCCTCACCAGACACCTCTCCCCTAGTCTAACACAGCAGTCTTCACCTTTTGTAAGCCCCCACTCACCCTTGCGACAGGTTGCGTCTCCCAGCGCGTCTACCCTGATGGTGTCAGGGTATGGTCTGGCAGCAAACTAGAAGCCCACAGATAGCAGTACCAAGATTCCAATATACTAGCCCAGAATATTCAGAGCCAGAGATCATAACAGATTAAATACATCCACCAGACGAATGCACACAGGGGCAAAACACGAACAGAGATGGGGTCACAGGCAAAGGTCAGTCCAGGCAACATAAATAGGTCAGAAACATGGTAAGAAATAGGCAAGATCAGCAACAGTAAATCATACAAAACTCACTCCAGCACAGAAAACCCTAGCTATACGTTACAACAGGCCCTGGTGTCTGGGAGCAGAGAGGCTACAAAGTCCCGAGTATACGCGTCAGGAGCTAATTGTCTCTGAAAGGGAAGCAGGGGCTGCTGCCATCTCAGTTCCCCTGGCCTATATCAGTTTTATACTACGAAGCACAGAGTCGCCGGACAGATGAGCATGTCCTAACACATGGAAAATAAGAAAAAATAAAAGGTTTAGAAACAAAGCTCTTTATATTGGTTAGGTAGCAATTAATTAAATACTACTTATCATTCAAATGTATTTATTTATCTTCCAAGTTATTATTGGTATTATTAGTGTGTTGTTTAGAGTTTTTTTTTACATTTACTACAGTTGAGAAAGAAATATACAGTAAAAATCCTTTTTTTCTTTGTAGTTGAATAAATTGGGTATCAAATATTGATATTACTCCTGAAGAAGTTTGTTTTCCTGCAAAACATGTTGGGATTTTCTTTAAATATCATCATTTTTTTATTCTGTAATTGAATCTTGTATATTTGTATTTTTATAACATTTTAAATGATGTATAAATAAACTTTATGAAGTTTCACACATGAAGCCACACAACTCCCAGGCCTCCTTCTGGCCCTTCTTTCTTTTTGTAATTTTTAAGCTAAAAATCCACAGTTTTGATGAGCTTTACTAGTGAATGCAAATTACTTTCATCTCTCTGGATAAAGCTTCTAAAGTTATCAATAAATTCTGTTTTGATTTGATTTCTAAGACAGTGGAGATACATGAACACCTTCTGTTTTATGAAGGCAACTGCTAAATTAAAATGTTGTAGCTGTGACATAGTAGTGGCTTCTGGCAAATGCTACTGTGTGAAATCCTACATCTGTACTCTGATAGAAACATTGGCTAAGGGAAATGGCTGAGAACGTAATATTGGCGGCTGATCTTAAACTTTCTGACAGCTGTTTATATGGAAAATAACTTCACTGAAAGAATCTCATCATTTGTGTGCTCATAATTAGCAAGTAACACTCTTAAAAATCTATGGCATGAGCTGGGCAACTTCTGCTTTTTAATTGCTGTTATGTATATCATCCTAAAGAGAATTTTGTTGCTTTTGAAATATCTTATTCATCACTGTGACTTGTTAAGTCTTCTAATCTACTTAATTTCTTAAAATGCCACTTATTAGAGATCATTTTGAGAGCTACTTGTTTACATAAAAAACAATTGGCTGGACTTGAGCTAAGAATTAGTCCTATGATGCTCATTGAAGGATGAACTTTTTATTCATCTTTAGACACTATGCTTCTTCTTTTTAACTTAAGGCAAAGCCTTCAAATATTGTTTCTATTTATTAAACGTCAGCTTGAAGTCATTTAACCTGTAATATGATGTTCATGGTGATTGAGTATATATATATATATATATATATATATATATATATATATATATATAGATATTTATTTATAATATTTCTTTGTTCTTTATTCTCTCACCATTCCTTTAAGCTGATCCACCTGGTACTTCCAGATATGGAAGAGCATTTTTCACATCTAATGGAAGTGGTGCTTACTAAATATCCCATCCCCGTGATGGAAAAAAGTTGTACGTAAGTAGAGCTTATATAAACCTTTTCTGAAATCTGAACGGAGTAGGAATGTGCAAGTTGACACACAGAACTACACTTGCTTTTGCTTTTTCCTACCTACATCAAACACAAAATGCAGGTGAATAGTAATCTAAAATAAAATTCTAGTTTTGTTGCAAAAACTGTGCAGATCTGCTGCTCTCATAGTTAGAATTTTAGAAAGTTTCTCAAATTAACACAGGGGGAAAGGCACAATGACTGATGCAAATCAGATGAATATAGAAGGGGTAATTTAAAGAATCAGTCTACCCAAAAATCATATTTCTTTTGATGTGAAATGTTGAGCTCCAGACAGTTAGATTGCTAGGTCTATCTGGATCTATTGGTTAGATGTTTGATTTGGTGGAACTCTAACAGATTTAACAAATAAAATTACACCATTTACATTTACTCCGGTGTGCAAATAAGTTAACAGAAAAGATCCATTTTGTTTCTTTGTGGTGGTGACTACACAAGGATATCCCAAGCAAACAAATTGTTCAAACATAATGGCGGATGGTGCTTTTTAAGCTGGAACCTTATCTAGGTTATTTATGTTTTTTTTATTTTTTTTGTCTAAGATATATCTGTAACTAATGACATGACATGACCTGAATGCTGGTTATTTACTTTACAAGAACATGCCAGCTATAACTAACTGACCTGAGCATTGCTGCCAAGACATTTTTCGAGTAGTTAGGGAAATTTTTAAAAAGGTTTGCAAAATTTTGATGTAAAAAACCATGTATATTATAATTTACTCAAGAAATAGAAAAAAAAGCTGAATACTTGAGAACAATCTACAATACAAACAATGGCTGTTATCTCTATCAGTCTTTTCTTTATTCCCCGATCTCTCCCTTCTTCTTCTCTCTCTCTCTTCCCCCTTTCCCCCTGTCCTCTGCTCTCCCCTGTTCCCTCCTTCCCTCTTTTTTTTTGTCTCACTCTTTTTTTCTCTCCCTCCCCCCTACTTTCATCATCTCTTTTACTTTATTTATTTCCCCCACACTACTTTTTCTCTTTCTCCCCGCTCCCCCATCTCTTGGTTTATTCCCCCCACCCTCTACGCTCCTATTTTGTTCTCTCTTTTCCCATTTCTATCCCCCTCTATCTTCTATTCCCCTCTCTTCCTTTTTTTTCTTTGCACAACTTTCATGGTGTGTTTTGTGTGTTAGCTGTTGGTAAGTGGAGACATCACATGGTAGCTGACCTAGGCAAAAAATTAAATCCAAATCTGGTGTCCATGTTGTTATTCACAAAAAAAGTTAAGTATCTTTCTTTTTTGCGCCCGATAAGAAGATAGTACAGTCTTGCAATCCAACATTTCTTCTCTCCCAAGTCAAGGACCAATATCTAGATATTAAATGTAGTACAGCACTCATGTTCATAATGTACATACATAGCGTGAGTGCCGATATTTCCTTCCTACTCATCTACATCTTTTTCAGCCACTTAATATTTGACAGAAATCCAATTTTACGGAAACTTTTGTACTTAGTTTTGTACCTTGCTGCCAGCAGAGCTTTTCAAACCCCATTAACCACTTTTAACAACTTGTTACTATATTTCATTTGTCTACAAGTAAATTAGCTCTTTTTAATGATAGACTAAAGCCTGTTATTATTGCCATTGAAAATATTATGCCTTTGTTTATTACTCTAAAAATTGTGTAACCTGTTGCTTTTAAAACAATGTTAGTCTATATACTAGTTCTACAATAAATGTTCTTATTAAAACATGTTCTTTCTCTTAAGCTACAAGTAATAAATTATCTTTGACAAACAGCTGGTAGGTGGAAAGTCAAGGCTGTGACAGTGTCACTTTCAATGACTGTAACGTTTCATTTTTTTGTTACAATTGCACAACAAAAGATTGTGTATAGTTTCATTATTCTTTAGACACTGCAATGATTTATGCTTTGAAATGTAAATGTGTATTCAAGACATGCAATATATTGGGAGCTATATGAAAATGGTATAATGGAGGATTTCTACTCTCCATAGAGAAAGGTCTATTTTGAAGACAGAACTCCAATAAAGAATGAAAAACTCCATAAAAATAGTTCTAATACTCACCTTCAGTCCCATGTTTGCCCATAGAGTTTACTTTCCTGTTACCTTTCCTCCAGGTTAAGCGTCGTCTGATAAGCCCAAGTTGAACTGTATCCCCCAAAAAGGGTCCACTTGAAGTGCCAGCATCACAGACAGCTCTCCTAACTGGTACCATCTCATAGAAACACAACATTCAGTGTTCAAGCAATACCTCACTACGCTTCCACCAATCTCCTTTCTGCAATGGAGCTTCAAGTGGCCCAATGATACTTTATTATCCAACAATGGATTTATAAACCTTTATCAGTGACAGTTTTCTCAAACCTATAATTTTCTGACATACCCCACCTACTAATTTCCTGTAAGCCACAGCATACTTGCCAATTATGGACCAAACTTACCCGTTTTTAGGTGCCTTACAACAATACCAGGTTAGGACCCTGTCACTTCTGCATGCCAATATAACTCAATGGTGGACTTCAACATCAACGACAACCCTCTTTAGCTTTGTATGACTAATATTGATGTTTGTGCAGGATCTTTATGAGGTGGTGTTGATTACAGAACTGAGCTCTACACTACATAGTAAATTATTTGACCTTTCAATACCATCTGCAAAAAGTGTGATATCACTGATTAATTTCTTATTGTTCAAGTTGGCCACCAGGAAGCAGAACATTTTTGGCAAGACTTTCAATGCTTATTTTTCCAATTAGAGCTACCTCCTGGTGACGTTTATTTCTTCGGTTCATTTTAGGTCCATTTTAACACATTCTTTACTCCAACCTGTATGAACAGGTCCTTGGTAATCATACATGTTACTGCTTGACAAACACATGAGGGAAACAATAATTATAACCCTTCCATATTAAACATTAATTTCATTTATGCCTTCTGTAGCTATAGCCCATCTGAGCAGCTCAATATAATATTAAACTTTCTTATCCTTTCCTGAGCAGTTTTATCTTACTCAGGGAATTAAAGCATTTACTGGGATGATTCAGGGAGCACAATGGCTTTTTGAAATGTTTGCACATCATTTGAATGCAGTTCATCTACACAAAATATTTAAAAAATGAGGTGAAATAGGCTTTCTAGCCAACTTGAACAATGGGAAATTAATCAAAGGTTTCACACTGTTTGCAGATCAAATTGAAATGGCAAGTAATTGATTCTCAGACAAGGGACAGCTATTGTTAAAAATCGCACTGTTGCTGCCGTCCATGCTTATTGTAGATTTAAAACAAATTGCTAGGAGAACCTTTAGCTGTAATGAGTACACAGAGGCTCGAGGATAACCAAACAAGCTGGGTGCACAGTGTATGCAATCTGTATAGAAAAACCCAGCTGCCACTTTCATTCACAACACAAAAATGTATTGTGTATTATAAATGCTTCCTTGGCACGCATATAGTGCTAAGACGTCTTTTGTGCTGTAGAATTACCTTTGTAAACCTGATACAGCTTAGGCAAAGGGAAAAAAAGCAATTTAGAATATGAAATTGATGACATATATAAATGTACAAAGTCAAAAAAAAGCAGCAGCTGGCTTAAAGTGTAATTCTAGTTTTCTTGAAATTGATAAAACCGGTATAAATTTCAAACAAGATATTTTGTAATGTTTTGTTATTAAAATATCCTTCCATTTCAATTGCAACCTTTTTCATTCTCCTATATAGGGCTAATATAATACATATTGCTGTATTGGTTGCTTCTCTTGGTGCTGGAGTCAAAAAAAGAACTGAATAAATAGTATAAATTGAGTATTAAGCTGAAGAGCTTACCTAGGGGGCTTATATATTAATATGTAATATAGGTAATAGTTGTGTAAAAACCTTTATGAATAGACCCGTTAGAGTTAGGTATTTATTCAGGCTATGGGGAAAAGCTAGATTTTGGTTTTAAGTTGGACGTACCAATAAAAGTTGCCTATGTAAAAAGAAAATAATTACCTATCGTGCTACCCCAAGTGCTGAACATTGCAAAATTTAGGAGTCATTAGGATACAAAATGTATTTCAGATTCCATAGGTTCAGTGACAGTTGTGCCTCTTTGATGGCTGCATAAGTGCATTACCGATTGTCTCTCTACCTGCATTTCTATCATGTACCAGGCGGATGCTCAAAGGGATGAGGTTTGAAACAAGCAAAAACAAGTCCATAACAAGCCAAGGTTGGTAATGGAAAGTCCATGCAGATGAACAAAATTATTAAACAGGAAGTGAGGTTGAATATCAGTCAGCAAGGCAGCAAGATGATGAATGTAATTAAATAGGCAACCTTACGTCACATTAGGGATACACACATAAATTTGCAGATCCATGATGCACAGGGGTTAAAGCAGACCTCATTATTAGTCTGCATGTTCTGTTCTTACAGTTTCTGAATGCATCAGTACAGCACAGATTGTATCTCTGGTTATGTTTCTGGTTGAATCAGTATGGTATTGATTGTGTCTCTGCCTTTATTTCTGGTTGCAAGTTCAATTTCTGTCTATTTGCATGTTCTGGTTTGCTTTTGGGATAAGTTTTTGTCTTGAATGAACTAGTTTGTTATATTATTTTATACTAAGTCATGTGGTGTTGATTTGTCCTGTTTATGTGTGGGGTATTGTCTAAATCACTTGCCTAGGTGAAGGCATGTGGACAATAAGCAACTGGCCTAAAGGAAGAAAATTGTAAATTCAGCCCTGAGCATTATTTTGCTATTGACATATATCACAGACAGTTTTATCCAACTGCTGGAACAATGCAGTATTCATATTAATGATGACTTTCCTACTTTCAAGAGAAATGACAAGAATCAATAAAGACCTTCTCAGCAGATAGCTTCATTTGACTGCCACGAGGCATTTGCGTATTTAATGCTTGTTTTTCATTGCAAGATGCACTTAATCATAATTAAAAACCAAGCAATGGCTTTTTAAAAGCAGACGGTTGTTAATATGATTGGCATTTTCTATGATGTTGAAAACATTTAATAATACATTTAAGGGCGGTATACTGCATTAAGGAATCTTAAATAGAAAGTCTTTGCTCCCCTCCACTGTACACATGATGATGTTAAGTTGTTTTTGCACAAGGATCTTGAAAGCGTAAGTCACAACTTGAGATGGGGTGAGTGATGTCACTTGCGTACAAAATCATTTGATTTGTTTAATGTATCTTTGAGTTGAATTTTTCAGCTGCATATTTTATTGACAATGGTTCAATCATTTTGAAATATTCCCCTTAGTATCTTCTTAAATAAAAGGTTATGTGATAAGACTGGTAACAGGTATGTTATAAATATGTAATCCAATTTATGTAAATCATATTGAAATAAAGTGAATATTGAAATAATGTCAAAAAAGTTCATTTTTTATATTTGAATCACTATAAAAAGTTGTTTAAAGCTGCATTTCTGGCCATTAACTCCCACTTCAAAATTCCACCCCAGACCACCATCCTACTATCCCAAATTAACCCCAAACTATATGATGAGTTCATTTTTAAAAAAATAATTGTAAACCTTAACCCCAATTATGTGGTCACATAATGTAATGAATCCTGAGTGTTCTATGTGCTTCATTGCAGAAGAGGAAGTTCCTACTTGGCTGTCCACATTGATTTATTATTATATACGTAGATGCTTTCAATTAGATTTCCAACAACAAAGTTCTCTCTGCCCGACAGAACTACACAGCATGATGACATTACAAAGAAAACATTAGACTATATAGATGCTAACTATGGCCGGATCACTGGTCGTCACAATGGGTACCGCCAAAGGTGGCAAAGGCAGACAGCAGGTTTGAGTGATTTAAAAAAGGTTTAGAAGGTATTTTGTGCTTTATAAAATGGCAAATGATTGAAAAAGATAAGGCAGTAATGTGGGGGTTGGTAAACTTTCCCTTAAGGTATGTTTTTCGACATCTCAGCATGACCAGGCCAAACACACCTCTTGACTGTTTAATTGACACCATATATTTAGGCTGTAGCTTACCTCCACCTCTATTCCCTTAGCTTTCTTCATCTCTTACTTTCTTCTGCCCCTGTTTAATTTCACTTCACTACTTCTTATCCCCCTTTTACCTATTCTCAAAAGGTAAACCTACCCCAAGACATGAAATGAGAAATACCAGTGCTGATGACCAAGGATGGCAAATGCACTAGGACACACTAGCCCTAATGGGACATAATGTACTGGCAACATATTACGCAGCGCTGTACATTAAATAGGGATTGCAAATGACAGATACAGACAGTGACACAGGAGGAGGAGAGGACACTCCTCAGAAAAGCTTACAATGGAAGAGGTTGGGGAAGTATCATACGATGGTAGAGGGGATATGAATTGATAGGTAAGTCGTGAGGCTTTAAGAGTCAGAAGAAGACGGGTAGGCAAGTTAGAGTAGATGGGTTTTTTAGTGCTGTTTTAAATGAGCAGAAAGTAGCAGCAAGCTGAACAGGACGAGGAAGACCATTCCAAGAGTCAAGGCAGCTCTAGAAAAGTTTTGGAGCTGTGCGATGTTATAAGAGAGGAAGTCATTAGTAGGTCATTGGAGGAGCAAAGTGGAGCTAGGTGAGTATTTTTCTATCAGGTCAGAAAGGTAAGTGGGACAAGAACTGTGGAGGGATTTAAAGGCAAGCACATGAGCTTGAATTTGATTCTAAGGTGTAATGGAAGCCAATGAAGAGAACTACAAAGAGATGCAGCAGAAGATGTGTAGTGGGAAGAATGATTAAGTCTAGCTGCAGCATTCCTATTAGATTGAAGAGGAGAGAGTCAGGTTAGTGGAATACCAGAGAGAAGGAGGTTATAGTAGTCCGGATGAGAGATGATAAGAGCGTGTACAAAGAGTTTGGTGGTCTCTGAGGACAGGTAAGGGAAAATATTGGATATGTTGTTCAGGTGAAATAGGCAGGACCTCAAGATCTTCTAAATATGGGGAATAAAGGAGAGAGCAGAATCAAGGATAACACCAGGATAATGTGCTCGAGGGGAACCCCGTAGCAAATGCAGGAGATCAGTGGTGTTTTTTACCACTTTTGCCAGTTTAATAATATTATTACCAGTATCTATCTATCTATCTATCTATCTATCTATCTATCTATCTATCTGTCTATCTATCTCCTACCCATTCATTATGTATTTTCTATTTATATATCTCTGTCTATCACCCTATCTGTTCATTATCTATTTATCCCTCTATCTTTCTTAGCTTCATACATGTGTTCCCTGCTGCTCTTTTTTATAATACTAGATAATTGCTCTATGTGACATTAGCCTTGTGAACTCTGTGAACACAGCAGAGTCTGCCTGAGGAGACATGTTTGCACCATGGGCCAGCCTGGGGACAACAGATTTATGCATATATTATAAATATATAATCTAATTTTTAATTTAAAACTCTGAGATGTATGCAGCATGCATAGGACACACAAGTACTGCCACAAAATTACTTGATAATTCACTATATTATTTTCCTGATTCAAGTATAATTTGTTTTCTATTTTTATGAGCATCCCTTACTGATGCTGACCATACACAATCCAATTTTCTTAAGTAATTGGGCTTATATTGGCTTTGATTGAACAGAATGTTTATTGAATTATGCTTCTCTATGAAAACTCATTGAATGTTACTTATTTGAGATGACCAGCTATTTTTAAAGAGCAATTCCAACAAATGGAAAAGGGCAACAAGTGAAAATAGGCTGTCAACAGCTGATAAAAGCTATAAAAAACTGCAGCTGTGCCTAAATTGTTAAAGAGACCTTGTGACCAAGTTGAAAAACTGTAAGTAAATGCATCTTCTTAGTCTAATAAAGTATGATGTGGTAACAGAATCACATGGTATCACCATCATGGATGCAGAGCCTCAATTCTTTCTTTTCCTGCCAAGTGTAATAAGAAGGGCTGTTCCCCCCTAAAAATATGGTTTCCTCGTAAGTATTTTTTGAATGCAATATTTGTTGGGCAATGTTTGTTTTTTATGTATTTTTCTATCTTATTGGGAACTTTTAGCAAATGTTTCTTTTGAATAAAGTTGTTTCTTAAGATGGTGTTGTTTTTTTGGGGGGGTTTGTTATGAGCGCATATGACTCCAGCCCGCAGTAAACTGGCTCGATATAACGGCGCGAAAGTACGCGCGACCAGCGAGCGCGGATTTCATTGATAAATTAGGCCCTTTGTGTCCTCTTTCAACAATTGGGATTGAGCCTCCTAAGGATCCCTCTGTTAAGCCCAATAAAGAAGCAGCAATCATGAGTATTTTTGAAAAAAAATATTTTATTGTATGCCCCACCCAAGAAAAGTTTTGTAAATTGCAGATCTATTTAGGAATGTGCTATTTACCTTGATGAAATGATGTACTAATAATACTAATACTTAGCACACCTTCCTGCCACATAACATCCCTCTCCTTCTCTAAGTACTGTCTATATTGACCCAGGTTCTTGTTACATTACATAACTGTATCCACCAGGAAAATGGTGGGCCAAGAGTGGCCATTTTCGTCCATGGTATCATGGAACCCAAGAAAATGTTATGGGGTTTTTGAGCCGTGGCTAACCGACCTCCCATCAGATAAACATGTGCACATAGAGCCAGCAGCATGACCCCAAAGGTACCACTGTATGATTATTGTAATGTATTGGCAGCATTCTAACTCACACTGCAGAGGGGCATTTTGCCCACTGACTACTAATCTAAGTGGTATTCTTTCTAGTGACCCCCAATTAAATTGTTTTAGCAGGATTTCCCTGAGACCTAAATTTTAAGGGGTTTTTAAGGGTTCCTCTGGGGTAAAATTGTTAGAGTGTCATTTAGGGATAATACAATTTCATGGTAGTGGTGCCCACAAACAGTTTTGGGGCTTTTGTATCTGTACTAGAGATGCTTTGATAGCCATATTACATGCCTAAACTTTTTCAAATGGTTAAATTTGTTTCAAAATGTTATAGAAAAGCTTTCTGAAGTGAAAGGAATTTTTTTTTTTTGACCAAATGACACCGAAACAGGTGTCTCCAATGAAAGATTTGCCCTCACCTTCCCTTTCAATGACAACTATAACATTTTGAATATCCCATCACATTATACAATAGTCATCAAGACAAATAGAAAGTAAACTACACCAATGGTGACACGAAAAAATCTTAATCTAGCTGTTCTTAACTTTTTTAACATGGGGGAACCATCTACTAATAATTACAATATTAAGAGTTCTTGGTACAGAGAAGCATGGTGGTCAGCATGACTTTTTCAGATAGTAAAAAAGAATATTAGTGTTATTAGTAACTGTCGTGAGAGGCAGAGGAACCCCTATCAGCATGTGGGGGTACCCTAGGGCTCCAATAAACCCGGTTGGAAAAAAAGGGTCCAGAGCAAAGGCAAAGCCCATGGAGCTGCCAGATCTGGCCCTCTCCTCATTCCCTCCCTGTACGCGCATCTAATATCTTTGTCTATTAGATTGTTACCAGGAGAGAGAGCTTCCTGAGAATGCTTAGTATTATTTCATATCCTGTGTTATTTCTTATATGTACCTTCATATCTCCTACATTGATTGTCATGGAAATGTGACAATTTAAGGGTACATAAGGGACACTGGGAGCTGGTTCTAAACTCAGTTTCAGCCCCCTAAACATGTCAAGTTTCCACATATGGGCATGAAATCCTGATAAGAATCAGGGATATTTTCACATTAAGGGGGCTTTTTCAAAAACAGCATCCCCAATTTGAGTTTGCATGTTCGAGACCCCACTTCTCTGCTAATGAGCATTTGGGTGCAGTCAATTCGCTCTGGGCTGTGGCGCCGAAAATATATACTTGCTCATTCACAAAACCTCAAGGCTGCATTTAGACTGGCAGTGAGGTTGCAGTGAGGTTACCCCTTTCTTATGCCATAGAACCCTGTCTAGGGGGAGCTGCTCACTGCCGCCTGGAGTAAAATCTGCAAACGCTGCAGTATAAGGGACTGAGCAGCTGGCCACTTACCTTCTGTGAATGGCAACTAGAAATGTGGGGGCCAATAGAAAACCCTTTTTATTCCAACTCCCTTCCTCATTAAAGTTTTAAACCCATCATATCATGCTACCCTGTCACACATAGCTATCCCCTTACTTTCTATGAACCCCAATTTTCTTCTGTAACAAAAGGGAAATGTAACTGCAAGTGCAGGACTCCCCCTAAAATTTCATCACTGCAGCCCCATCACAAGATATGAAACACTATACCTGTAATACCATGCTACCCTGTTACATATAGCTGTCCACTTACCCTCTGTGAACCCCAATTTCTCTTTAACAGTAGAGAAAGGGAAATGTAAGATAAGAGGGGGACTCCTGTGTCACTGAAATTTTATCACCACTACCATACCATGGTCACATATAAATGTCTGCTTAGGTTCTTTGAAACCTAATTTGTCCTGAAAGGAGAGCTGTAGGTATAATAAAATGTATGATAAGTCGGGGACTCTTGTGAATAACTCCCCTTAAAGTTTTATGCTGCGGCACCATCACAAGATAAGATAAACTATAGCTATTATACCGTGCTACCCTGTCACACATATTTGGCCATTTCCTTCTGTGTACCCTCAGGAACAGCGAGATGTAGGGACCTGAAGATGTAGTAGTAAGAACATGTCCTCCTTGGCTATGTGTCCCATAAATTGAATTTCTCTGGAAGTATCCTTTGCAGAGTTACTGGGGTACAAAGAAGGTTAGCGGCCCCTTATACCAGACCACCAGGGTGCATTGTATGGTGTAGTTTCTGCTCTTTGGTACAAGCATGGCGAGTGAGCACCAATATATGACTGGCCAGCTCTGTATGATTTACTTTAGATTTGTCTTTCTTTAAAAAATGTTGCATTAATAAAATGAGCATCAAATGGTCAGTGCAGAACTTCTTGATTTGTCATTTCTTTTATTTGGTGCATGTGTGTTACGGTAACTAGAAACATTTCAATTTAAATTAAAACTATTCTAGTTTTAAACATACATTTTTAATGCTTGTTGCATTGTGGCCCCCAAGTTTTATTTTAATGTCAACAGCAGCACCCAGATGAAAAAAGGTGGGACACTGCTGGTCTAGAGATACACTTTGGTTTGCTGTTCTTGGATGTTAGATTTTTTTCCTAGATGTCATCATTCTTTTCATTCCATTAGAAAAAGATATAAGCATACACTACTAGTGTTTTGCTTCATCTCATAACCGCGCTGAATACCTTTATCGATCGCACAGCGACTAAAGTTATATAAGTTAGTACAATTCATAGGATCTCTTTTGTGTTTTATGAAATGCTGCACAATTTACTTTTGCAGAACAAATAACGTCTCCTATCCAGCAATGTCTAGCCACGCAGTCCGATAAAAATCAAAATTGCTTAATCATACAATTTGCTGCCTTTCACATTGCTGATAGATTTTCATTATGCAGCTGAATCCAACAGCCTCTCCAATCTCACTTAATCAAACACCCTTGCTGTAAACCTTGTGAAATTCTAGAAGAGAGTGATAAATATTTTCTGTAACATTAAAGGGATAATAAACTGGCAGTGCTGAGAGTTAATACAGTCTGTGTCTGCGAGGCTGAACAGAGCTTGGTGGAATGGAGCAGTTATACTTTTTATTACAATGGGATAGGAAAGTGAAATTGTTAAAGAAAAGCTCCAGTTTTGTTAAAACCTGCATATTGCATGTTGCATATGCATTTTGCAGGTTGCATGTCATGTTAATTCACTTGTATTCATTAACCTCCTGGGCGGTTCATTTCTGTCTGGATTTATATGTCTAAAAGCCGTACATTGTTTTTCATGAAAATTTATTTTACAGTATAATATAATAGTATGAGTATAATAAAGTTTGGAACACAAAATCATGTCAAAATGATAAATTAAATAAATTATTTTTTTGAAAATAAATATTATACTCATACTATAAAATTATACTGTAAAATAAATGTTCACGAAAGACAATGTACTGATTTTACACATATAAATCCAATGTATTGCATTCAATACAGTTATTTTGTATTGAATGCAATACAAATAGATTTGAAATTCCCGCCACGCCCCGAATGGAACGTTTGCACGCAACAACGTCACCGGTGACTCATCAGATGCGGAGGACGCCAGCCGGAGGAAGCGAGAAGATGGTGATCGCGGAGAAGGAGGCCGGCGGATCAGGTAAGGCTCAATTTACTATTGTTTTACATTGTTTTAGCTACTCCAAGTCTGGGTTACCACTTTCAGCATCTTTTTTTTACCCTGAGCCACACTCGGGGGTTATTGCTCGGCAGGTTAAAGTATATTTAAAACCAGCAGCTTTTGCCTAAATACTTACCATCAATCCAGAGTTGTCCATGTAGAACTTTTTCACTACTTCTAGAGGTCACCTATCCTCAAGACTGAATAATGCCCAATTTTCTGTAGCCTAAGCAGTCATGGACTACCCTTCATGCAGCTTGGGCTCACCGTGGCTGACATGTAAACATAGCTTAATCCTTGAAGAAGAACTACCCACTGCTCGGGCTGAAGAAGCAGAGGAAGAGTCCCTAATGTCACCAGATCCACCTAAAGACTGCATCATAAAATATATGTAAAGGGTGCTATATAAATAACTAATCCAAATAAATAAATTAGGACACACCATACAGTCTTGAGTAAAAGACATAAAAGTGGCAACACTCATTTCAATTTCAGTGGCATTAAGTCATTCAGTCATTTGTCATTCCCATGAGGAGCATTTGTATAGGCTACACACTTGATGCAAGTATACAGCCAGGAAGAGGAAATATTTGGGTAATGGGACTTAAGAGAAGCAAGGCAAAGGTATTGGCATGCACCATTCCAGTGAGGCCTGGAGCTGGGAACGAAGTGAAGAATAGTGGAAGGCCTGCATGACTGGTAAGGGAGGGTTAAGAGAGAAGGGGGGGGGTACTGAATTAGTATGCTGGGAAGAGACGTACGGGGGGGAGAAGAGGAATGAAAAGGGGGGTGAGTCGGAAAGGGAGGGTCTTTTTTTCAGTGGGACGGAGGGAAGAAAGGAAGTTTAACCCACCCCCCCGCCCTGTTGACGTGTGTCGGTGAGGTCCTCGAGGGAAGGTGTTGTATTGGACTGTTTCAGTGGGGATGAGGGTCTCATCTATGGTATGGGACCATCAGTAAGGTTGATGTTGGGAGTGTTAAATTGTTTTGTTGTAGGGCTGCGAGTGCTGCTAGTATCGTTTCCGAGCTTGAGGTGTGGCTGGGCGCATTACATATCACGGTGGTGCAGACCTATTAGGTGCAAGGCGTTACAATAGTGGGGCCTTCGAGGACCAGTAACCAGGGGGTGTGTTTAGGAAAGGATGTTTTATTAATGTATTGGTTACAGTTATTTATGTTTATTTGTAAGTTGTTATTATTTGTTGATTATGTGTTTATATTGGTATTTATGGTTAATTTTATGGTTATTTATTAAAAAGTTTAATATTTAATTAAATTATTTGTTAATAAAGGGCCCAGGGGGGCCATTTAACCAAGTTGACATCAACTAACCAAGTTGATGTGTCAGTGTGTGTTTGGGGAAAAGGAGGTGAGGTGGGGAAGGAGTGGGGCACGGCATGCGGGAACTCAGTATGTAGTCAATCATGCTTCAGGGACAAGACACAAATACCAAGACATCTAGAGTTTAGGTTTAAACGTTTTATGCACCATCATCACTCTTTGCACAATGATAATGAATGAGATAGATGGAATCAAGCAAATATTCATAGCGGGAGCCCAAAATATTGATAGCTTTTATACAGAAATTTAACAAAATAGTTAAGAATTACCACATGCTAATTTACTATGATTGGTTATTTATTTAATTTGTGCTAAATAGTTATATTAATCCTGTCTCTGCTGTGAAGGTAGGTGACAAATTTCAAAGCAGAAGACTACAAATTCCTTAGGAAGACAAGCTCAAAATTAAAAAAAAATATTTAAACTTTGCTTTTTCATGTTTATAATAAGAAAACATAATTTCTTATCTGATTAAGTGTCATGTCATATAAATAAAAACCCTTAAATAAATAGCAAGAAATACCATAAAAGTTGTTTATGATTTGTAAAATTATATTCACATTTGCATAATTAAATTTGTTTTGACAAGATAAATTGGAGATCTTAAAACATATAAGCAGAAAGAAGTTGATGCAGCAGTGTAGTGGCACAAAAGTATTATTTAAAAGCAGCAGATGGATGACGTATTGCTTTAAAAAATTTAGGAAACTGCTTTGTCTGCTTAAAAATTGTAAATTAAAGTAAATTGTAGCTCCTTTAGGGTTTTTTTGATTGCATAGCCTATAGAGATAGGGATCCCATATTCACCAGTGGACTGGACCAGTGGGAAATCATGAGGCACTTGCTCTCCTTGCCATTACAGGTTGGGCATGGTGACTGTTGGGCTTTATGTAGAATAGTTGCCTTCCCACAACTGAGATCATGAATCTGCTTTAGAGAAGTGGCCCTAAGTGAAGATACATCACCATTCAGACCTGATCACAGTGAATTTCACAGTCACTGACAGTTGCTTTCAATAGTCAACCAGCTATACTGGACAATATCTTTTTGTGTTTGTGATTTGTAGTACTTGTAGAGTTCAAATCATAGGGAATGAGGCAGGTTCACCCCTGCTGCTATCTTACTTGCTGGTTTTGTGCAGCTCCCCATGACTGGCACCTTGCCAGCCGCTGAAGGACTCACATTGCAGTGCTGGTTCCTAAAGAACAAGCGTCTGCACATTGGAAAGCTAGAGACAATAAGAGGCACTAACACAGCTCACTGCAACCCCTATACATTCTCTATGGGGCTGCTTCAGGGACACAGTACATGTACATCTTCTCCTTAGTATTTTCTGGCATGAGGAAGTGTTGACTTGGACCCCACCATGAAAGGTCTAGCTAGCTATATTTACTCAATGGGCCTAAGATTTCCATTTCTCCCCTGGAACACCACTTAGTATTAATACGCTCCCTTTTATTTCTTTGTAGTTCTAAGGCCTACTATGCACTAACCCACCCATCTAATAAAACTACCACTTCTTTTCTAAGCTAAAATCAACATTCTTTCTTCAAGTTTTTAACTTATGATTGTCAACTTAGTGAAAAAAAAGGGATCTGAACTTGATAAAATTGAATTAATGCCTTTTAAAGATGGTTGGAGTTAATCAATCCTGCGTTGTTTTTATGTGTGGTTTTATCTGTTTATATGTGTTACTTGTCCTCCTCTCAGGGACAATTGGGTTCAGTAGTTGTACTATGATCATTGGTTCAATTACATTTAGGCCCAACTCCAGACAAAAATGTTTTAGACAAAGTTTTAAGCAACCTATGGTCTGGATGGTCTTGCCTTTGTGGGGCACAAAGATATTGGGAACAACAGAGACAATGGGAAATGCAGAAAATGTTCCCCAAAGAGAACATAAAAAGAAAGCCAACCTTGGCTGGTGATTAGGAAGGTCAAGAGAATGAGGACCACCAGAAATGGACTTCTTTTATGACAAAGGGGTGGGCATCTGCCTCTAGAAGACCTTCTTCCTGATCTGGAAAGTGTCAAAAGAAATGTTGACCTTGCCAAGAAAAAGGAGCTAAACATGCCTGCTCTCTCTGCTGTCAATGGTCGTCCATTTTTAAAGAACCCTATTAAGAAATATCTGATGGGAATGTGATTATCAAAATCAGTTTTGTGGACCTGCGTTTTACATGTTGAAGGGTGAATATTACCTACAGAAGGTGCATATTACAAATTCCTTTGGTATTGCCATACAGTCTTGAATAAAAGACACGAAGGCGGCAGCGCTGATTTCAATTTCAATGGCATTAGGTCTTCAGTCTTTTGTCATTCCCATAAGGAGCATTTTCATAGACTAAATACTTGATGACAGATTACAGGCAGAAAGTGGACATTTTTGTCCCAGTGATGACTGTTGCTTCTTGTGAAGCTACCACAGGCTGCTATAGGGCCAGGAAATTAAGTTAATTTGGACAGACATAGGGGTAAAACCATTTACAGAATTAGCTGGAGTCCCTCTTCTTTTTTTTAGTTTACCTTGGCATCATAAACATAATATGATTAGTTTTAGCATAATTTTATAATAGTGAGTGCTTACATAACGTGAGTAAATATTTCACATTTTTGAAAGTACTAACACATTTTAGTTTTCTTAGTAATGTTTGGGGGAGAAATATAAAGCAAACAGATAAGTTGCTGTTGGTGACACCTCTATTTCAACACTAGATACAAGACTGTTCGTTTGTTGTCATTAGGAGAGCTTTAAGAAGTGTAGCCCTTAATGTGAACAGTACGACTCTGCCCAATTAAGACATCTAATGCTGTGAATAAACAGCTCTGCAGTGAACCTAAGTAGGTGAAGCCACTGAGAATATTGAGGCAAGAACAAATTCTAAGAAGTGTGTTTGCAATAAACTATAGGATGTAGTGTTACTTTCGAGAATAAGTTGTGGAACGTCTCTGATAAAATTCCCATGAGAGTTCTCTCACTCCCACACATTTTTGTATTTAGAATTGCTGGTCCAACTTTCTGAGTTTGCCTTCAACAGAAAGCAAAGAGAAAAAAATAAAGTTAAAGCAGAGAGCACAGCAGGGGTAAGACAAGAGACAAGTCTGCTAATAGAAATACATGGCTGAGCAACAAAGGAGATTGGAAAAACAAAGGTTAAAGTACAACAGGAGCAAGGCAATATGCTGAAAGCATCTGAAGGCTGACAACTTTTTAATTAAGGAATTAATGAAGCAAATTATTTAATTCTGTAATTAGTCCTTATCCTGAACAGTTTTTTTTTCTGTTCTTGAGAACTAAAAAAAAAGTGAGATAAATGGAGAAATAAATCTCTACAAGTCTTACTTATTTGGGTTTTTATTATAGAAGTCAAATCTTTAAATACTGAATAAAGTAGTCATGACCCAATATACTATATTCACCAACCAGATGATACTTTAATGTAGTCTGATAGGGTTTGAATGTATAATGAATTATATGCTCACTATCAGTCTATCAAAGCCAAACTGAAGACTCATTTTTTTCAGTGAACTTGTTGTAATGGTGGTCAGATCTTTCCGGTTGAAGTTGATTCTGACTTGGATTTGAACTTGGAATTTGAACAATCCAATCCGACATTGTTATACTTGTCAATGACATGTACACTAGTCTGCTGAATAATGGCTGCTGTGAATGTCTGGTGACCAGATTGGCTTTTTAGATGCCCTGTGCCGGCAGCACAATAAAGAGCCGAACCACTGCTCTCCAAAAAAGAGAGCAGCAATCACACCACACGGGTTTAAATATTTAAAGTAGCGTGTATTATCTTCCCAGTACAATCCCTCTGGCGAGGCTGCTCATGTCATAGGCAGCACAATGTGGATTTATGGTTAGGTAACTAGCATGTTATAGCCCTTTCCTCCTCAACTTTACTAACCCAGGGCTTTTATTTATTTCATTTCTTTTAATAATTAAGGTTCAGAATCACATGTGGTTGTGTTACTCCTCCACCTGCATTACATCTGTCTAGCAGCTCGATCATCCTCAGCTTCCCTCTAGCTGTGCAGAAATGTGCCTTTTTCACCATCCCCTGCACTTACTGTGAGGCTGTGCACACATTTCAGAGTATGTGTTGCAGCAAATTAGCATATTATTTCCTAGTTTCAATCTTGTCCTGCTATTGGCTGACATTCTTATTTAAAACCCTCTTGTTCCAGGCACTGGTTGCTGGATCCTCAGCTTGTAACCTGAGACTTAGCCCAGCTATAATCTGCCATATGGAGCCTTTGCAGATACCTAACCTCGGCCTGACCTAGACCAAGCTTCTTGTCTTTCTGCCTACCCCAACCTTGGCTAGTAGCCTACCCAGTACTGGGCTGATCTAGGCTGACCCTACATCGGGTACCCCTATCCATGGTGAGGAGAGTTTTGTGGCCAAAACCTGGTGTTCTCCCAACAGCAAAGTAGTCCGATCACCACTAGGGTTACCAGCCTATCACCCCTTGCAGGGTGCTCTAGTCAAGTACGAAATACATTTAGACTCTGGGCTCCAAGTAATTCTGTGTCACCCGCCAGGGAGCGCAACCCTTAAGAGTGTTGTTTAGGGCAGTCTGCATGATTCAGGGTGTTGTGATGTTTTCAGGAAACAACAATTTTCTAATCTTTTTTTTCAACATCAATGGCCCGTGCAGCACCCACCAGGCATGATCTTCCTGCACTGTAAAGAGATAAATCATGATATGACTGGGTTTAAAATATAGTATGCAATGAAAATGGAGAAATGTTATCTAATTACATAATTAGCATGTTGATGGGGACTGTAATTAGTTAAGGGAAAATATTAGCAGGTACACCAGAGGAACTTTCTGTTTGAGGATCAATAACAAACCTGTTTTAGATTCCAATAGTGATTTATGTTTAATTGTATGTAATATGAAAATCTTTCTAATTAGCATTTATTGTACAAGAATGTTTTACAGTAAATGTAAGATCTTGCACTTTAATCTGTTAATGATTCTATCTATTGTAGGCTTTTACTTTTAGATATTTTTACACCACTTTTTGTTATATTGTCTTTTAAACTACAGCCCTCATTTTATTTTTGCCTTCAGTTTATTATTTTACTTATTGTAAGCACCTGGTTTGGTTATTAAATATTAATTCATGTTTTCCTGCAGATTTATTTTAGTGCTGAGCGTTAACTGATGTTCCCTTCAGCTGATTAAGTTCCCATGTAATTGGTAAATCTACAATTATTTAATGAATATCATTAATAATAAACAACCAAACACAAGTCATCATTTCATTAATTGTAATTATACAGTTTTTTATCATGTTCAAATGTCTCAAAGGTATATTAATTTCTAGGGAAAAAGTATGAGAAGAGACAACACAAAATTGGTAACAGAACCTTGTTATAGGAAAATCAGAAGCGCAGACAAACCACACGGGAATATAATCTGTTTTTGGTGATGTTATTAAATTTTACTGAAATCTATGAGGATTTTCCAGCTAGCTCAGAAGTAGACATACATACCTTTCCAATATGGAAATACTAGCATACAACCATTGCATAACTCATATCCACCCCTGAGGCCTTATTAACAGCAAATTCCATCTAGTACTGTTGTGTTGGTCAAAGCAAATAATAAAAAAATAAAAAGTAGAGTGTTAAAGCTGACCTCCTGGCCAATGAAGTAGCAATTGCCACAGCAGCCCTCAAGCTGCTATGGGGCCCAATGGTGGCAAAAGGGCCACAAAGGCAAGGAAGGATGCCTATGACTTCATTCTAGAAGAACTGGTGTCAGATGCACAGGCACAAGCTTTGAGATTATTCTGTTGCTTTTCACAGATAAGAATAATAATCTCCATATAGCTTCTTGACATCCGAACCAGAACTTTTGGCAGCAGTCAATAACAGGTATGATATTTGGCTACCAGACAATGACAGGTAACATTGTCCAGAGGCTAGATTGGCTGAGCTCTACTATACCTGTTATTCCATTTATTGGATAATAGTTTAGGGGATGCTTTTATTTACATTATGCTGGTTTTATATTTCTGAATGGTATAACGATATTCAGACTTCCCTTTTGAATCCTGATTATCTTGCACTGCTGATCTTGGTTTGGCCATGCATATTTGTAATTACCATTTCTTTCCGTTATTCAAAAATAACCGATGCAGGGTGACTGCAGGCAATACAACAGGTGGGCCAGATCAGATCATTTTCTGCCACTACTTATCTAAGGAATAGGTTTAAATGGCTCCATAGGAACCCTGCTATACCTGTCATTGACAAGTTTAATAGAGCTCAGCCAAACCAACCGCCTATCTAACAGCTGTGGCCAGATTGGCTTAGCTATACTTTACTTGTCTTTGAAAAAGGAAACCCTTTCCAGGTTTGCTTGGTCACAGGTTCTCGGTTCTCCTATGACAATTTTCTCTGGTCTTGGAGAGTTTTGTAAATCAGGCCCTGTCTGTTCTTATTCTGACTTGGACAACTACTCTTGTCGAGCGTGATGAATGGGATTCATGTTATGTTCACAACCAGAAACTCTCATAATGTAAAGTGTGTGGTGCAGCAAGTTTAGTATGGAGGCCAGGAAGTTTTGCAGACGACAAAAAAGCCCAAATCTACTGTTTCTGCTGATTTAGTTACCAAAATCCATACCAACTTTTATACTGCAAGTTAAATAAATTTAGAATTTCTGATGATCTACTGATTTTTTTTTTAGATTAAAATTGTTATGGTAGTCTTCCTTTATGTGATTTTATGTATTTTATTGCTCTTTTATAAATAAAACTAGGAGAGCATTTAGGCAATGTATACATTTAATCACATAATATATAATTTAATGAGCTCTATTAAGGAAGCTCATTTTCTATATAATTAAACTGTTATAGCTAAAAAAAGCCAGGAATGACAGTGATAGATTTTATTTATCAAACTGACATGAATCACACTATGGTATTTTTAAATCCTTGTTCCAAAAGGCAGGGCTTATTTAGATTTAAGAACACTACTTGATGCCCTACTGTAATAAATTTGAATTACAATATAATACATCAACATTGTATATATATATATATATATATATATATATATAATGTTTTCTTGTACCACAACTTTGGTAATCACAATCGGGATCTGTCCACAAAGCCCCCACAAGTATCTAGTTTTTAGGGCACTGCCTACTTGCCTTCCACATTTTAGATTTGGATCCCTGAATAGCCAATCAACAAGTTCAGACTTTCTTACACAGCATATTGATTTCCGATCCACCAATGTTAAATCCTTGAAGCAAATAAATGAAGATAAAGGTAAGAAAAGGAGGAGAGAAATTTAAAGATTTTATCTCCCTGAAACTTTGGAGAAAATTTTTACTATTTGCAACGCATTGATAGATACAAAATAAAAGTTGTAATACTAACGCCAGATTCTAGTAATGTCAATTAAACAAAAACAGACATATTGCCATAATACAATGCAGAAACTCAGTGCTCATCAGTGTAAACCATTACTCGATTCGATTTGTATGAAGCACTTCTTTAGAAGTATGGAACAGTGCATAGAACACTATAAAAAAAGTCAAAGATGACATCGGTGAGGATTATAGATTCATTGAAGTCAACAGGGACGACAAATTCATGTTTTTTTTTTTTAAATACAATTTGAAAACACTTGTGCCCTAGACTGTACACCATACAAAGAGAAAACTCATCATTATTATTGGTTATATTTAGTGATTGGAGGCAGAAATAGAGTAAATTTCTGGAAAAAACATATACACAGTAAATACGAGAATATATATATATATGATTGTGTACATGTAAAAGTTCATAGACCATGGAGAAGTAATCAGCTCCTGGAAACCACAACTAGGACAATGGCACAACATGTTTTGCCCCGCATCTAATCTTCACTGATACGCTTATGATTAAGCTCCTGTTGAGGCTCACTTCGTTACAGCTGTTCTGTCCACTTTCTATTTTTAATTGATGAACTATGTATAAGGTTAACAATAGAGGTATCTAGGTAATGTTTTTTAGTTTGTGCAATGAGTATCAGCTTGTCATTATAAATTAGGTTTTCACAATATGTTATGAGAAATAACACTGCCTTCGGTAGATCTGACAAACCTGGGAACACACATTCAGTTCAAAGACCTTTACCTAGTCGGGTATTGATGGGTTCCCTTACATGTGGTGTGACTATGTGGTAAGACAAGTTTATGAATTAGGTCAGACAACAGTATAAGAAACACCCTGTACCTAGAAGAGGACAGGGCTGAAGACAAGGGGAATGTTATAATGACAGGGTGGAAAACCGATGCTGAAAATGCAAAATTCATCATTAAATATGTTCTTTAAGAACAACTACCCTTCAACATGCCTAATACTCACTGTGGCAGCATGGCAAACTTGGTTGCTTTGTTGTATTTGCCTCTCAGGATAGGTATGCTAAGATACTCTGCCTGTGGACCAGTTTTGAACACAGGGCTAGTGGGAAGGTTGATACTTTAACAGAGTGCAAAGAGGTAATATTAGAATTGCCCTAAATTCTGCCTTTACGTAACCCAGCAACAGTGAGCGCCAGGGGTATTAGTTTTATGGTTAATTTATGGTAACCTTCTGGAAAAAAAATCTCTTTGTATCTTGCACATCAAAACATGTACTTCACCAATGTTTTATGGTTGTCTTCCAAGCTGATTGATGCTTCCAAGTCACCAATTTACCAACAGCGTTTTTACTTTTTTTATTGAAGCCATAGACATAACTTTCCTTTGTGGGTCTTTTCTTGTGATGATGTCCCAGTTTATTAGTTTTATTACTTCTGAGTGTAAATTCATATGATGAATATTTGCCACTTTCATCTGATACTTAAGTGATTGACTTTTAGATGGTTACTTCTTATGCTGATTGGCTAGAACCTGGTTAGGCGCCTGCCTGTCCTTAAAGTACAATCCTGAAAGATATTTTTTTTTTTCTGGTTTCTGATACCTGATTTTCCATACCAAGAATGTTAAAGGTAACTTTAAGCTTGATTACAGATTTATTTATTTTATTTCATTGTGAAAATATTATTGTAAATTTTTCTGTATTTTATTATAAGGGTTTGTTTCGACTTCCATGTTCCCCCTGAAGAAGCTCAATAGTCCCGTGAAACATGTTGAATATCATTTTTCTCCATTTGCTTGTTTGTCAAGAAAAGGATACCATAGAGAACTCATATCTTGTCACTTTTACATTGTGATGATTTTTTACTTACTTGATAAATCGTATGATTTAATGTAATTTCGATAAATTATTTGATGTTTTTGCTGTCAATGCTTTTATGTGCCACACAACTCTTTACTTTGGCCCAATCTTTTGTTGAACATCCATGGGCCTTCTGGCCCTTATATTCTCGTATTTAATATCTCTTAGGGAAGAGGCAACCCAACAAGTAATGCATTGTAAAGGGACCATTAATTTTTGTATGTTCATGTGTCATGCTGTAATGAATCTGATCTCCAGCACAGAGAAACCCTGGAGATTGAATTGAGTTGCTGTTTTTGTGAAGATAAATGGGCCCAGCACCCTGAAAATGAAATAAAGTCTAAAATACCTCTTTGGAGCATTTGAAGCTAATCCCTCACATCTAATAAGTCTGCTATAAAGTTCCTTCTTTCAGCTGTTCCTAGTATAAAGTGACAATGCTGTTTCCCCATTTCCCAAATGCTCTCTTCATTGTTGAATGGATTTCTAAAGAGGACTACAAGTGGTCTTTACATCTCCAGAATATGACCCCACACATAGATACAAAAAATGACCTAGACAAAGAAACTAGTAACTGTGTATCCCTTATTTTTGAAATGGAACATAATTCACAAATAAATGTTTTTTTTCTAATTTATTCAACAAACAAAATCTGCTTTAACTTTTAAAACTAAACTTTTTCACAGCATTCTGCAAAGAGCTGAAAAAGATTTTTATTATAGAAAATGCCTGCCGATCCCTGCTGGAGAGCAAGACAACAAGCAATATGAATGGTAGTAGAACTTCATATACAGCAGAAAAATAGTATGCAATTAAGCACAAAATTTATTTTGTTATTTGGCAGCAGTCACGCTATACTCTTGGAATTATATGAAACAGAATCTCCAAGCATTTACACAATGTTAAGCATAAGGCACATCCCTCGGAGGAAATATTATCATTTAAACTTCTTTTGAGTAGACTCTGCTTCCCGCTGAGAGGCTGATGCTTCGTGGCATCAGCTTGCGCACAAAGCTGTTTGGAGGATTAAATGGTTCTGTAGGTTAATATACTAGCTGTTCAATCCTTTATATCTCAGTTTCAATGTATGCCAGGATGACAGGAGACTATTCTACATGTAATGGAAGTGTGGCTACAGCGCTGCATTAACGCTTACATAATATCCAACATTATTATATCAATGTGAAAGATGAAAAACTGTTACACCACGTAGATGTGACAGAATGTGTTAGTGATTTTGAAATGTGGAATAGGCATGGTAGTTGTCAGAAATAATCAAATCTGAGAAAAGTCTCTTTCAGACAAGTTTGCAGACAGATACACGTGTAGTGAACACATCAAGGGCATTATATTTGACTGGTAAGAAATGTCATATATTGAGGTTTATACATACAGATGCCACATTAGGGAGGTCAACAAACAACCCGAGCATCCACCCAGGGGCAATAACATAGCTCAGGGCTGTGCAATCCTCCAGGGCCAGGATACACATACATTTTTCTTGACATAAATACAGTAAAGTGCAGTTTTATAAAAGTCTGAAATTTACTCAAATTATTTATATGAAAATCCTGTTTGTAGCTCTCAATGACTGGTCAAGGACTGAATTTGGACAAGCATATAGCTTTCTTGCACATGGACAGTATTTTAGATGTCCCGAAAAAGTATATGTAAGTACACAAAGCTTGATTTAATAAAGCATGGAAGAATGGAAAAATACAAAGTAAATAGAAATTAATAATTCTTTAATACCAATGTATTCTCTATTTAGATACTTGATGAAATTCAGTTTTGAAGCTAAGCTCCAAGATAACAAAACACATTTTATAGTTATGCACTAATTAAAATATACTTTAAATAGAAGCAAACACTAACTGAATGACATTTTCTTTTGCTGAAGTACTGAATTTCATAAACAATTGCCATTCTTTAAATGAAAATATTTCTTTTTGCCTTTTATTCATCCCTTGTTGCATCTCAGTGAGTATCTCTTTTGAGCCTCTTTCTTTCTACATGCACAATAGTAATAGCTTTCCTAAGTAATGTTTAGTATAGTTTATCCAATTTACTTCCAGGCTGTGCCATAGGCACATGGCCCAATCCTCAAGGATGATGTCTGGGCTTTCCATGAATAGCAGGTGTCTAGTAAGGGGTCCAAAGAATACCTTTACAAGGTCACTCGAGCGATCACTGGCACTAGAGGGCATCCATTTGCTGTTGATCAATTTAATGTGGTGTAAATTTGGATTGGGACAAACCTATCTGGTCATCATTACCAAACACCCTAACGTTTAGGGTTGTAGGTAAAGTAAACCTATTTTAATGTAGTAACACCAGCAAAAGGGGAATCTAAGCTGCCAGGTCATGAAGGCATTACCATGTCCATTTCACTTCCAAAAAATATCCACATTATTAAAGCAAGCAAAAAGCTTTAAAATGTGTTAGTAGGTCTTCCATCTATGGGACTTTGAAGCTGAAATACCTGAAAACTGATGGGAATGACTGCTACTTTCAGAAATGGATGCCAAATCCAAACTGACAATAACCAAAAGCTTGAGTGGATTTCACATTTACCAATAAAGGAAAAATATAAATTCAAATTTCCTTATTTACAGCTTGGTTGTCCAATACATAAACATGTACATGAGATACAATAGTGTTAGGATAATTCAGTATTTTTAATGCTTACATGGATGGCAGTGTTAGAAATATATCCCAACCATGCAGAGAGTCCAGTTAACCAGTAGAGTAGTGGAAAATACTCTACGCATTTTACAATAGCTTTGCTTCTTCAGGAGTATGGCTTGTACATGTTAAAACATGTGAAATATGGATAACTCAAAAATATAGAGTCATTCAAAATGGCGAACAAGCAGAGCAGGCATCAGAGATCAAAAGATCAAGAACCAAACACTCTAAAGTATGCTTAAGCAGTGCACCAGCCGGTCAATAATAATGTCCAGTAGGGATGAGCGAGAAATTTCCTCGAACTTCCAATGGGGCAGCGAAATTTCAGCGAATCGATTTGGCGGACACATCGGGAGATCGAACAAATCATTACAGGAGGAGTACAGCTGTGGGAATCCTCCTGTTTGTGATCCCCGGGCACTAGAAGGTAAATGATAGCAAGCCATTTTTTTGTAGGTCCCAAAACATTTGATCTCGATGGCCGAATTTACACAGGCCATTCTCGCTTACGGTGTAGGCTGTCTGGTTCGCTCGCTCATCCCTAGTGTCCAGCAGCTTCCTTGTCAATGTATTGCTTAATTGCCTAACTTGGCTTTGATTCCTGACAAGGCTGTGTAAATTTCAAATTGCTGGTAAAAAATCTCCCATATTCAATGGCTTTATTTTACCTGTGTGCCTGGAATCCAGATACCATTCATATATGTTGCATGTTACAGACTGTTTTTTTTTTTTAAGTTTTAGAGAACTTTTATAATCCCTTAAACCTTTAAAGCACATCTATTTTCAGACTAAAACCTGTGCATTTTAATATTTACACCTTTATGAAAGAGCTGCAAGCCTTTTCTGTCTGTGCTGTAATCTTTGACAGCAGTGATGTCATTTGTGACATCCAATGTAACTGTGAAGTTGTCATGAAAGCCACCCAACCAATACATTTGTCAGATTAATAAATGCAAATTCTTTACGTTCGGCTCTGCATTTTCTCCTGCTAATCTGAGGGAGATGACAGGTGCTTAATGCAACAATTCTATTGCCATATTATACGATGAATAATAAAACTGGCAGCGAATTTAGTAAGGTACAATAAATGAATTATTCATGAATTTTAAATATCTATATAGTTCTAATTACCAGTATCTAATGAATTTCAGATGTGCTCAAATGGATTATTTTTTTTAGAACGTTTGTGCATTTTTTATAGGTGGATACGAAAGGCCTAAAACTGTTGCAGAACATATTTTTTGAAGTTCAGCCATTCCCCTGTGTTTGGTGTCTCTATATAGAATGAGAGAGAAAAAAAAATATTATTAAATAATAAGACTCAGTTGACATGTTTAACTTCATTTTGTTACCCGTGTTGCATGAACAGCAGGTGGGATCTTATTAATTGCTGTAGGAAATGCCTCCACTGTCATCTATGTTTTATACATGGCATCTAATGTGAAATTCATGAAAGTTAACTCAATACTACCAAAATTATAGAACTTGTCCTCCACATATTCTTCTGGATTACAATGTGCTTTTTGTATATGTGGTGTCTGTATATACAGCATATTGTGCTAGACTTCATTTTTTACTTGAATGAAGTGGTACATCCCCAAGGCTCCTTCCCTTCTGTGTAGCCATGGGTCCATGACCTATCCAGGTTATCATGCAGTCATCAATACAATCTCATACAATTCTTAGCTACCTCTATCTATCAGATCCTGCTGATATTAGGTTAGGTTTAGTTGTATTTAAACAAAATCATCTGCGGGAGAGGTGGCTGGATATCTTACAAATCAATAAGCACTAATAAAAGGCTAGCATACTTCTTTAGGACAGTTACAGGAAACCTTTCCAGGGATGTGTAATGTATCTGTTGTAGTTTGTGCCTGATCAGCCAAAAGAGTTTTTGTGAGGTCAAGTACTGGTGTTGAGCAAAAATAATTAAATTACAATACTATTAATCCTAAAGGTTTCATTTAAGTTGAAGTCGGGGTTTTGTATGGGCCATTCCAGTTTGCACACCAAACTCACCAACCCATGTCTTTATTTATCTGGCTTTATACAGGGGTGCAGACATGCCAGAAAGGAACAAAAATGGCTTCCCCTATTAAAGAAAAAAGGAAAGGAAATAGCCTTCCCCCAATTGAGCTCGCACAGTTGCCTAAAACATCTTAGTATGCTGTAGCATTCATAGTACACTTCAATGGAAATGCCAAAACACAATACTTTGGAAGACTGTTCACATACTTTTGCTCAAAAAGTTTTCTATTCACATGTCCACACACTTTGCACCAAGTTGCCCTCAAATGGCTTAAGCATATATATATATATTGAAGACTTTTTCCAATCTTTAGACCATTTTTTTTATATCGTTAGTAACTTATGATAAACCAACTTATCAAGCTCAAAATTAAAAACCAGGTCTTAAATTTACATAAAGGAATCTCTTTATAAATTTTAGGATGGAAGACTAGCCCTTCTGGTCCAGGGTGAGTGGGACATACGTTGCTTGGAGCTGGACTATTCTCACCACAGTTATCCAACCTGCAACTGGACAATTCCTGGACAGGACAAACAGGCAGATACTCCATTGTTTGTTTAATTTCACACTTTTCTTCCAAGCTGGTTGATGCAATAGAGAAAATCACATGTTCGGGTCATCTACGTTGTCTAAGGACTGTGGCTGGCACCAGTACTGGAATGAGTCATTTGAGGACAGCAAATATTTCCCTGTTCATTGTTTTCATAAGATACCTGTTTGTTTAAGTACACACATTTATCTAAAAACTCTAAAATACTACAGAATCCTTAATCCTATAATTGTAATTCCCTGCAAGCCACGCAGTTATTTGGTTCAGTTAAGCAAGTGCACATCCCTAAGGTATATCAACCTTCGCCGTTACCTGGAGATTTACAGTATTTATGCACACAAGCCTTTCATCACAGACAGTCACATTACTCCCAGACGGAAAGCATCTTCATAAAACAAACTTCCAGCTGCTTTTGTGCAACTTTTATAATTATCAAAGAGGATCAATAATTATGCAAGCGCATTTGGTTTCCTTACCATGCTTGCAGAATTTTTTTTCTTTCTGTTTTATTTCCAGCCAAAGTAGCCTTTGACCATAAACATTTTTTTTTCAAGAGTTTACTTCTTTTTTTTTTTCTGTGACAGATTTTAAACAAGAAGTTTCCGGTGAATCGGGATCAGAGGGATGATTCATTCAGCGAGACACTGCAGACCTGACAGATGACAATTAATCTGTAGTCGTTATTTGCTTAGCCCAATCTGCAGCTTGGTGAAATCCACTTCAAGTGTCAAAAGGAACATAATTTAGCAACATATTGTAAAGATTGTTTATTGCCCATGGGCTCCACGGTGCATTCGTAATAACTATAAACGTCTCTCTAGAGAGCTGCCCAAATGTTATCCTCCATAAAACGGCTTATAGTCCAGTTAATGTGAAAATATAAACAACGTTTATCCATTTAGTACATTAGACAAGGATCAGAATTTCTAAAACAAAACAATGGTAGGTTTGACTTTTTCTATTAATGTTCATACCAAACTGGATGGCGCTAAATATACTTGCCAAATTATTTTAGGATTCAGTATTAAATTTCAATTTGCGCTCCAGAGATTTTAAAGCTGAACCCCAGGCAGATATAAGGTATAAGCAATTAATGGAATTCTATATTCAATTATAACGGGGCAATGAATATACCAATGCAACTAGTACTTGAAATTGACTTGGTATCAGTCTCCTTGACTTGGTCCCAGTCTTGCATAGCAGAGCTCAGAATTGGGTGGGAAAAAGCACCTGTAACTCTCAATCAGGTGTTTTGCAGTGTACATGTGCTTAACAGGCAGCTTTCAGGGAAGAAGAAGAACAAATCCTGAATGTACCCACTTTAGGGTCCTCTTTGACCTTCCCATAAAAAAAAATGATATAAAAAACAGTTGGAAAGTGGCAAAATAAAAGACAGATGGTTGAAGATAGTTGAAGTATAACTCCAGCTTAACCCCTTTTACTTTTTAGCTCTATATGATATATATATATATATATATATATATATATATATATATATATATATACAGAGGTGATCCCCGAGTTAAGGATATCTGACTTTTGGATGCCTCTGGATGCCCCTGCTCGCTCCTGTGCAGGACGGAGGCTTGAAGGGGGGAGGGGCCGGCTTGCATGACTTGCAGAAGAAATCTTTTGCTGTTCTGTAATCTCTTGTACCTCTTTAATGAACAAGACAAACTCTGCAGCTGTTCTTTTGTCATATCAAAGCACAGCTTGCTCCAAAAGTTAATGAATGCCTATGCTCCATAAAGGTTTTTTCTTTTTACTTTTTATTTGCATTTTTTGTGAATAATTTACAGTGAGTATTTTTTTTATAGTAACTGACACCATGCTGCCTAATATTATGTTGCGACAAACATCTGTCCTAATTGCATTTACTAAAATAATGTCCCTGTTCGGACTTACATACAAATTAAATTTAAGGACAAACCTGCAGTCCCTATCTTGTATGTAACCCAGGGACCTGTACCTGTACTTTTTTAAATCAGTGTTTGTTTCACTTTTACTAAATTAAAAATTCCCTTATATACTTTCTCCAGTATTAGGGAAGTCCAAAAAGCTCTAAGACTATTCTTTTCATCGTTTACCTTAAAGTCTAGTATGGTGTGATAATGTGCCCAGGGAGTGGATCTATAATTCCATTACAACCTTTAGGGAGTGAGATGAATGATTTTAGCTATAAACTTACCCAAAAAAATTTGTGATGAGTGATAGTACCAGAGAGGAGGTGTGTACTACATTTTCAAACAAAGTGGGAAATATAGACTGTATATGTATATATTTATAAGTTCTGCTTAAAGCTGCAAGTTACATAGGTCGTACTGTGCACAAGCTTTGCAATGTTTATTTCCCTTTTTTCCATCGAAAGGAAGAAATACTGTGTTCAGTCCAGCTGAGATTTTTCAACAAATCAGAAAATCTAAAGTACTTCAGAAGCTCAAAAGCACTTGTTATCTTCCTGAACCGAGCCCAGTCACAAGAGATACTTGAATCTCATTTATCACTTGGAAATATCTGCCCATGTATGGTCACCTAAGGAAAAACTATGAGTAGATTTGTTTGGATGTACATAATACTAAGACTTCTACAGGGTTAACAAAAACAATTAAAGAGTATTAAGTACTGTATACTTATATTTTTTTGTATTGATGGGATAACCAATGGTGAAAGGCTTCAAAATGAATACATATATGGGAGAATGTTTATATATCTGTAGGCTTTCCCAATGATAATCTAGATTGTTGCAAGAAAAATGGGACAAAAAGAATTTGCTAGATGCCTGGCTGTCCCAGTAGCATTTTACTACTTTGTCAAGCATAGATTTGGCATAAATAAGTAGTCCAGGCGTTGTAACAGCACTTTGAATTTTGATCTGCATCTTGTTCCAGGTGGGTGATTCATAAATAGAGGTTTGTGGAAGTTTCAATTAAATCTTTGTAATGTCCTAAAGGACTGAATTTTGCCGACCCGTAGTAATATAGTTCATGAAGAATCAGATGAAAAGGAGGGTTTTTTTGGCAACGTTTATTGTTGTATTGAATGATAACATCTCATATAACAATACAATTCTAATCAAGTTGACCACATTTGAAAGACATTCATGGCATTTTAGGCCCACAGAATTTTTGTATTGTTGTATGAGATGTATCATTCAATACAACAATACATTTTGCCAAAAAAACCCTCTTTTCCTCTGATTCTTCATTAACTGAGGGTGAATTAAAAAGCTAAAGGCAATCCAATTTTAAAATGTCATTCCCAGGTCAATCTCAAATCAGCTTTCCATAAGTATATGTAAAAAAGTTGACATGATAGTAAAATTCAATTTTCTTGCTTCTCTTCCAATGGCTTTGAAACTGATTTAGCAGATTTACTAATTTTATAGGATAAAGGTGTCTCTATAATCATCATGGAAAAGGAACATAATGTCTTCTTGTTTTTCTGTTCACTATATTCATTGATAGAATTTGATTGCTCTTGTGCTGTGTCAATAAATTTTTTTGTGTCTCTTTCTTTTTAAATTTCAATAAATATATAGAATGTATATACAATGTAAAATACCATTCCCAATATCTCTGTTAGTAAAGATTCCTTTTATAATTTAGTGAACTTTTACTCATGAAATGACTGTATGTTGCAAAATGCATTACCGAAGATGTCAACCAGGGGGAAAAATTCATAGGGTGATAAGGAAGTGAAAAAAACTGTGTAGCTAGATTGTTTAAAGCGTACCTAAACTCAGAATTTTTACTTTTTTTTAGATGTAACCCTATTATTTTATTTTTAAATAAAGGGTGCAGCACTGCCCCTTATTCTCGACAACCTAGGCAGTCGAGAATGAATGGGAGCCTAAATCATCCTGGGATACCTATGTCAGGCATCCCAGGGGGCTCTTAGGCGCTCCTTCTGTGCATGTCCGAACATCTTTTTGCTCAAAGAGAAAATTTTTTTTTCATTCCACACAATAGGAAAGCATTGTCCTTACTAAACAAGAAAAAATGTTGCATCATTTCCAGAATGTAAGAAAAGTGGTACCATGCAGTGTCAATGCACACATAATAACATCCAGCATGCAGGACAGAAGTGCTACTGTGCAGTGTCCATACATATGCAATAAAAGTGGATTTTAGGAATTACATAAAGCATGCAAGGCAAGGAAAGTGTTCAGTCTCCCTGTGACATGCGGTGTAAAACTATGTGCACCCGTAGCAGTTGTTTAAGTCACCTGCAACGTTGGCTATCATTTTGTTTTGTAATTGGTTTACTGCACAGTGAGGGTGTATAGGCTATGTCTGATCCTCTAGCAACAACAGCATTGTAGCCACATTCAGCTGCAGCTAACTGAGGTTTTGATGCATCAGTCGTTTTTGCATTTTGCATTCTATACATGTGATGCAAACCACCAGAACACATGCATAAAACAATTCCCAACCACTCCGGTATGGTGGGAGCTTTTACTAATTTATCGTCTCTCAGCAAGACAAATACCTATATCTGTTTTATATTTTTATTAATTATTATCCTATATCTTTTCTTGTTGGTAATTTGCAGTGCCCGTAGTGTGGTAGGGATGAATAACCATGCCTCATCCAGACTCAAAACCCAGATGGAAGCAGAAGTCCTGTTCAACATAGTTACACAACTGTACAACCATATACAAAAAAAAATTTAGAATGTTGTGCTGAACAATACTGCATGTCAGGAAATACATAACAAAGTTATATTCGTCTTTGAAGGATCAATGGATTATAGGAGAGATATTTTACTTTGGGGTGATAGCATGTACTGTTATATTTTTTTTCCCAACGATCGATCTCTGCTCTTGCAATAGACATGTGCTTTAAGCTAAAAAAATTGTAAAGCTGGTCTCAGCTGCTGTAGGCAGTGGGTCATTAACTCATAATATGAAAGCAGAGAAGCCAAAAAAACTCTGATCGAGCAGATGATCAGTCACCTTGATACCACATGGCCTGTGGCTAATTATAAAACATTTACAGAAAGCAAGAGGAAAACAACAAATTGAAAAGTTGACATAACTCCCTTATATATATGTGCCCTTTGTCCATCATTGGTTTTCATAAATGCAGTTAAGGAAAGAGGGGTTATTTACTCCAGGTCCAGGTTCCAAGTTCCAAGCAAGATGCAAGGTACTTTAATAATCTCTTTACATTAGTTGGGACTAAGACAGGGATAGGGATGAGCGAGCAAGTTTTTAAAACTCGATCTTGCGGCAAATCCGGCCTTTCTCGGCGATCGAAAAAATTTCAAAATAAAAAATTGCAGGCTTTGCTGATCAATAAATGCAGCGCCGGATGCATTCATTGGTCAGCTCACTGTGCGATTCCCGGCACTAGAGGTTAAATGTGGACAAGTCTCCCCATTCAAAACCTCTAGTGGTTTTTGATTGGCTGATGAATGAATGAATGCAGCCCTGAGAATCCACTGCAATCCCGGGCCCTTGAGGTTAATTAATTAGGTTTTTTCATTGAGATTTCATCTGCAGTTCTGTTCCCACTTTCACAGGGCTGACCATGGGAACTTTGCAGTCCCAGCTGATTGGAGGCACGCGAGTGCCTCCAATCAGCTTTGACTGGAGGCGAACTCTAAATGGAGTTTCTTATCAGCCTGGTGACCAGGGGAACTGAACTGCAGATGAACTCTCAATGGAGAAACTCCATTGAGAGTTCATCTGCAGTTCCACTGCGATCCCCGGGCACTAGAGGTAAATTAACCTCTAGTACCAGGGATCGCAAACAGGAGGATTCCCAGGGCTGCAAGAATTAATGCAGCCTTGAGAATTCTCCTTCAATTATTTCCTCGATCTTTCAATGGTTTTGCAAAATAGGTTCGCCGAATCTTTGCAGACCCATCGGAAGTTCAAGGAAATTTTAGCGAGAATGCCAGAGGCAAATAATAATGATAACAATGGAGGAGGTTTTTTGTGACAAAAATGCATCAAACAAAAGACCATCACTAACTTGAGAAGCTCTTATCTCCCCGAGAGCTCATTGGGACTATGACATTGTCTATTAAAAAGGTCTGTATACCATTTGAAAAAAAAAAAAAACTTTCAGAACCGGTTAAAATGTGATGAAGAAGTTAGTTTCCCTCCAGCTAGGATGCAGAGCTACCTCTTTGGTTATTCAAATATAGAAAAGAGAACAGATAGAAATAGGTTTCAGCTCCAAAATGTTTAGATGAAACAATCATGTATCCATACACCGTTGTTTTCATAAAAGAACTTTCAGAACCACACATACTTATACAACTTGCATACTGAATTTAATGGCAACCCAAAGTTATGTCTTGAACAATCCAAATGCGAGGTGTTTCTTTTCATGGTGATGTTTGTACCATGTGGATATAAATTGGGTATTTTCCTACACTGGTAGAACTGCTAAACTGACTTGAAAATATCTTCCACATTAATTTAATAAGTCTAGTTGAATGTAATGACTACTAAATGATCCGTATAAATGAGAACCTTCAGAGACCTACCCAAGGACAGACACTTAAAGTCTACCCTCCAAAACTTTCAGACCACCTTCCACCTGTATAGGCTTAACGTCATCTACATACTCAAATTAGCATTTTAAATCACCTGAGCCTTACTTCACCATGGGTATGCAATCCTGCTTCCAAACCTTGCTTGAGTTGACTCATTGTTTTCCTTTCAGGTTTTTTGTGTTAAAACCATTAAAGACCAATTGCAAAGGAACATGTTTGTCATGCTTGGAGAGACAGAGCCTCTTGGGGGCGCTATGGCTTGCACAATAGTGGTGTAAGCACTGAGAAGGGTCAAGATGCAGAATCTAAGCAGCAGCCTGGTCTTCTCCAGAACCTCTAGTGGTGAGGATGTTACTCTGCAGGTTGCTTGGGCACACTGAAGTGGTTAAGACAATGTGCTGTACCAAATCAGCAAGCAGAGAATGGTCAACGAAGGCTCGGGTCAGGACTGGAAGCAAACAAGAGAGGTCAGGAACAAAGCCAGCCTTCCAGAGCCAGAAATGCAGAAAATAGACACAGTGACATGGGGGTCACTGAAGACACAGGGGAACACTGAGGACACGGAGCAACAAGTGGCACAGGTGACATGAGGGTAAGTGGAGACACAGGGGAACACAGGAGACACAGTAGGCATGGGGGTCACGGCAGACACAGAGGAACACTGAAACATCACAAGGGAACAGACAGGAAAACAACTGACTGTGGGTAAACACAGGAACTGCACTGTGAAAGCACTCTATTAACAGACAGGTGCATGGGAAATGCTCAGCAGAGCTAGGGGTCTTGTCACTCGTGGAAACACATTGCCCAAACACTGAGCACTGTGTCTGAGCCAGTTAAATAGTTAGACAGCAGGAGGATGATACTAGATAAATCTGGAAGAGCAGACACACTCAAGGTCAGAACTGCCCGCATGTGCAGGAAAGAGGCGCCGGCATTTTACTTAAAACGAGGTAAATGCAACAAATATTTATTAAATTCAAGGTGGGTATAATATTTTACTAAGCATAATGCTGGAACTTTTATCATTGATCAACCAAATCTAAGTATCTGAATAAGTAAGTATTCTAATAGTGGCCATTCATATCCTATTAGATCATAAGCAAATGAAACGTGTTATGGAGCCAGATATCAATGCTGTTACTCGAACCTTTAACACTGATAAACCAAGTTTATTAACCTGGATCAGTATTGCTGTGCTCTGACAACAGGAGAGTCAATTTGATGACTTATCAGCAAATTGCTCCTTCTTCACGGTCCAATCAGCAGGTTGTAGGCAAGAAATTACACCGCTCAATGTATAAATGTACCTTCCTACCTAGATGTATAATGTCAGTCGTGTGGTTGTATGTCAAAAATGGCCAAAGTTACAATTTTTTTAGCAGATGGAACAGATCACATATTTATATTTCAACTGCTTATTTAGCTGTTAGCCGGGAGTTGAAGTCTGCTGATTTCCTAAATTAAATATATCCAAACAGGGTCCCTTTAGCGCATTTTCGAATGGCACCTTTCCTATTTATTCAGCAGAAAAAAAAAAAAAACTCTTTAAGGGTGACATTAACACAGCACTCAGACACCAGTAATCAGGAAGGTGGGACAGTCAGCCTGACACAAAAGATTCAGATAACGATTTCCTATCTTATGTAATGCAAACTCAGTGCAAACAGGCAAGTAGCTGAGGAATCGGCAATCAGTGCTTCTCTAAAGAGATAAATTATATGTTACCTGGGAAAATGCTAGACTGCTGTGTGTTCTATTGCACTGCTCTCTGTTCTCATATGTGAAATTCTACAGAAAAAAGGGCATTTCACTCCTATACCATTGTTTTCCGAAAATGTGTCACATTGATATTTGTGCTGCTAGATATATAGGACTATAGTCATATTATTAGAAAGACTTGGTTGTCATGTGGCACCCAGACTGTGGATACCTTGTAGGATATACAGAAATGATCAAATTTGTTTACAATCCGTGCAGTAAATATACAACCATGCATTCATATTACACCTGCTGTGCAGACGTTGACATCTGTCATCACATTTCTTCATATTTGTATGATGAACAGAAATTGCTGCATGGCACACCAGCAGGTTTGCCAATCTGCAGAACAAAACCACATTAATATGCATTTTCTTGTTGTCTGGCGATATGCAGAACTGAACTGTTACATAATATGCCCTTCAGTAACCTCATCACAAAGGGGCACAGAGATGCACTGACATCGGATGATGACTGTCAAAGACATCTCGGCTCAACATGCTTAAAGATCCAATATCTTCACACCCACTGAACTGTACGAACTTAGACAGATGTCTCTGGCTGTCAGTGTATCACTATTTATCATTCTATAAAAGAACATAATAAAAATATAAGCTAATATAAATTGTGCTAGGGTTGCATAGGATAACATGTATGCCTGAGTATTTTCTGTGCTCCCATACTTAGATGGCATTGTGCTGGTGGGACATGCCTAGTTCACATATTACTACAGGTCCATTAGGAATAGGGGACAGGTCCTCCATTCCAAATGGTCCCATGTGCACTGGCCATCTCCCGTCAGTTTTATATAGAGATTATCGGGCTAGAGATGCATTTGACTTGGTGATATGTTTGGTTTGCACCAGTTTCAAATATTTTGGTGAGCTTCCATGTACAGTGCTGGATGTGAAACGCAAATATATGTTCTTACGTTCTGAAAACCTTGTTTTCCAAAGAGAACACTAATTTGTCATGGTTCAAGTAATAGAGGATGTAAGGGTCTATACAATGCCAATAAAAAAAATCTCCAGGCATTCTTCTATCCCATTTTAGAAAAGTAAGATAATTATTATTGCCTCTTAATGACACCATCTTTATTGGAGCGTATGTGTAGGGATGCCCTGATATTGTGCTGATATGCCTAATATAAACTTTACTGCTATTGTATTAGGAAGTAAGCTAAATGCAGGAAATGTATTACAATTATCAATGGAGTATTGGGCTGTTTGTGTATATAACTTAAAGTAGTACTGTACTTGGTGGGTAGTCAGGGTCACAGCATACCTGATGATTATGGCAAAGATTTACCTGATTGCAGGTCGCCCTGTAGGGATGCCTGATTTAATAAACCTCCTCCAGGCTGGAGAGAATACACTTTCATCGGTGAAGCTGGGTGATCCAGCAAACCTGGGAAGGATCTGGTCCAGGATTCAAAACATTTGCTAGCAAATACCAAATGACTTTGAAAAAATCCATTCCAGGTTTGCTGAATCACCCAGCTTCACTGATAAAAGTGTATTCTCTCCAGCCTTGGGGAGCTTTAATAAATCAGGCTTTAAGGATGTGAAGCTACCATCTTCAACCCAAACTCCACGGTGGACTTCCAGGTCAACAGCAAACCCAGGAAGCCATTGGATGGCCACTGATGAGTTATAGTACATTGTCCCTGGTGGCTGGCTCTATATGCGGTGGTACCGCAATAATAAACAAAAGTAATATATTATATAGTATTTATTTATTCTGAACACCAAACAGACATAAAAGACAAAAATAAATTCAGCTATTAAATTATTATTACATCATTACTTTTTTTTTTCAATGTAGGCAGTGTCAGTACCAGAGTTTGGCCTGGTATCACTTGTTACAAGAAAAAGCAATACAATTAGCCACTCATTGTGTATGTGAACAAAGGACATGATGATGAAAGAAGAAAGAGAACTGATCTATAGCTGTCCAGGTTCACATGCTTGGTCCTTGGTAGCCTGGCCTTAAAAGAAAGTGTGATGAATGATGTTGGAGATCAGACTGATGACCTGTAGTGGTGGTACTACAAATGACGGGTTCCTATTGAATCTGGAATTTGCCTCAAAAGCTATTTTTTTATTTTAATCCTTTGATATTTTCATCAATTTTTATTTTGTAATTGTTTTCTAGAGTTTTACTTTAAAGCGTTGATGTTACACTAGTAGGTTCCTGATGAATTTGTTGCATGCATCTTTTAAATGACTACTTCCTCCTGATGTTGGGTTTGAGGAACATTGTGGGTGTTCACTATTACTGCAGTTAAGCAAGACACAATTTACAAAATTAGAAAGAAACACAAACTACCCATGTAACAGGGAAATGGGGCATTGCTAACTACACACATATATAACTATGGTTTCTACCACTAACCCCTAGACCACTTCTGCATCCTACCCAACAGGAAGGTAAGTAACTCTTCTTATTTTATGGGTTGCCTATAAATTTGTTTTATTTTACATTAACCAATATCACTAAAAAGATAGCAGTGCACTTTAAGAGAAAAATTTGATTTTGTTACAGTTAACCAAAAAGACATGAACAGAACCTTTCTATTCACAGTCGTCATGCATAAATGAATGTGAAGCCACAATGCCACCTACAATTTGGTAGATCAATACAATTCTGTGATTCCTTAAGAGCTCAATATCACTAGACTGCACTGTGTTCAGAATAACTGTCTGCATTCTATTGATCTGCTCAATGTGCTCTTGGTAACATGGGAACTTTGTGCTATTATGCATTGATATAACCCAGCACCAAGCTGCTTGCAATATTTCACCTTAAATGCAAATTTTGTTATTTAAAAATTATACTCGAAAATATTGAGCTCATAATATGATAGCATCTAAATAACATGGTCTTGTAGTATTTACATGAACAAATTACCAGTTCCAAAGTGCTTACTATTTGGAGGAAAGGCCGTCTTTTGAAACTAAACTTAATTTTCTCACCCCCAAGTTCATTTTTTTTTGTCTAAAATTTTCTTTTATGTTTTCCATGTTTGTTTAATATGGGTTTAATTTTTCTATAAAATATGTACTATTAACGACTAAAAGCTGAACATTGCACTAAACCTTAAATCCATGCAAATAATTCCATGTTTTTGGGGTATTAATTATATGTAACTGGGTATGTGCCAGGGCGGTGTCCTTTATTTTTTGGGTTAGAAGAGTCATTCTTTCTAATCTTAGAGGATTGAAAGGTATAAGCAAATAAGTATTAAAAGTTCAAAAGATTAAGTTAAGGAAGATGGACAATTTTTAGCTCAAAGTGTATAAGCAAATGACACACCCTCTCAAACCCCCATCTTGAAATTAAGCAGTCAGTTTTCGACTGAACATGATCATGTTATTTGGTGATACTGATTCATTTTGATGTATGAAGCTTAGATATCCTTTTTGTAATCTTGTCTTGCCTTTCAGTGTACTAGTATAGTACATGTGAGTATAGGTAGAATTAGGTGCAACAAGCTGTTTAATAGGCCAGCTCCTAGATATCCAACCCCTTACCCTGGAAAATGAGTACAGGAGTAATAGTTCCTTTAAACTATTTACAGTTAGGGTAAAAACACAGTAGACAAAAAAGTAGAAAAATAAGTACATTTTTTATTTTTTTTATTTTTCTAGGCAACATTTACTATTATAGGTCCAGCAATGTCCAAATACCATCCCACGAAGCTCCACCCAGTGCTGGCTGCCCTCGCTGCACAATAACATGAGCTCTGTCCATCTTAGTAGAGCTGCTATTATTGTCTTTAGCCAGTGAAGCAAGGGAGCATCCAAGGACAGCTGTCCCCATCTACACCCAGCAGTCCATGCTGACAAGAGCATAGTTCAGGGTGGAGCTCCTGCCGTTGCCTTTGGCCAATTCTGCAAAGGGACAGCTTTCAATATTATTCTGACCTGTTCTGAGCAGCCAGCAGGTAGCAGCTGCTTTACAGTGGGAATATCAGAACCAAGGGTAAACTTGTAATTTTGTCTCAAATTCCGAGTGATCATCCCTACGAGACACAAGTAGAATTAAAATTATTTGGTAGGTTTAACCTGCTCCCATATATATATATTATACTGTATTTTTTGTGTGTAAGTTACTATTGTGTGATATTTGTATTCTGAAAACTCAAAGTTTCAAGTTGGGTCAGAACAGAACTTTTCTAACATAAAATATACCAGGAATTTGGGCATATTTCAGGAGGTGGAACAAATGCCATGTATAGTACTACAGTCTCATAAAATGTGATCTAGAGAGATATAAAGCAGTAGACGCAGAATGTGGAACTATGTGCACAGAATAAGAAATTATTTGAAAGGTATTACAATTTCTAGATTGTTTAATTTTTTTTGCTGGTTGCACTTCTCCTTCAAACATATTGGACTACAAATATGTGAAAGAGCACACGTCATTTCATCTGTTCATGAAATGAACTCCCATTCTTGTAACAGTGTCATTTATTAGGGTGTTAAAACTGACATCTTTATCATGGCCTGACATGATAGATTGTCAGATCTTATTTTTATACAGGTTTGACTTTGTGTTTTGGTTTCTAAGGACTTTTAGCATGGAGGGCATCTTATTTGAAGGAGAGAGCTATGGTGAGAAAAAAAGATATACATGTGGCAGCACAGAAGGATGAACGGCCTGTGTAGTAGCATCTGTTGCTTATCTGGGCTTGATATGGAAGTATCATAAGGTCTTAGTAACTTGGCCTGGCATACGCACTAGCTTGAAAATCTAAGTTTCCAAACATTTTTACATTTATTAATTTAACTCTAATCTTTACTCTACATGTGATCTTATCTCTCTGTCATTCTCTTTACTTTTCCAAAGCTGCAAAAGGCTGACTCCAGGACAAACTCAGACATCCAACAATGTATTAATGTTTACAGAGAATATTCAGCCTTTAGTTCAAATTTAAATATATGTTTTCCTATTTTATTGTTCAGAGTTGTAATGGCCAAATGCCAGCTTAAAGCGGACATAAATTAAAAAATACTTTTTTATAAAGTAAAAATATTAAATATATATATATATATATATATATATATATATATATATATATAGTTTAATATATATAAGTGCAACACCCTTTATTTTTTTTATTTTTTTTTAAAGTATACAGCAGCTCCCCTTTCTGTTTTCATTGCGATCAAGACAGAATGGAAAAACAGAGCCTCCCGGGATTCCAACATTATGCATCCTGGGAGGATCTTGGCAATCTTTTTAGGGTGATGTAGGAAGAAGAACCTATTAGAAGAGTGAAGAAAATGGTCGAGCCAAAGAAGGGTACCAGGATGACGTGGGACCAATGACGATGGATTGGGTTAAAGGTGAGCAGGATTTTTTTATTACTTCCACTTTACACTGGAATTAAACTCTGAAAGTAAATTTTTGTGATCAGGCAGATGATTTACTGTAGAAAGGACAGGTAATGTCTCTTCTGCAATAAAATAAGCTTACCTGGCTGTGCACAATTTTTTTAATTACACTCACCAATCCTTTCTCCATTGTGTGTGCTGCCATCTTCACCCCGTCTTCTTACAGGTTTTCTTCATTGGCTGGGTCAGAATGATGTAAATCCTGTTAATTCTCTCCCGGCAGCTCTGGGGGATACCTGGCAATATAAACTTAGTTTTATAAAAATAAAAGATTGCAAACAGACAGGTAAGTATATTTTATTTCAGAAGGGATGGCATCTATCCCTTCTGCAATAAAAAAACCTGCCTGCTCACAATTTTTTATTTTGGAATTATAGTTCTACTTTAAATCTATTCGTGCTGTGCCTGGTTTATAGCTCACATTTAGATAGCATAAATCAAAAGCCAACTAAACCACAAAATGGAAGCTGGTTTGCAAAATGGCACCTAATGTACAGAACAGATATTACAGAAGTAAATAAGCAATTTTTTGGACAAACGGTTTATAACATTGTGTAAAGAAGGAGAAGCACCTCTCGAGAGTAAGCATATCATTTTCTCCAGCTTATACATGCATCTTTAAACGAATAGTTCAAATATTTTCGATTACCCAATGTAATGAATTAATATTGATTTACTCAGTCCCTGGCGCATACTTGGGAACAATGACATTTTATAAATAAATATTTATATATCATACACACCTCTGTTTGAAGCCTCCTTGATTAGCTGCAGATAAAAACAAAATGTAATAGCATCAAATTAACAAAGGTTATGGCAGTGAAGGTGACCGTCTTTCCAACACTCCTCTCTCTTCAGATTTATCTTCCACTTTAAAAAGGTTCAGATAATTCATCATACTGACCAAGTGTGCATGTCAAATGTATTGAAATGCATTTCATAACTCTTGAGTAACATAAGCATAATAGGAAATCTTATTTTTTCCATTAATGTGTCTGATTCCAGAATTTTTTCACAGGTTAACTTTTTGCATTTTTAACCAGACACAAAATATATCATAAACAATTTTTTTATGTGTAACCTGGATTTGCAACAATACATGTTTGAATGCACATACGGCCAGGCCTGAGGAGAGGGGGGTGCAGTGGGTACATTATGAAGCTCAGGGGGGCCTATGAAGCCCAACGTGTCCCATAATTTTTATTAAAATTCGAAAATGTGTTTATTTAATTCATTTTTATTGAGTTTTTTTATTTATTTTTGCAAGTCTGCCTAGTTTCAAAATTTTAATAGGTACATGGGTATGGGTTGACAGCCGTCAACAATATATGACGCAAACTCGGGAAAGCCGACTAAGTATTCAGTATTGAGTCTAATCTAGCAAAACAGATTGATTAAACAGATTTTGATTATGAAAGTTTCATAGTTTCGCCACGAAAAAGGCCATAAAAGCACCTATGCATACTTATCGAAATGTATCAATGTAATCTACGAATTTTAGAAATAAATAATAATATACACACATACATTTGTGTCGAATTTTGGATAAGGGCTGTAAATTCTGGGGATTAGCTCAGACCGCAGCCAGCATGCTTCCCACCAAATAGGTGTAACAGACAGAAGTCTTTATTGGGATAACTAAAAAACCGCTTCTTTTCAGCAACCCACAGGGGGTAAAAGCAAACAGAAAATGGCTTAGTTGAGACTAGTTGTGTAATTGTCCGAAGTCCATGAGAACGTCCCCACGATAAGGATGAGCCCAAGACAAGTATCATGTGCGGGTTCAACCTCCAGCCTGGGTTTCCACAGTCCATAAATCAGAGGAAATCAAGTCAGCATCAACAGCTTCCCATGTAACAGCAACACCACTTCTTAGCTTGTTTGCAGGCTACTTCCTGCAATTCTACCCCCTTTCCCTCTTGCACACCTGGACCCTTTGGAATTTCCACCTTTCTGCTTGGCAGGTGCAACTTCTGGTGTGTACCCGGATGGACTGAAGAGGACCACCCAATCTTTCCCCTTTAGTCCTGGAGTACCGTGACAACTAGCAAAAGTGCAGCAATTTTTTGCCTAACAGAAAAATAATTTCGGACTCTTTTCCCAACACACACCAGTTTAAAGGGACTAGCGTCCATATATAGGGGAAATGTACCTTCCGTCCAAGATCCCACCCTGTGATCCTGTACAGAGCCCACTCACCTTCATTGTACCGGGGCCCGGATTATCTCTTGGCCGCCCTGCATACAGCTCATCAGTGGTTTTTGTCGCAAATTCCAGGATTTAAAGGGGCCCAAATCCTAGCGAACTTAACTTTGTTTTTAAATTATGTACGATCATCTGGTTTTTGCTTTATGCAGTACTACCCAAATTACTATATGCCTACCTGATTAGGAAAAATATCAATACCTTTTGTGACACTTCCTGGAGTGTTGATCCCCTGTGTCCTTCACTGCACAATGATTCAGAAGATAATGGAAGAAACCATGAAGTACAACAAGGGACCATAGACACTCCAAAAATGTTAGTTTGCCAACAGACTTTCTTGAGGGGAACAACAATGATAGAGATCAGTTTGTGCATTCTTCCTACAGGGAGAGCTTAATTTACATTAATATTGACTGTACATGTATCAAATGCATAAATACTCAAATCCATATTACACACAGGCAATCATGTATATGCCATTGGTAATAATGTGCATTGTTATTAGATCCTGTTTGGAGCAACATAACCTGGGCTTGCATCTAATTTTGGTGTAATCAAGAACCACTAGTAGAGAACTCTATAGATTTGAGAGCAGTGTGCTGTTTGCCATGTATTATTACCACCTGTTTGGTCCTCTACAGTTGTTGCACAGTGAAGGAGGAGGGATCCACCAGGCAGGTAGAAACAAGGAGAGACAGCTGCAGGATGAGGAGGAGTACCTGGGACATACATGGAGAAGTGCTCAAGGATAAAGGAGGTGTGCTGAAGCAGAGGTACCTTTGGTGCTAGACTGTGACTGTGTATTTCAAGGTGTGATATGCAAATATTCCCATTGTAAGTCCCAAACTTCCACTATACCTTTTTTAAACATAGGTAGAAAAGAGGTTCAATTAGTTAAGGTATTACATTGGTGCCTAAAAAGAGCCTTCCTTCCTATTTTTCTTCCTTCTCATATGTTTGGACTATATTTGTTTACATAGTCAAGGTTCAGCACCACCTTTTTTTTATAGAGTTTAAACTAATATAACTTCTTTGGGTGCACTACTTTGGTTTTTACACTCTTTTAAAAAAAAGGTAAGTTTTTGGGGCAGATGTCAGGGAGATAGACATCCATATTTTTCCTATGGCACTGATTTCTAGCTATGACCATGGAGGACCACTGGAGGACAATCTTTGGTGCAAGAAACCAGCTGTATTTTTAGCTTAACCTGTAATTGATCTCTAAGATTTTAGTGGATTTTCTGGTTTGTGCTCACCAAAGCAGGATTAGGTTTCCTACCTGGCAAAATGTTTATGCTAATATAATTCTAAAAATAATTTGCTACGCTTTAAAAGTAGTCTTCTTTCTTTAAATATTTTTTTTCACATTCCCTGTGCTGCCATTATTACAAACTGTATACAAGAGTTCACTTATGTTTGTTTTCAGTCGGAACTTGATTTCTGCTGTGTGTGCTTCACCTTTACATTGCGTTTATAAAATAAAGTGATGATTTAACAGCTCCAGCAAAACAGCAGGCAGGTGTTGCTCACCAGCCCGCGGGCTCTCCTCTACTAAATTTCTAATGCTAACATTTTTCTTTGCCCTGAGCAATGCTGTATAATCTGCAAAATCAAATGCTAGTTTTGAAGTAATGTTATATTGCTGCATATAATGTAGTTTTTACTATAGGGATGAGACCTTCCTTGCTGCCAAACATGCAAGTGGCAGCATCTAGCAAGGAACAAATGCTGAGGGTAATTTAAAATCATACAGTCAAAAAGGTAAAGACTAACTCCAGGGAAATAGAAAAATTGCTCTTGTGATAGGGGTCCTCAACACACTGCAAGCATAAAATGTTTGATTACAGCTAGGGAGGCCATAAAAATAACTTCATCGTATCCCCTACTACCACAGGCTTTCTATTCTTGTGGAACTAGTCCCTAGAAATCTCTTCCCTAAGGAACCTCAGGCACTAGAGGTTAAATGGGGACAAGTCTCCCCATTCAAAACCTCTAGTGCTCTCTGATTGGCTAAGGAAAGGAAAATGCTGATGACGCTTGAGCATTCATTAATCACTGCATTCATTGATCAGCACAGCCCGCGGGACATTTTTTTAAGAAAAACTTTTTTTAGGAAAATTTGATCTCGATCGACGAATTTACACCGGCCTTTGTCGCTTACAATTTCTTTAAGCGAGAACAAATAAATTCGCCGTAAGATCAAATTTAAAAATCTCACTCGCTCATCCCTAATCACATAATTTCAAGCACTTTTACATAATTCATTTCAAATACAGAGGATCCACCATCTAGAGAGAAAAGCATCAGCTGTTGAAGTACTAAGGGATGAGGTTAGTAAAGGTGCTTTTTATGGCTACTCTGGACAAAAATAAATATTCAACCTTTGCAGTGTGTGTGTGTATCCAGCAATTACCAAGGACATCGTATATTACCAAGGATATCGTACAAAAGTTCAAATAGGTCAAAGCTTTTGGATTAGGGATGAGCAAGCAAATTTTTTAAATTCGGTCTTGCTGAGAATTGGGCCGTTCTCGCTTACCAAACATGTAGCCGGCGAGATCGAATTCTTGGGACCTACAAGACTAATCAGGGGAGCAGAGCTGTGTGATTGCCGTTGCAGTTCAGTACTGTCTGCTCCTGGATAGAGTTTCTCTATCCAGGAACACAGTGTGAATCTCGCTGGCTGCTCATGAATGAATGCAGCGTGGGAAAAATTCTCAGATTTAAAATGAAAGGGTTCCTTGGTCCAAACAAATATCCATAGGAAAATCTGTAATGGGGGTGCAAGTGGAACAACCCTTTTTATTATAGCCTTAGAAAACCTGTCCTGAGAACTGTTGTTTCTGGATACTATGTGGCATAGTCAAGGACTATCAATTTGTGCAATAGACTTTGGCAGTCTTAGATTACAAGTTTAAGAAAGCCCTTTGGGCCTTTCTTATTAACAAGGGTTCTAGCCTTTCTACCGACTGATACTCAGAAACCATTTTGATTGAAATCAAACCAGGGTTTTTTTTGCCTTCCTCTGGATCAACTATGTCTATAGGGTTTTTATAGGATAAATTATTTTCCATAGTAGTTGAACTTGTTGGTCCTATGTCTTTTTCAACCTGATTATGTAACTCTGTAACTATGTAATTTCTCTCTCAATGATTCTGAGATAATATTAATCCAGACACAATTACCACCACCTGCCTCTCTAACAGGGTCCATATTTGTATATGGTTCGTCTTTTGCCATATAGAATTTTTCAAGTTTTAAAGAGGCAGGTTCTAGCTTTCTGTGTGACACTATATATATATATATATATATATATATATATATATATATAATATATATATATATATATATATATATATATATATATATATATCTATGTCCCATTTACCATGCTACAAAATTAACATCTAATCTGAAAAAGACAAGGTGATGACAGTCTCCCAGCATTCAACAGAAACTGGAGGATCATTCTCTTAAGATCAAAGTTGTATAATGGCAAGAAAATCTCATTGAGAAGTTCAAAGCATTTCTGCTTTTTCTGCCTTTTCTAGTACACAATAAAAGCATTCTTCTAGTATACAGTATGCCAAGATAAAAAAGGGGATGAAGGAAGCAGTAATGGTTTTAAATTTTAACCATTTCACAAGTTTTACAGGGAACTGGCAGTGTATTGTTCGACAAATAAAACACAGAAAGCGTGAATGGAAACTGTGCATTCAGCAGACAGACTTGCTGATCTGCAGAACACTGTCAGTGTCACATTTGGAACGTTGATGTCCTTCAGTTCTTTGGGAGAATTTCCAAACCTGAACACTGAAAATGTATCAAACAGAGTAAAGTAGATGTCACCTTTTAGGAATGTGCCAGCAGCCATCAACAGAGATGTAAGGGTGAAAAATAAGTAAAAAGAATCCTCTAAAATATTCCCAAACATGTTTGTCTAAACTTTTATATCTACTGAAAGCTGACCTCCAGGCAGGTATAACTAATAATGTTCTATAGATGAATATCTCAGCCTAAGAACACAAATATACTATTTTGCAGTTACTGGTGAAGTCTGAATTTGTTTTCAATTGTTAGGTTGAGAACATATTTGGTACATACAAAACAAATGTACAATGTTGATCTTGCAAGAAATGTAATCTCCTAACAAAATTCTGTGAGCCTAAAAAGCACAAGTAGAAATGCACAGTAAATAGTGGTCAAGTTCCCACTGGCTGGTGGTTTTCAGAAGGCAGGAACACCTGAGCTTCCATCTGCAAACAGTTGTTTACTTTGCAAAATAGTTTCTTGGCAAGGTAAAGTTTTTTTCAGATTTTTGATATTCCGAATCCAAATGTTTGCCCGATTTTGGCCAAACAGACTTAGAACCAGAGGTGTAGTGGGGTGGCCATGAGTGAGAATGCCATGCCCTCACTTTTTTGGGAATGTGCACGTATTTTGCAAAGAATTGTTTGGTGGTCCACGGCACCCACAGGGTCAGACGAAGGCCCCTGGGGGGGAGCGCACCGGCCGGAGCCGGAGACCATGTCTCCTATATATAATTCAGGGGTGTAGTCATAAAAAAAAAGAGGGGGCACGATAAAGTGCCTGCCCCACTACATCCCTGCCTATGTGTCACTTAAAGGGGAAGACACTGTCCTCAGAATGACATCATGATACCAGATCCCGCCATCTCTCTCATTGCAGGTCTGAGCCTGCGATGGGAGAGTGGGTGAGTTGTGCTCAGAGAGACAGCCTGCCCACGGCCCTAAGCCTACATTTACGGGAGACGTGGTCCGCGGCTCTGGCCACCAAAGCATTTTTTGCAAAAAAGGAGCATGCAAACGTGCCCATTTCCGAAAAAAGTGAGGGCACGGCATTCCCACCTGTTCCTTGCCAACTACACCCCGGTTCAAGGTCTGTTTGACTAAAATGAGGCAAACATTTGGATTCAGAATATCAAAAATATGAAACAAACTTTACCTTGGTAAGCACTACACCCCTGATGGAATTGCAGGCTCAGGGCGGTGAGCGGGTTTTCTCTCTGAACACAACGCTCCCATTCTCCCATCGCACGCTCAGACCTGAGATGGTAGAGTGGGCGGGTTCAGGTATCATGACGTCACTGTGGGGGAACCTTCTTCTCCTTCGAGTATAGGCAGCGGTGTAGTGTGGTGGCCACGTCATGGATAGTATTGTGCCACTTCTTTTTTATGACTTCACACCTGCCTAAAACAAGTCAATTTTTTGCAAAACTAGGTGCCAGTCATTTTTAATAAAATGCTTTGTTGTGCACTCACCTAGAGGCATCTGCACATGCCAGTGGAAGCCACCTATACCTAGACCTGGCCAAATATCTGAGAGACAATACTCACTAATTACCATTCCTGTAGCTAACTGCCCCTTTTTGCTTTCAATATAATCCTATTGACCAGTAGGACTACTGGTCGTAGGGCAAACTAACTAGCTCTGATAATATTGGTACAATCCTTCCAAATCACATTATCCAAATCATAGGTTTGTTGGCCATTAGTGGTGCTGTGCATTGAAACCATGAGGGCTTCGGGACCAACAGAAAAAAAAATTGACAGATGGACCTAAAGAAATCTAAAAAAAAAAATAAAAAATGCTAAAAATAGTAGCTGTTTCTTTTTGGAATTTTTGATGACACATGAATAGATTCTGTAATAATAAAGAAAAAATGATTATAGAATAGAAATTATATAGGTTTCAGTGTGTATCCCAAAATCACAAAATCACAAAATATCCAGAGATACAAAGATCACAAAATAATTAAATACAAAGCACAGCAGTAATTGTAACCATTAACAAGGTAGTTGGAATTTATGCTACATATAATATTTGTTTTAGATTATAAATTAGAATACATTGCAACCAGAAAGAGTATTTATGCTGCTTAGACAACTACAATAAGGCCATAGATATATTGGATTTAAATTAACTATACTTTGGGGGTCTCATGTACATCATGAGAGGTCATGCCACATTTACTTGACCATCAAAACTCAGTGGCCTGCAGTGTGAAATGGCAATAGGTCTCGAGGTCTTGCTGTAGGTCAGACTGGAATCAAGCAGTGACTGCTATTTTTGTAACCCATTATGTGTAATCTAGTTCAATAGTTGTTACATTTCATTCTTACTAATTGTGTGCAAGTATTCACTTGCTTTATTTTGGGCCACTTAAAATGACCTGTGTGGGAAAAATGTTGTATGCATTGTAAACATTATATCAGCAAAACGAGTTATATTTTTTTGCTTTAAATTTAAGTTAGCAAAATTGTTGCTTTCCAGTTAATTTGCTACTGCATGCTGCTCAGTATTAGACACATGGAAGCATGGCTTATGGTAGGGCAAACTGGGCAATTTCCCAAGGCCCCCACTTTCTCCATTTAAATATCTGTGAAAGTAAATGCTTCAGTCCATAATACCATAGTTTTATTTAACATCTAACAGGTTCCCTTTAAAGGTCCCCCTAATTAAAAAAATAATATAATTTACCTTTATACCAATTTGGTGACTGTAAGTCCTTTTCCACATTTTTTAACAGAAAAAATTTAAAAATATGAACAACTAATCTGAGAAAAGGGGATTATGTACCATATTGTAACTTGTATTAAACATTCTATTTAGATTAAATACTACCGATTATTCAGTAGCCGGTGATGATGATTAATCTGTATGTTATGTAAATAGGTGATACAAGTATTGATTTATAGGAAAAGATAATATGCACATTTTTTGCATTGCTATCACTGATGTTGTCAGGCATATGGGTTTCCAGTTTAATTGTATTGATATCAGGCTGGATTAAATCCCGTCTAGGCAAAATCCTTAAACAGCGATAAAAAGAGATTACTTATCCAATTTTAAAGATTAAAAATAAATCATACAATTTCATGCAACATGACTGTTGTAAGATAAATGTGATGGTATTATATGTTATTACACATTTATTACATTGATACTGGACGAATCACTCAGGGGATGTTACAGTATTCAATTTATTGAGTAGAAGTGTTTTCTTTAAACAAAGATATAGTTATAAAAAAAGAAAACTGCCCAATTGTAAATGGTCACCAGGAATGGGTGAAAATAGAAGTTTTGATTTCCTTGAAAATTTGGCAAAAATCCAGAAAATGTTCCCTTTGGTAAAATGCATTAGATTCAATGGGAAAGGTAAAATAAAAATTAGAAAAACATAATGGAGATACTTGATTGCTACCCCCCCCACCATTTGCTGATGTCATAGAAATTAAGAGACTCAAGCGTGGTGGATCCTGGATAGTACATGAATAGTGTATGCCAGTGATGGGCATAGCCAACAATGGGGCTCTGAAGAACTGAATTGGGGCCTTGTAGGGACCCTGTTGGCTGAGGAGTTGCCCTTGTTCAGCAGCACACTTTGCACCTCCCTATGTCCACCTCTGGTATATGCACATCTGCTTGTACACTATCCTTCCTCAAAGAGGTATAAATCAGAGCAGCATTACCATTTTAATGATTATCAGCCAACAAAAACACTCTGTACTTTGTTCACCATTGAGCTATTGAGCCCTGGTGGTAATGCACACACACACATCTATTGGCTGATTGTTGTTGGACAGGAATGCCTCCCGCCAAGCCACATTGTACACCACCTGCAGTGGAAAAATTATTTTCTAATCCTTGTAATCACATCCATTATAGATCAATGTATCCCCAAAAATCACAATAAAAGTGAAGTCATTCAGGTTGGGGTATTGCACTTTTCCTTTTTTTTTACTGTGCACCTGTTATCTTTGCATTAAAAATAGAAAGGGTAGCAGGCTGGGAAAGTGCAAAGATTCAGCTGTAAACAAGACCACATGGTTTATAGTTACTAAGGTTAGTGGTGGCTTGATATGGAAACCATTCAGAACTATCTAGTTCATTGTGGATTGCAAACACATGCATAAAACTATATGGCAGTGTTTTTCAGCCAGGGTCATATGGAACCCTAGGGTTCTTTTCTGAAAGTTGCTAAGGGTTCCTAGAGCAATTTGTACATCTGGGGTCAGTTACCATTAACACCAATGATCTTTTTGGCTATGGACAAGGGTGACATTCTTCCCATGGGCCAGCTAATTCTTCCCGCCAAGCAAAACACTAATGTACCATGAGCTGTGAATATAAAAAGAATATATCAGTGGTTCCCTAAGATCTGAATGTTATTTCAATATAGAATTCCCCCATGTTATAAAAGTTCTGAAGAAATGTATACGGTAAGATATGCGGTATGCCTGTTGTGTGAGGGTAAGCTGTCTTGCCTTTCTGTGTGCCCACCTACAGTGGGCAATTGGCAACTTAGTCCCCAGCTCCTCACTCTATTCTTGGCATACTAAGAAAAAGTTGAAATTTATATTGCATAAAGTTTGCGGCTAGCTTGAGGGGGAGGGGGAGTTGGCAAACAAGATTTTGTACATTTGTTTTGTTAAAAAAAAAACTCAAGCAGTTTTTATTGACTTTCTACATTATCAATCTAATGCAGGATATCTGTATCTGTACACAATCAGTGTACGTCCTGAGGTTGCTAGGGGTTCTTTGAACAATTTGTGCCTCTCAGATCAATTTAAGTGACATCAATGATCATTTCGGCTATGTAAGGGTGACATTCTTCCCACACGCCAGCAATATAAGAGGCATTCTTCCAACTGACCACCACACTAATGATCTGTAACAAGTGAGCTGTGGATATAGCAATTATAGCAGGGGTTCCCTGAAGACCTGAAAGTTATATCCAGGGTTCCCCTATGTTAAAAAAGGTTAAATAAAGATTGATGGATTGTGTCTTAAAAATTATTTTAAGCACAAAAAGACACACAAACCCCATATTCATAAAACTTACAGACCCCATAGACATAGTTCACTGCTGATCCCCTATTGTAGAATAAAAATATATTAATTTTTATATTAATGTGCTTATATAGCGCCAACATATTATGTCGCCCTGTACATTTATTAGGAGTTGCAAATGACAGACAGATACGGATTTGAACAGTGACACAGAAAGAGTAGAAGACTCTGACAGAAGGAGCTTACAATCTAAAAGAAGTGAATTAACACTTTAGGTGATCTCATTCTGCAACGTCACATCTTCGACTTTGAATGCTAAGGAAAGATTGCTGAAGAAAATCTACAGATGGATGTGGTCTGTATGCTCGCCCTCAGAGTGTGACTTGTAGCATACTGCGGGAAAAAATTGACATCAATTTCTGAAAAATCTGTCATTTGTAACCATATGCTGTAAAGTCATTATCTGCAGGTGACATCTGCCGTTCGCCAAGATGGAATTAATATCACGGCAGAGAAATATAAAATCAGAAAGATACCGGACTGAATGGACTTTTCAAAAACCTTCAACACAGTCCTATTTATTAGAGACAACAACATAGGCTATTAGTTATGCTGTAGTAATGTATTTCATGGGCAGCCTTCAATAACGGACGAGGATTAAGGGCTGAATGGCATAATTGTTGCTTGCATTTGCTCACTGTGTTGCCTAGCAACCACATGGAATGCCATTTCATTATCAGTTATTATAATGGGGCATAACTGTGTTGTTTTTTGATTTCAATCAAAATTTTTTTTTAGGAAATTTCATTTTCGCCGTCTCTTTCAGGTGTTTGAAATGTGGCCTTAGGCATAATTAGGTCATCTGGAGGAAAGAGTAAGTGTCAAGATCGAATTTCCCAATTATTAACATCAATGGTTATCTTCTTCAGCAAATAATCTTCCTGCACTTATATCCGAGTGGAAATAAAGACAAGCACTTCAGATTTATTTTGAACCTCAGTATGAAATCTTCTTAAAGGAACATTCCCGTGAGCATCTTCAGAAGGAAAAAGGCATCCTCTTTGTTTCTTCGAAGGTGAAATTTATATAATACTTCAGAAAGAAAAAAGCAGAAATTAAACCTGTTATACTCATCTGTCCGGGTTCTGTTGCACGGCACCATCATCTTTTAAATTCTTTTCTTCCTCCTTGTGATTTTTGGCCAGCCTGGGATGATGTAACTCCCGTGCAAGCATACAGAAGTTTATTCAGTCTTTTTTATTTTTGTCAGCACATGAACTAATTGGAACTTTGTGTTGCTTCCTCCTCTCACTCTCTAGCCCTGCCAGCAGGTGCTGCAAAGGATTAATACTAGGTCATATTTAGTACTTGTATTTCCTACAATAAAAATAATAATATATAAAAGCAGACCTATAGTAAATGTTTACTTTTAAAATGGTAGACAACCTATGTTTTTTTTTTTTTTTTGGGGGGGGGTTAAAACCCCTTTTTTTTTAAAAGGTGGGAACAGGGAGCCTTGTAGGATACTCACGTCACACATCCTAGAAGGCTTCTGGCTGCTCCTACTGAACATGCTGAATCTCAACCCTTTTATGTAATGTAAAAATTACCTTTTTTTTGGTGGGGCTTAAAGTGGAACTAAACTAAAGTAAAAATCCCAGTTATCTTTAATCCCTCAGGTCCCTCGATGGTGCTGGTCCTTCCGACTATTCAATCTTGCGTTGTCCTGGGAATTCTCTTCATCCAGGGGCAGAGGAAGCACCAGCCGCTGCCATCTTCAGTCTTCTTTCTTTATCACCCGATCTTGCTCTTCGCAGGTGCGAAATCGGGTGGCGTAGCCATTATTAGGAAAGTCAAAAAAGGAGAACCAATCTCACTGCACATGTGTGAAATCCACATCTCTTTCCCTTAGGAGGAAAAATTCCCCTGATTTGGGGCATGCCTAAAAGGAGCAGTCAGAGCCTTCCGGGATGCCTGATGTAGGTATCCCAGAAGGCTCTGCACTCCCATTAGGTCTTAATCGCTGCGACAATCAATACTTAAAGGGCCGGTGCTGCACCCTTTTTTTAAAGAGTGTTGCACTTAAAAAAAAACAAAACATTTTTATTGTATATAAAAAGGTTGTCTACCCTTTTATGTAAAGTACAAATGTTGAGTTTAGGTACACATTAAAAGAAGAAGCTCCTTTATTGCCACAGCAATAAAGACAGAATGAGAGCCCCAAGCATCCTGCCCCTTCTTTTCCTCCCCATTTACAACAGACTATATCACCAATCTCTTCCTGTGCAGTGCAAGATCAGGTGATGTGGGCAGAAGCAGAAAGAAGAAGATGGCGACACTCAGCTCTTTCTCCATGTCGGGACAAAGTCGGATAACAGGACAGCACGTGGACGGCTCCGGAGGTATCAAGGAATCTGCTAAAAGGTGAGGTTTTTTTTGGTTGTTGTTGTTTTTTTTTTTTAAGTTTAGTTCCACTTTGATAATTGCAGTGCTGTATTGAGTGTTGTATGGCCACTCATACCTTCCAACAACTTCAGAGTCTAACTTCAGAGATTAGAGAAAATGTAGTGTTCAAGCATATTTGGTATTTGCCATAGGCATTCTGTCCACTGTTTTACTTATATACGCTGTACATCTTTTTCCTTTTACATATTAGCCTAATTCTATTAAAATATCTTCATATTTGTTTTTTGTTTTTTTGGGGAGGCTTTAAGTTTTCAACAAAATGGGGGAGAATATCTGGAGATCTATTTACTTCTCTTGGGACACGTTTAAGTTCAGGAGGAAAGAGGGGATAAGGGGTGCAATCTTAACTTTTATATTAAAATGTTTTATTTTCTATTACACAATTTGCCTATATAGTAGAATACCATCCTCAAACAAGTAGATTGTGAGCTGTTCTGAAGTGTGTTCTCACAAAAGGCAGTGTGTTATTATCTTTCATGTGTCTCTTTGAGTCTGTTCTGCATTATCTAATATGTCAAACACCCAGAGAGACTACCGATTTGTGTCAGTCACCCCTGCCATGCCTTTTATTTCAGTAGCCAAGGCAGGCGCCCCTGTGGTCTTTCTGAATTTAAATATCAGAAGATGTTAAGAGGATGATAAGAGCCTCATATGACAAGGCATTGCAGGTGATTATACCTAGTGTGGTCTGAAACTAGGTTAGGAAATGTTTCCGACAGGAAAAGAGAAGAGATGGAGAAATGCCAAAAGAGGGTGGTGGGTCGGTGAAAGAAAGGGAGAGAAAAAAAGATGAGAGAAAATGAGAGATAGAGCAAAAGACAGAAAAAAAAGAGAAAAGGAGACTACTTAAAGGACGGATGGGAAAATAGAAACAGGCCAATGAATGAGAACTGATTTTTTTTTTGACAAAAAAAAATATTATTAACCTTTACAGCTGAAAATCCATTGATCCCGCCACGATCCTGGATGAATTGGTCTCACTCAGTCCTGTCACTTTTCTTCATGGCGCAGGCTGGACACCACGCTATCTTCTTCTGTCTTCTTTCTTCTGGTTGATGTCACTCGATCTTGCACTGCACAGGCACTCAATCGAGTGATGCGTCTTCCTGAAAATGTCCAAATAATTGTCACTTTTGTATTGCCATAAGTGGCCCTTTTTTTTCATGTCAGGAAAGCCCCTTATGCTCAAGGACACCTTGGAATGCTGAAGGATAAATCCACATGGAAGAAGATCAAAGCACCCTTTATGAGTTCAAATCCACCATATTTTTTTTTGCATTTTTCCATTGCATTTCAGGCTTTACATTCTTCTTCATCAGGGCTTGAATAGTGGATGGAGAAACAATGGCAAAGAAGTTTTGTCAATTGAAGCAGTTTGTTGTAAACAATATTCCTTAATGAAGAGGAACAATTAGAAAGCCAAGGGTCAGCAGCAGGTATAACAAAAATACTGTCAGGTTCGGGTGAACCAAAACTGAAAACTTTGTTAACTTGTTATTTTTCTCTCCACCAGCATACAGCAGAATACCAAAGAAAGACTACATGTTTGCATTTGTACTTCTTTCAAACAACTCAACTTCTTCTCCTTTATTGCTTTTCACACCTCTATGACTAAGCCCCTGGTAAAATTCATTAGGGAGGAGTATATTTTCTGCCTAGATGATCTTATGGCAGCCCTGGAACGGTGTCACTTATAATCCTTGATCTCAAGCAGATGATGGGTTATCCCCCATTGCAGCCTCATAGCATGACTTTGGACTGGCTTTTTTGCTGTAAAAGGTGAATAAAGAGAATACAGGTGAATAGAATTACACTCATACCTGTCACTGAATGATAAAAATTCCCAATTCATGAGTCTTCTTAAACAAAAAAAAAAGTTGTTCCTTAATGTGTATGTCAAAAAATATTTTTTATTTTGTAATGAGCTAGGATGGGTTAAAACACCTATAGGGTCCTGTTTTTTTTTTTTTGCGACTGCATCATACTAAAGAGATTTCCCTTCGCTTACTGCCCTAATGACTCAACAAGAGTCAACAACATTTTTATCTCAAAGGGCCATCCCTAGAACAGGTACCTCCAATTGAGGACTCTCCTTTACTTTCTTTCATAACAACCTAAAATACTTGCTTCCCCTAATTTTTAGTGACAGTGTCACAATGGTCTCCAGGACAAATAAAATGGTAAACTGCCTTTACATACACCTAGGCAAAATGAAGAGTTAACTGTCATTAAAACAAACAAAAAAAAATAGCACATACCTATATTTGGAAAGTCGTCAATCTCATTGCAATCCTAGTCCAATTGGTCTTGCACAGTCCCATCTTCCTTCTTTTTTCTAGTGCAGTTGGACATGGTGTGTCCCCATCTTTTTCCGTCTTCTTCTGGTGACATCTCCCGATCTCACACTGCACAGGCATGAGAATAGGCAACGTACCTTAATGAATATGTAAAAAAACATCAGGCGAAATTGTGCATGCTCAAAAGGGGTTTTCCTAAAATGTAAAATAAATTCAAATCTCATGCATGCGTATTCAGCCTGCAGCCTCCTGGGATAAATGACATACATATTCCAGGAGGCTGCGGGTTTCTTATTCATTCTTCACCACCGCCGTGGTGAGGACAGAAGGAGTAGGGTCCTCCCTTTCAAATTTGTTTTAAAAAAGTATATAAAAATAAAAAACAAACAGACTAACCTAAATAAATTTAAATAAAATTAATTAAACAACAAAGTTACTCACCCTTTTATATATTGTAAAAAAAATTGTTATGTCTGCTTTAAGGTTGTCTGTTTGTTGCAAATTGAACTGTTATCCCAGTATAAGAGTCACACAAAATGAAATGTACATATGCATGTATCTGAACATCTGTCAACGCAACAAACATACACTTTCTATGTATCTCTTTCTGCAAGAGCTATGAAGCACAAAAAAATTCCAACAAAACTCTTTCATATTTTGTAAAACAGAACAAAACCTCATTTTCCAACAGTACTTACCTGAATATATTCCGTGTTTTCGTTAGACTAGCTTAATAATTTGTAATAGTTGAATAAATCCCATAATGACAGCCTATGCTAATGATCATAGAACTGCTGATTCATATGTTAAATTAACATACATCTTAATTACAGCAGAAGGAGCTATTGATTCAAAGTATTTCAGATTGTACTTTTTTCACATTGGTAATTTCACACTACTTTATATTTTCAATTACCTTCCAAATTACTATGAATTTTAAATAGTTTCAATGGCTGAAATTACTTCTGTTTCAGAGAAAGTAAGGCCATTTGTATTTAAATACTCTTTAAACAAGCAATCAAAGGTAATTAAATGAGATATCCTCCAGTGCTCTCCGTCTATTAGTCATTGCAGACCACACAAGATATTTGAGTTTCACTACCAAAAAATGTATTTTTTAGAGCTGTCACATTTAAAGGATTACTGTACTTTTGTAGACCTTATAAATAAAGTAATCAGGCAAACACAATAGTTTACCTTCAAAGTGACAATGTCAGGATGTGTATCCCAGTGACAGAGTCTCTTTAAAAATCAAGTATTACTTATCAATGCTACTTTTACTGTTGTATTGGAATCATTGCTTCCTTCCAGACTTACAGGTGTGAACAGAATTCACAGCCACATATTACTGCTGGGTATATTGGATTCCTGTATCTACCAGCTGCATGCTATGGTTTCATCTAATAGGGCCTGGAACTCAAAATAAATTGATGAGCACCCTCCAATCATGGCCTGTTCACTGGACAGTAAACCAACAGCAGCAGACAGAAAAGACCATACTCTGTTTTTTCTCCACCTGTCAGTGTGTTGCAAATAGAACATCTGATTGACTTCCATTCCGGTCCTACCTTCCCCCAAAGAGGGGCTGATACCATGTCATGCTCAGGGGCTTTCACTGCTTACAATTCAAGAATACATTTATAGAGGAGGTTTTTAGCTCTGTTAAAGATATAAAGATGCATTTAGGCAACTATTCTGTGTACTTTTTACCTGAAATAGTTTACTTAGACTTACGAACAACTCTTAGATAAGAACGGGACCTCCCTGTTCGCTCGTGTGCAGGACAGAGGCTTGATAAGAGAGTGGTTTGCATGACTTGCAGAAGAAATCTTTTGCTAAACACAGCTGAGATTGTGGGGAATCTTAAGTACTCAGCTCTTCTGCAACATCTTGTAACTCTTTAATAACCAAGACAAACTCTGCAGTTGTTTCTTTTTGCATATCAAAGCACAGCTTGCTCCAGAAGTTAATTTATGTCTGGGCTCCATAAAGTTTTTGTTTTTGTTACTTTGTTTGTGAATAGCTTACAGTGAGGATTTTTTACAGTAACTGACATCATGCAGTCTAATAATATGTTGAGACAAACATCTGTCCTAACTGCACTTATTAAAATAATGTACCTATACCAACTTACATACAAATTCAACTTAAGAACAGTCCCTATCTCCTATGTAACCCAGGAACTACCTGTACAGTCATTTCAAAGCAGAACTTATGGTTATTTCTTTCATTATTCTCCTTCCCCGTGTGTGTCCATGATGACATAGGATCATAACCTCCACAATCATCCAATGCTTTCCTGTGGATTCAAGCTATCACTAACATTTCCTCCTTGTTAACATGTTGGGCCTACAGTATAATACTCAACAGAATAAATATCACATATCACAATAATGCAACTGCTGTTCCATTGGGTAATGAACACCACTGACCCTTGGAGAATAGGTCCATGCTCATTACATTTTCTGCACCTTAAAATAAACTTACTCTCTGGCCTTTTTTACTGACAGTTCCTCCTTTCCCAGTGAATGTCAATCTGCCTTTTTTACTTTGTAACTCATCCATGAGTGAAGAAATCCTCTTCTTTGTCTGTGAGACATTATCATAGGAGGTGCTGAGGTTTTCATTCCATTGGAGCTAAGAGATGGGATCGAAGAGGTGGCACATTCACTTTCTCTAGGCAAAGCTCATCCTAATCTGCTCCCATTGGCAGGGAGGGTAGGCTTGTCAGTGGTGATGATTCTTTGCCATACGTAATAATTTAATGTCAAGTAGGGTGAAAACCTTCAGTGCATTTACTGTCGACCATATGGCACTGTCACCATACTGGAACAACAATTTGCTACCAGGACCACCAGGTAATCAACTTAAGATTTCCTTATTGCATTTTTTTTTACTTTTTTAATTTTTTTAATTATGATATAGTTGTACATATTATTATGTGTGAGTTAAATAAATAAAAGGTAGGTGCAAGAATGGGGGCAGGAATAGTATGAACGAGAGTTTGGCTCTAAGGCTCAACTCCCTATACTCCCATTTTGTTTTTTTGCTCCCTAGGAAAATTGTCGACAAAATATACCTATAAATAGAAAGGTAAAAGTTTTTATGATAGGTCCACTTTAAATTTAGAAATACTTGGAACTTATTATCTACTGAAGTTCTTTCAATTCTTGTATAAGGCAAGTAAATTTATATATAAATGTTATCGCATGTGCAGTCTGGCCGCTCTCCCTAGCTGAATGCCAATCTGTCAACCAGAGTTGGTCAAGGCATTGGTATGATTTGCTGAAAGGGGAGGGGGGTCCAGCTTGCTGTGCTAGCAAGCGTAAACTCCCAGCAGGATTCAGATTTTCATTCGGATACTTTTTCCACCAGTTATATTTCACAACATGGCTCTGCTCACAGTCAATGATAGAATCTTGCCAGCAGCAAATGACAGAGGTGCTTTAAAGAAGAATTGTTACGTCATGTGGAAATATACAATAAATGCAAAAAAATCGAGGTGTAGAGAATACAATTTAAAAGGAATTTGTCAGGGTAGGAACATGGGAGACTCAATTTATTCATCGAAGATGGAAATCTGCAGTTGTTTTCTTTTTTTATTTACTGATTGCCTATTGGGTACCATTTTTACACTAGTTTACCTGTGGCCAGTCGAAGAGAGAAAAATGTGATCCAGTGGTTTCTTCAAATGTTTTATCAAATCAACTACAAATTCTTTATTTCTGAAATTGATCAACCAAAGACTTTTGTAACCAAAGAACCTTGATTGGTCAGGTCAGAAAATTGACATTGATCGTACTAGTTTGTGACGGGTTTTGGAGATCTCTCAATTGGTTTATTGATCAAATTATTGATCAGTTTGATTGAACTTTCGAGCAAGTACTCTTACACTTTACTCGTACACTTTTCTTCATTATTGAGAGATCAATCAAAAGAAGATATAGTGACTGATTTGCATTTTGATTGGTTTTAAAGAATGATAATGAAGAATCCATCGGGTATCAATTGCTGCATGTTGTCATAAGATCAATTGGCTTCTGATTGATGGCCAAAATCAGTAATGGACAAGTCAATAGGACTGTAAATAGAATTAGGGCAAATCGTGTCCTTAGATGCTTTATTGTATCTGGCTTTTTGAGGATTCTGCCCCTAACACTATGGGCCTGATCAAAGCTCTCTAAAACTGTAGAATACAGACTAGCATGGGTAAACTTGGTGATTTAGCAAACCTGGAGCGGATCTAGTTCAAGAATGAAAACATTTGCCAACTAATAGCTAGTGATTTTTAAGAAATCCATTCTAGTCCTAATTCGGATTTAAAGATTTCCCCACATAAATAGGAAGAGGATTGTGTAATTCACCAGTAATAGCTGGGCATACTGAGGACATCGCTTGGGTTATCCAAGGATGGATGATCCATTCATTGATACAAGGATATCAACAAGTGTTTTCTGCATTTGCATAATTGTCCTAAAGCAGAAACAAATGCAACCACCACATTTAAAAAAGCCTTGTTGCAATAATCAATGTTTGTTTTTTATATACTTTAATTACTTGTTACAGCCTCAACAATATAAATGTTGACTCTATACAACAAAAAACTAACATAAGTAAATAGCTTTTTACGTTATATTAAGTGTTTTTTCATTATTTTACTGGAAATATAGTAAGTTCTTTAAGACACCATAATATATGATTTACTGTAGGGTGGAGGTTCAAGTTAGGAAATTACAGCATACGATAACAAGTCCATCTTAGTAATGCATTTTAACAATAATAAGCATTCCCATCTTTGTTGTGCACATGGAATGCTCCATTAATACCCTGGCAAGGCATTAAATCACTGAGTGACTTTTGATAAATTTTGAAGCCCTTCTTCTCACAATGTGAATATGATGTCCTTAACCCATGCTCTGCTCTGCTCAGCCCATTTGAAATGTGTCAGTAAGTGAAACATTGCTGTCATCACTGCTTGTATCCCCATTCTTTATATTTACATCCAGCCTCTCCCTGCATCTCTAGCCGTGCCATCATTCCTCATGCTCTGTGTCTGCAAGTGCGGCTGTCATACCATGAAAAGGCCATTCTTCCCAAAGAGCAGAAAGACTCTATCAATCAGCAGGGTTCCTTACCATGTCCGCCACTTCTACTGTAGCTAACACAGGGGAGGAATTACAAAGGATTAGGCAGAGGCTGAGTGCCCAAAATATATGCAGATGGCAATTTGCATGCATATGGCAGAAAATGCACAAATATGTTCATACAGTTCCTAAAGACTTAATCAGGCTTGGGTAAAATTAATTAAAAAGAAGCTCTGACTACAGAACTCATCCAATATTTAGTG
>NC_092866.1:15753119-15755913 GCF_032062135.1 Pyxicephalus adspersus | reverse complement strand
TCTCCAGCCTTGGAGAGCTTTAGTAAATCAGGGCCACTAATTCACCAATATAAATGTGCCACTCCATTGACACCTAGTAGCATTTAGCCCACTTTCTGTGAACCCAGGGCATCAAGACTTTATCCTGAACTGAATCCTGAAAATGGATTTATTGGGTCTGCTTTCTTGATGGCATATTGGTAATTATAACGTTTTATGGTAATTTTATCTAAAAATTCACACATCACAAGACAGGAGTGCAATTTACATTTCTTAGGTACCCCTAGAGGGCTTTATTTGTGACTTACATGTCCATCTAATGCAGCTTACTGTTATGGTGTGGCAACAATACTGCACTGCTCCTTAATTCCAAGCATTGTTGACACCCTCATTTAAGACTATGCATGGAGATGGTGGTTATCAACATTACTAGTGCTGTTTCAGTTTCTTGTAGCTTGTTAATTAGAAACTGGCCACACCAATCCCAACCACTGCCTCTATCACTGTGATCTGCAGGATCTTGGAGTAGAATATGATAGACAAATGAAGGATTCGTCTCACACTGAAGGTAAAACATGTTTATTTGCTTACTTTATGACAGTCTTTCTCAATCAGGATTCTGTGGAAACCCAAGGGTTTCTCTAGAGGTTTGTCAAGCTGTGGCTAATTGACCTCTCATTTGTTGATATCTGCGAGGTTCTTGGTTAAAACACGTGGTATTATCACGTAATTGTAGGGATGCTTCTATTTATCTTTAAAGGCAGGAATCCAGACACTACTGTAAGGGGGGCATTTTTTCCACGGGAATACCAGTGAAGGCTTTTTTTTCTAAATGGAACACAATAAATTGGTTTTCCCTGATACCTGGAGGGTTCCTCAAGGGTAAAAAGTTTGAGAAAGGCTGCTATATGAGGCTGTACATTTTTTCAATAGAACCTCTATTTTTCACCTACTGATCCTTAGATTCCATACAGTAAGACATAAAGCCAGTTCCTATTTAGGTAGTATAAAGCATAATGTTTATGGGAAAGGAAAAGGAAGGTATGCCAATGTCTACTGATGAACTAATCGCACAGAGAAGACAATTATAGTTTATTTTTTACTTTATTACTTTTCTTTTTACCTATTTACTAGCTGATAACCCGGCGTTGCCCCGGTACTTATATATTGCAATCTTATATTATACAGGAAAAGGAATCAAATAAAGCTTAAGAGTTTTTCTTGTCTACAGTGTTGTTTCATTTTTTTGCCTTTGATTGCACCCGGCCAATTGCCTTACGTTTTCTCAAAGGCATTATTACAGGCCAGAAATTTGTAAAAGTCCTAAAAAAAAAAATATGTAAAAATATAAGCAAAAGGCACACTCTCACTGAGCAATACATTGACACATACATACATACACACGTACATGCAAATATACCTCTGACATATACCACAGCACTGTACAAAGAACAGCGGTGCACATGTCATATGTCTAGCAAGTTTGGTTAAATGTGTCGATGCGTTTCCTAGTGATGACATACACACATACATATATCCAAATATAGCTCTGACATATAGCACAGCGCTGTACAAAGATGACTGGTGCACTCACATGAGTCTCAGTCATATATATGGCAAGTTTGGTACAAAAATGTCTCCATGCGTTTTCGAGTGATGGTGGAAAATACACACATACATACACACACACATACACACATACATATGTACAATTATATATATATATTGATTTATAAAGCTCTGACATATACCACAGTGCTGTATAAAGATCAGCAGTGTCATATGTCTAGCAAGTTTGGTTTAAATGTCTCTATGCGTTTCCGAGTGATGGTGGAACATAACAAGTTTGGTTGAAATTTCTCCATGCATTTCCTAGTGATCACCAAATTTAGCTCTGGCAAATAGCACAGCGCTGCACTTACATGAGTAATTTGTCTAGGACGTTTGGTTGAAATGTGTCGATCCGTTTCCGAGTGATGGTGGAACATAGCAAGTTTGTTTGAAATGTCTACATGCATTTCTGAGTGATGGCATACACACATCCAAATATAGCTCTGACATATAGCACAGCGCTGTACAAAGATGACTGGTGCACTCACATGAGTCTCAGTCATATGTATGGCAAGTTTAGTTGAAATGTCTCCATGCATTTTCGAGTGATGGTGGAACATACACACATACATACATACATACATCCTATTTTATATATATATATATATATATATATATATATATATATATAGCTTTGAAAACTAACACAGTATAGCTAGGATTTCGTTTATTGCCTTCTTTACCTAAGCTTTTGTCAGGTATATTGTGGAAGAAAATTACATTTATGTGTAACTGGCTTAAAAAACTTAAAATTGCCTTTGTGGAGATAATCTACTGTGCATTAAACGTGACTTATGCAGGCTCACAGTCTGTTTAATAGAGATGTGTAGCATGACTTGCTCCATTCTCACTGTGACATTTCATGGTCTACAGGGAGGTGAGAATAGTAATCCCAGTCTAAAATAAATGGTCTACAGCTTTACTTTGTCTTCGGTATTCTCAAGGAAGGTCTCAACAGCAGATCCTTGAGTTGAAAGGTCATAGAAAAAAAAAGTCTTGGAAAGGCCAGACAATTGGTCTCCAGTGTATTACAGATACTGCAAGTGGAAGGTAAGGTGAAGGGGCTTGTAACGTTTAAAGTCACAAAAGTCACAACTTCAAGTTATTTCAGTTTGTTGTGGAAGTTGTACATTCAAGTTTTTTGTTAGGAGATGGAGATTTGGTAACCCAAGATGGCAGGGTCTCCAGAGACTTTCATTATGCC
>NC_092866.1:15748748-15751526 GCF_032062135.1 Pyxicephalus adspersus | reverse complement strand
CAGTTGCCATTGTTGCAATAAAAACAAATTTAGTCATTTTTTTTTTAGAAAATTATTACAATTATTTTACAGAATAAAATTAAATATGATTTAGTAATTATTAGTTTATACCAAGGTTTGTTCTATAGGTATTTATTATTGGAGAGATGTTTTCCTCCAAATATATTGCTACCAAAATAACTCCAAGCCTTCATTAATGGAAAATACAATTGCAATGTCTATCTCTCACTGTATCTTTGTAGCCAGAACTTTGCTAATTACTAAATCACAGACACCGAAACATAAGAAAAAACTCACATTTCTTAAGTTTCTTAAGATATTTTATTTTGAAGTCACAATCCAGACACACTTATTTTTCTTATGTCTGATGAATAATAGTGGACATTTTTTTAACAAGAATAATATGACTGTGGAACTGTACTTAGTTCTGAGAGTTCTCTAAGGAACTAATCAATGCCAGTCATTCCTAACAATCCTTTTCTACTAATTGATTCACATTTGTTGTGAAGCATAACAGCAGAAGACCTCAGGGCAGGCTGAAAATTACTTTTCAGAGACAAAACTACGAGTCATTTGAAAAGAGTGTTTTTTTTTCCTTTAACTCAATGTTTCATAACCTTTTAGCAAGGAAAAGGTTTGTATACTTCCTTTCCCCCAGGGCTAACCGTCTTGTGTTGCCCTTCAGTTATCCCAGTTGACTTCTTAGTCTAAGACTTTGTTACCGCCGACCTCAGATTATGGTGCGGTTACCGCTTCCTCATGCCAGTGAACTGCTGCCTGGGGGAAGATTCTACATGTAGGTTTTCCCTGTGGCAGCCCCATAAAGAATGAATGGGAGCATCAGTGAACGATACAATTCCCGGCCACTGCCACCAGCTGTCAAATGTGTAGATGTTGGTTCTTTAACAACCAGCTACGTGATACAAGTAACCAAGTGGCTGGCAAGGTGCCATGCAAGATTACATGACCCTATGGTAGGTCTAAACCTACCCTAAATATGTACCCTAAGGTGTTAGAGACATGACTAGGTGGAGGAATAGGGTAAGTAAAATGGTAAGTCACGTGGTAATTTGAAGCGTGATTGATTGGAGGTCATCAGTCATATGGGATAGGGAATTTAGGGTGAAAATTGTCTGGTATTGGCTGAGCGGCCATTTTAGAACAGGGATGTTCAACTCCAATCTTAATGGGTCACAAAGAAGCCATAAAGAACTTTCATGCTCAATGTGGCTTCTAGTTGTTCACTTATCAAGCATATTTGGGGGGTACTTGGGACTATTACCTAAATATTAAAAGCCACATTTCCATACTTGATCCACATGTGCTAAAATAAAATAACATTAACTAAAGGTTCTTTAACTTAACAAATGTAGTGGATGCCACCTAAAAAGTATACATACACATGTAAAGAAAACTGTTAAAGAATAATCTGGATTGTGTAAAATTTCTTAAAGTCATCTGCTGGGAGAAAGAAAAAACACTCCCTTCTCACACTTCACCCTGTTATCCCTAATTTATATTTAAAAAAAAAAATATCTACAAAAAGCTACTATGGCTACATACATAAAAGTTCCACATGACAGGTTGGGTCTCAGGGCTTCATACCTGTCATCATTGCCCACATTTCTTCATGGTAAGATAGACAATGCTTGCTGTTTGTCTACAAAGTGATGCAATACTCACAAATTTCCTTATCCCAATATCATAATGGGTAAGGGGTGCTTAATAAATCAGATGAGCAACAATAAAACACTAGTTAATGCTACTGAAAGGGGCATCATGAAATAATAAAAGATATTGTACTGGAGCATATGGCCTTTTTTAATGCAGAGATAAGATAGGTACAGGTAGGCTCTAAACCTAACTTAAGTAAGTATCCTACAGCAACACAGACATTGTTGCCTTGCTCCAGGCTGGTATGCAATAACTAATAAATTCTGATCTTAAAGTGAACCTGTGGCCAATCCAAACTCGTAAAATGCAAATTTTTAAACAAACCTCTACTAACCTCTGTAGATGCAAGCACCATGGAGCAAATAATTCTAAAAGCAAGACATGCAAGAACACGTGTTCTGTTCTGTGTGTGCATAAAAGAGAACTTGTAACATAATTGAAAACTCTTAAACAGGCATGTACAGGTCCACTTTACCTAATTCCCAGTACACTAATCCTAATTCTTGTGCTTCATTTTTATTTTTTGCCTGCTATTTATTTTGGTGTGTGTATCTGAAGAATGTGTAGAACGCACCCCGCTTGTTGTTACTTACAATTTTCTGTTAAACAAGAAGGTTTTATAAATTATCCCATGGGCCGACGTGTATTTCCCTTCCAAATTTAATGCATAATAATGTATTGCAGTGTAAAAAATTTAACATCGCTCAGAGTACTGTTATATAACACTGAGAGCTGTAGTTATGGAAGTGTTCTAGCATTAAATGAAGTCTGAACAGGCACTTATTTTATCAGTGAGTGTTACCATATAAAACAGACAATGAATTTGTGGTTATAAAGCTGCAGCAATGAAGCAACAGTGAACAAAGAATCATAATAAACAAATAGGATCTTTGATCCCAAGGCGTGTTCTTATATGAAATTTTAGTGTTGGATCCTCTAAGGTCCATATAAATGGAAGATTGCATCTTTTTAATGATTTATATGTGAAGTTTTCTCAACAGTTGTTTTTCCTGTAGGCTTTAAATATTAAATGCTGAAAACTATGTACAAACTGCAGTAAGAGATTTGAGGAATAACTCATGTAAGCAAGGTTGGCATAATGAC
>NC_092866.1:15747049-15748093 GCF_032062135.1 Pyxicephalus adspersus | reverse complement strand
CCCCCCAATGTGAATGGATATAAAAAAGAGTTAACATGTTCCTTAAATAGACTATGAGCACCACAGCATGTCTGATTTATTTCTTCACTGCCTCTCCTTCACTTATCCTGAGCTCTACTATAAAGGGGAAAGACTGATAATAAGTCCAATATACAGACTTACACTGATTACATTAACAAAAAGTTTTGTTATTAAATTTAAAGTTGCGACGTATACTATATATAATCAGGTCACACCATTAGGTGGCACTATGTCCCCATATAAAGTGTACAACAAACTCTTACTGTCTAAGACATTATTAGATTTTGTTACACAATTTACATGAAGACACAATGCCATCTACTGTTGGCCAACAACCATGCACAAAAGATAAGGAGAACATAATTTAGCAGCAAGTAAGCCATCATAATCAACTCAAAAATACAAAATACTTCAACATGTAAAGCCCATATGGGTCTTTATATTATTTTCATCTAAATAAATGTTTAAAAATAAATCACCATGGGTGCATTTATTCACATTTTTGGTGGAATTAGTATTGAGTACAGTAACTACTGTCCTAAATGTTAGCAGTGATTTTGTACCTTAGGTTTAAACTAAAGCTAATGTAGATTTTTTTTTTTTTGGTAAAAGCTGGTACCTTGGATTATATTTGGGTCAGATTATACTTCAGTACATATGATATGTCTTTAGGATCTTTTTTGACTTCATCTTTTATATAAGATGGGTAAAGGCAACAAAATATTGTTTCTGATTTAGAAAATCAGGAAGTTGGCATTTAGACAGCCATCCTAGTATATAGAAAGACACATTTGTTAATACTTTATATTTGGGGATCTAAACAGATGTATCATTAGAAACTGTAGAGTATTATTTGTTTGGATCGGCTTCTTCCCTAAATCTCCGTGGGCATGAAATAATTACATGCATCAAATTGAGCTCTGCATGTATACACTTTAACTGCAAATAACGTCTTGTTAAACGTCTGTCAGTGTTCCCCAGGCGATATAAAAACTTCACTGTTGAAGCATACTCCCACCTTTT
>NC_092866.1:15707468-15745781 GCF_032062135.1 Pyxicephalus adspersus | reverse complement strand
TTTGCAAAAAAAGTAAGTAGCTTGGTTTATATTTGAGTATAAATTGTATCTGCAAGCTTAATTGACAAGCTGTTCCCTTCATTTCATCATATTTTCATTAGTCCATCAAAGTGATGGTATGCCATCAACAGAAATATGTGGGAGGTGGAAGAAGTATTTGGAAGAAAGGTGCAACCTTTTTTTTTTAGAGTAACAGTAATATGACATTTCATTTTACTAATCAGTATGGAGTAAGGATGAAGCCAACTTAACATTTACTGCAAAATTCAAAATCTACATAAAATTCATTTTTTTTCAAAAATTTTACTTTTTGATCTAATGATCTCTTTAATATAACATTTTTGCTGAATATGGCATTTAGGTATGTAGTTTACAGGTAGGTGCTTTGGAATTATAACACCAGGCACTTGCTTTGATTTTTTGGTCTTCACTTATGCTGGGACTATATTGTGGTGTTTCTATTTCTCCTTATTGTTTTATTTATTCAATATTATAAAGAATACCACAGGTAGAGCACAAACATCCAACTCTCCCTAGTGGATAAGAACAGAATCTGGAATTTTTGTAGGTAAATCCTTCTGTTCCTTGGATCTGCACATCTGTTGTGGCCATTATGATGGTCCAACCACCCACCTATCCCTGACCCACCACAACAGCAATGAGATCCGGAACACTTGAAATTCACAGGTGGTCAGTAATTATGAGACTTCGCTCTTGAGGCACCATGGGGATATAAAAAGTCAGGGGACTGTCTCAGCCAGCCAGGCTTTATAACCAAAAAATTAATTTTGGGTGGACTGATCTTTAAGAAGTTATAGCTATTGGTGCAATCACTAGTGGATCTTACTGATGCATTACAAGAACTGCTTGTACAAGTGGCCACAAATGGCCAGGAAAAGACACATTTGGGCACATTCAAATTCATAGCAGACTGCTTGAGTACTCTGCAAATGTTTAAAGAATAAGGACATACATTTTATAACCTTTTATCAGCTCTTACTATTATAGATCACTGAGATGTATTATACCAAGCCATGGTATTATCTGGGTCAAATTCATCACAGCCTACTGGGGCAGTCATTGTCCATAGAGTATGATATCATCTCTATTATTTGATAAATGAGTCGAATGCTATCTAATCGTCAACTGTACAATTTATTTGTAACTCTCTTCACCAATTGACTATACAAAATGCTTTTACTGCTGTCTAAGCTCGTCTAACCGTTTTTTCTCAGCAGGACATAATGTATATTTTATGATAAAAAAGCAACAACAAAAAAATGGAAAACTCTGCAAGTAAGCTTCAAGTAGTTGCATTCTTCTGTTCCTTTACCTATAATATTTGGAAGTGCTGACAGGGTCTCTTGACAACTAAATACATTTGTTTAATGCAACTAGTGTGAGTGCATAAACTTGGTATCAGTTTGGGAGATAAAGGGGCCAGGCAGATAGCGAATCACGCTTTCTGTATGCGCATGTGCAAACAAGGAATAGGCTGATAGCAGGAGAGAAATTGTAAATATTTAAACTGAATGAACTGGAATAAAAATCCTTTGGCAAGTAAAGTTTCTCTGTGTATTTATATATTTCAACTTTAAAGAAGAGCTCAGATTTGTGGGAAAAACACTGGATATTTTTAAGTATCTAACCTATTAACAGATTTGTTTGTGGAGCTGCTGAAATGGCTGCACATTAAACAAAACAGCCAGAACCTGATTTTGCTTTCAATACTTATCCTGCTTGTTCAATGTTTACCCTGGAATGTTTCCTTGGATATATGTGAAAAAGAGATCGCCAACGCTTTAAGTAAATTCTATGTTTAAATTGTAATTCTATGTGGTCTATTTATAAAATAGTGAATCTCATGTTCACTGAAATACTCCCTGTTGGAGAATCAATTATTGTCATTGAAACACATGGACGATTCTTTACCTGCTTTATGGTGCTTTATAAAGCTTTATTACAGGGGCTGCCAAAAATCTTTTAGAAGGAGAGAACGCAGTCATCCTTCTTATATCCAGTACTCTTCTGTAATAATTAGAGCCCTCTGTTTTGTGTTGACACTGAACCCCAAGAAAATCTAAAACTTCCCCAATATCACTACCCCACGGACCATTCTGAGCATGTTTCTCAAATATTTTTCAATAACCTTGTATATCAGTTTTCCTCTGACACTGCTGACAGCGCACAATATTTTTCAAACCTCAGCTCTTTCTGTATTGCCCCTGCACTCGTGCAGGTACATTGTTAGCGCACTAGTTACAACCCCTTATTACCATGACTTACTAAACTTTTTATTACTGATTTGAGTGTAAATTAAGCTTAAATCAGTTCAAAATCAATACCATGACAGCAAATTAGTATCTTTGACATGAACAGAGGATTTTTCAGCTCACAGCAGTGCCTCTCACACACTGCATTATCACATGAGCATTCCTAAACAGATTATTTTTGGAAGCATAGCACAGATAGGAGGAGTGGGCTCGATGATCTGTTTAGTCTATCAGACAGAAAATAAGGTTGGCTCAAGTCACTTAGCTTCTGATGAATGCAATGTGGAAGTCAAAGTTTTCAGGCAAAAAGAACTAATTGCTTTCAGCACAAGACGACTATCTACAAGTATGAATAATTTCAGCCAGAGAGTGCACAGAGGGCAAATAAACTAATAAAAGGAATGGAGGAGATTAGCTATGAGGAGAGATTAGCTGAACTTAATCTATTTTCCCTTGAGAAGAGACGTTTAAAAGGGGATATTATCACCCTGTATAAATATATAAATGTTCCATATAAAGAACTCTCTTCCCAACTATTCATTTTAAGATTGTTACAAAGAACAAGGGGGCAATCATTGCATCTGGAGATAAAGAAGTTTAAGCTGTGGATAAGGAAGGGATTCTTCACTGTAAGGTCTGTGAAAATGTGGAGTTGGCTCTCTTAGGAACTAGTTTCAGCAACTACTATAGATTGCTTTAAGAAAAAGCTAGATGATTTCTAGAAGCACAGAATATAACTGGGTATTAAGTGTTAGGAAATACTCTGTCCGGCGACTCCGTGCTGTGTACCATCGCAGTAATAAACACTATTTGTTCTGTCCAGCATAGTCATTTGCAGCAGCCAGGAGAACTAAGATAGCAGCAGCCTCGGCTTCCCTTTAGTTATGCAACCTGATATAAGTTTGGCATCCCCAGCATCCATTGTTGGGCTGCGCACAGCTGAAGGGGATTCTAGTGGTTGATCAGCTCCTGACTCGGTCCTGCGCTGCAATTGGCAGCCTCTCTGCTCCCAGTCACCAGTGCCTGCTATAGCGTCTGCTGGGCTTACCTGTGCTAGAGTGATTTTGAGTTTTTCTTCTGTTACTGACCTTTGCCTGTTCCTGAAATTCTGTTTGAACTCACCCTGAAACGACCTTTGCTTGTGACCCCAACTCTGCTTGTGGCCCTCCCTTTGTACCTCGCTTGGTGGACTGATTTCCTGTGTTTTGACATCGGCTTGTTTCTGGATTTCCTGATAATTCTGTACTCTGTATCTGTGGGCTTCTGGTCATCTGCCAGCCTATCCCTAGACACCATCCCTTGTGCACCAAGTCCTGGGGGCAACCAGTGCTGGGAGACGCAACCAGTCTCCAGCGGCTGAATGGGGGCTGTTATAGGTGAAGACTGCAGTGATATATTGGGGGACTGGTATCTGGAGAATACTGGTACTGACCAGGCCTTACTTTAAAGTAAAGATAGAGAACTTTGATCCAGGGAACATCTGAGGAGTACAGGGAGTTATTTTTTTTTTGCCTTCCTCTGGACCAACTATGTCCATAGGGTTTTATATCTGGGATATGTTTTTTTCCCTATTGGTTGAACTTGATGGGCTTATGTCTTTTTTCAACCTGACCTACTGTGTAACTATGTAAGTCTGATCTGGATTGATTCTGAATGTAAGGAGTCTTAAAGCACAATTATTTTGTAGTTTTACTTTTAGCATCCAGCGAACCCTGCTCTGTCTTGCTTTCTGTCTTTTTTCCTGTTATGTCCCGCACCACCATCTTTTTTTTCTTCTTTCTTTCAGGTTCTTGATGATGTTTCCTCTATCCACTGTAAATATTCAAGTGCCAATCTCACTCTGTGCATGTGTGAGACTGTCCACTTATTTGCATTTGGGAAAGCCCATTTGGCAACGCAGAGAAGGAGCAACCTTCAGCCTCTGGGATATGTGACATAAATAATAATCCCAGTACGCTGTGGATTTCCCCTTAAGTCTTTACCGCTGTAGCAGTAAATGCCGAATATGGGCAGGAATTGTAAAATAAAAAAGTTATAAGAAATTACTAAAAAATAAAACAATTTTTTTCATTATGTAAATGGGGAAAGCAAGCCTTGAAATTTTGATGGTAAGTCTGCTTTAAAAGAGGCATTAGATGCTAAATAGCATATTAGATGCTCTCCCACTGACAGAAAGACAGATAATGCTGTTAATTGTTACATTCATTTGGTTTAATACTACCTATATTTAGTTCTGTTGTGTTAAAACTAATTATAATAATATTTAACACAATAGCTCATTTACATATATTCAACACATTTTCCATATATAAAATACATAAACACTTAAACAATCTCCAACAGCCACTTGTGTTTCTATGCATGCAGGCAAAGGCGTTTAAGTACAAATTAGATAATATTAAATTAAACACCGTTTATTTTTTTGCTTACCTATTCAAATAAAAAATCGATTGCACTGTACAGCTGAATAAGGTTTCATGTGGTCTTAACCTGGCATGTTGATAAGTAAAAATTTAATTTTCCAGTGCAAATAAGTGTGAAATTAACTACATAGAAAGACAGTCTTACAACAGTAGTCTCTTTATTGACTGCTTTCAGAGAGAGTTTACAATGCAATCAGTATAAAAAGCCAGGCTAGTCAGATAGTAACAACACAGGCAAATATGTATACAAGAAGGCTGCAGTAGAAATAGGAGATTTGAGAAGTAATAGTATAGGTTTAATCTGAATTGCAGATCGAGAAATTTCTAGGGTTTGATTTTACTAAAAATTGTGGCAGGTTCGCCAAAATGTAGATCTCAATGAAGAAGCATAGATTTATATATCAGAGTTACTTAGACTAAACCTAGTGTGCAATCATACATACCACAGAGCAGAGGGTCTTCAATGTTGTGATTACATGTTGTTAATGTTGGCTACAGCCATGGAAATTTTTAGACAATTGCAACCGCTTTAAAAAAGCCATTGATTTTCTATATGGTAATTCCTTTCCATCACTAGATATCTTAAGTCTTCCAAGCTAAATGACTCCCAACGTTATTTAAATCTGGTGACTAAGAACATCCTTTAATTGCACAAAATCATTGACTCATACTTTTGTGGCTGTCACTACGGTGCCCATTGCTCACATATATTGATACATCAAAAAAGAATGCCAAGTAATGGAGAAGGTCAAGATTAGTGTTTGTGTTTGAATTCGGCATTAGATGTTAAATGGGGATTATGGCTGTTCAAATTCGGATAAACTCGACCCGGAAAAACATGGTATTTAACAGTGCAAATTAGTGTAAAAAATGTGTTAAAAACAAATGAATGTTAAAGTAATTTATTGAATGTGTGTGATTTGTGCACCTAACTTTTATTTTTTTACAGGTTATCCCACAATAACAGGATGATTCCCATGGCTGCAGAGCTGTGGGAATCCTCCTGTCAGTGTGGGATCACCGGGCACTAGAGGTTAAATGGGGACAGAGCACTAGAGGTTTTGAATGGGGAGACTTGTCCCCATTTAGCCTCTAGTGCCCCGGGGATCTTCTCAATGAATGTGGCCGCGGTCGCATTCATTGAGAACAGTGTGCTCAACAGTGTGCAGTTTTCGGCCAAAAACTAGAGGTTAATTACCCTCTAGTGCCGGGGATCTTTCAATGAATGGGGCCACGGTAGCATTAATTGAAAACAGTGTGCGATCCCCAGCACTAGAGGTTACATGGGGACAAGTCAAAACCTCTAGTGCTTTTTGATTGGCTGAGGAAAGCTTTCCTCAGCCAATCAGGGAGCACTATGCCTATTCTCAGGACTCCTGTGTTCTTGGATGGGGAAACTCTATCCAAGAACACATACAATTAGTAAAGGCCTTCAAGAGCAAGGGGAGCTCTGTTCCTCCCTTGATTGCTCTTGCAGTTCTTCACAGACCCGAAAAATAACCCAAATTTTCCCACCATTGACTTTATTGGTGTTTGAGTTCGGCATTCGATCACCCGAACAATATCCTCCTATTTGATCGAATAGCTGTCAAATCGAATAGTGAGAAATTCGACCAACACTAGTCAAGATATAAAATAGACTTGGTGCCCCACATGATATGAATATGTATTTTAAGTGCAGTAAAACAAGATCTTTATTAGTATCAGTATGTTGGGCGGTATGGTGCCTCAGAGGTTAGCACTCTGGCCTTTGCAGCGCTAGGCCCAAGGTTCGGATTTCGGCCAGAAGACTATCTGCATAGAGTTTGCAGGTTCTACCCGTGTTTGTGTGGGTTTCCTCTGGGTACTCTGGTTTCCTCCCAAATTCCAAAAACATGCAGTTAGGTTAATTAGCTTCCCCCCAGTGACCTTAGACTGTGTTATTGACATATGACTATGGTAGGGACATTAGATTGTGATCCCATTGAGTGACAACAAGTGACATGACTATGGACTTTGTAAAGTGCTGTGTAATATGCCAGCGCTATATAAAATGCTCTTTGTGAATGCAGTGGTCTCCATGGAAAGGTCCAATGCTCGCCCTGTTGAGTCAAACCTATATCAATATGCAAAGCTTACACTCAATTGCTGATATGAGTACTCTAGATCAATCTCAGTGGGGGGCATAGAAAACAGAATTTGCAATCAAAATATTCTATTTTTTAGCAAAAATCGACTGATACAAACTTTTCTATACAATCCTAATACACATTTCTACAATTGATGACACACTTGAATTTACTTAATTACTTTCACTCGCTTTTGAGCAGCATATTTAGAATCTGCTAAGTCCTATTAAATCAATTTAATAAAAAATTCAGCTGTCTTATCTTTCCATTTTCTTTTCTTCCTAATTAGGCTTAGTGTGCAGGAGAAAGCACCTGGTGATCAGGATTTTTCTGTATGTCATTATCACAGATCAGCAATAATACATACTTTTCTCCTCTCTAGTTTTATGGAGAGCAAATTTCCAACCTGTGTAAATTTACTCTGGGCTAAAGTTTTTCTTTGTTACCAGTGTTTAAATTATTACATATAGGAAGAACAGCTTGGGACTGTAATGTTGTTCTGCAATAATCCTTTAAAGTACAACAATTTCTTAAGAAGTAGCAGGAGGCTAGAGTGAAAGAGACAAAATGAATTACATTCAGGCTGCCTGATAACGATTGCAAGTTATATTTTTACTGCCTATGGCCAAGCTCCAGTGAGTGTCTGCGACTCCAATGCTGAGGCCGCAGGAGACAATAGCCACAGCCTCCTCCCCTTCGGTTATATATCAAAGAAGCCATAACAGAAAAAATAAATGATCGTTATGATTTGTGCCTGGGATGTTTGCAGACACAAACATGTCACTGTTTGCAAAGTACAAATCTAAATCGATATGGTTGGTTGTAGTGTATAGAATATATATATATATATATATATATATATATATATATTACAGGTAATTCAAGTGGATGAAAAAAGAGTTAAATAAAGCACAATATTACAAAGTTTTGTAATTTTTCTGGAATTGTCATACAATGGGATTAGAATACTCAGCAATCCTACCTTAAAGGTCCTTGATCAGACATTTACTATTTTCCCTACACTTTTGGTGTTCAGAGTAAACTAGGGTTCATACAGCAGCATATTTAAACAGAAAAACATTGAATTGTTACATAAACAGTGCCTTCTACATAAATGTAATACATAAATGTAAAGCAAATAAAACATAAACTGTATGAATCCAATAAATGTCAATTACAAATGAGCAACCACTCCACAGCTAAAAAATAAAATTAAGCACAAGTAGTACAGATTTCAAATAAATGCTAATGACTTCCTCACTCATAACCTCATCACACGCACGGATATAAGACTTCTCTAGAGCTGCTCCAACCCTCTGGAATGGTCTTCCTCGTCCTATTCGGCTTGCTTATATTTTCTGCTCATTTAAAAGAGCGCTCAAAACCCATTTTTTCAAAATTGCCTACCCGTCTTCTTCTGTCTTTTGAAACCATCACTACTTCCCACCACTACATATCTCCCATCCTAGATTGTAAGCTCTTCGGGGCAGGGTTCTCTCCTCCTGTATCACTGTCTGTATTAGTCTGTCATTTGCAATCCCTTTTTAATGTACAGCGCTGCGTAATATGTTGGCGCTATATAAATCCTGTTTATTAATAATAATAATAATAATAATAATATTAATAATAATAATTTGCCAAGGAATTATGAAAACTGATAAACTATTAGTAGATGTGTAGTACAAACATTACAAAGTTTTTTCCAAAAAAGACCTCATACCAATTGCTTGTAATATATATTTGGACCACCTTTAGCACCACTTAGGACCAATGTTTAGTTAATGCAATGTCACCACATTTATTTCTCTCCAGAGTGTTTGAATTTTTCACCAAGATTTTGCATTGATAATGGGTGAGACCACTGTGAAAAGTCTTCTCTAGCACATCCCAAAGATTCTCAATCAGGTTATGGTGTGGACAACCCACATATGAAAATGATGTCTCTTTCATCATTTGAGCTCAATGAATCCTGGCATTGCCATTTTAGAATATTCATGTGCCATCAGAGAAAAAAGAAATATTGATGGAAAAACTTGGAAATTTAGTATACTCAGGTAGTCAGCTGACCATTTATTTTAACACATAACATTGCTAAACCTAGATCTGACCAACTGAAACAACTCCAGATTATATGACTGCCTTTTTTTAGCCATGTAGTACAGTTCAGGGTTTCCGTGCTGTTTTGCAGCTTTGACAGCTATCAATCCTCAAGCAAACTATAAATTCTGTCCATGGATTGGCTGAGAATGTGAGATCATGTCTCCCAAAGATAATGTTTTACAAGAAATGTATCTTTGATAATGATAATGATCCAAAGTATACTAGCAACTGTCTTAAGAATAGTTTAAGACAAAGAAATTAAGTGTTTTATCTGTCCCAGTCAAAGCACTGAATTTACTGTATTGGAAAAATTTTGGATAATGTACAGGTAATCCCGGAGTTAAGGACATCCTATATACGAAGGACTCCTTGATACGAACTTCCCTGCTGGCTACTGTGCAGGACGGAGGTTTGATGGGGGGGAGGGGACGGTTTGTATGACTTGCAGAAGAAATCTTTTGCTAAACAAAGCTGAGGTTGTGGGTGATCTTAAGGACTGATCTGTAACATCTTGTAACTCTTTAATGACCAAGACAAACTCTGCAGTTGTTTCTTAGCATATCAAAGCACAGCTTGCTCCAGAAGTTAATAAATGTATAGGCTCCATAAAGATTTTTTTTTGCTTTGTTTGTGATTTGTTCACAGTGAGGATTTTATGCAGTAACTGACACCACACTGCCTAATAATATGTTGAGACAAACATCTGTCCTAATTGCATTTATTGAAATAATGTACCTGTTCCGACTTACATACAAATTCAACTTAAGAACAAACCTACAGTCCCTATTTTGTATGTAACCCAGGGACTACCTGTATTCACCTTTTTCTGGTGTCTGATGTGCAGGGGGTAATCTTAATCCAAAGTACTCCAAAATCCAAATCTCATAAAAGGATGCTGAGTGCAGTGCAGAACTGTGTTCTTCTTGAGATTTTGGACTCCTCAACAATTCTTGAGATCCCACTAGTAGGATAAAGACGTTCCTCACTTCTAGGTGCCACAGGCAGAAGCTAGGGAATAGGTGGGTATATTATTATTGTTAAGGTTTATTAAAGATTCCAGGGTGAAGTTATGCCACCGTTAACATTTGGATCTTTTATATATAACTTTATTTTGGTTCAAGGTTTGTTTTAACTTGTAGTACAATACTCCATCCCACCTTTTTTTAACCGAACATGCCTAACCATAACTCTCTGTAATAAAACTGCGAGTCACATAAAACAATACACTTCGAAGAAGTAACAGTTGAAATAATATAAAAATGTTACTGTCACAAATGTCCTTAAATATACACATTTTGAAAGGTTGACAAAGTTCTAGAGCCTTGCATTTCTTCAGCTAATATGCTTTATCTTATTATGCTTTGTCACTGACTTAGCATTTCAAACAAGAATGGTGACAGATTTGAAAGCCTTGTTTATTTTTAAGGTGACTTTGAAATCAGTAGAGCATCCGAGTAATTGTGTTTTTAAATCTGAAATGTGTTTTGAATGCTAAAACAATTGCTTGGAAAATTGCTGTATTATTGCCGGGTTCATTGTGACTTAAGACTTTCTCTAAAGAAAGCTAAAATATTCTTTGTAATTGTTGTTTCAGTTAGGCTGGTGTATGACTAATTTTGATCACATATATAAAAAAGATAAATAATACTTAAGCCAGACTATTGTGTGGATTGGAACATTATTAATACAACTGTCATAAAAAAGCAAACCTACCATTATAATTTATTCTTTATACAAATATCAGCAAGACACATTTCAGCATTTGAATAAAAAAGTATCTTTCTTGTCACAAAAAAAAAAAATTCCTAATGTGATCTAAAGTCTGGAATTATTTTGTATGTTTCATGTTAATAGAAACTGCAGAGAGTTTATTGTTTTTAGATGGACGCTGACTAGTAGATCTGCAGAGGATCAGCTAGGTATACAAGATACAATCATGTAAAGCTGGCCACGAATCAACATCCCTTTCACTGGCAGGGTAAATTTATTAAATTATTCAAACACACATTAAAATATGCATTAAAATTGCTTAACACACTAAAAAATTATACATTTTCTGAAAGCAGAGGGTTAAGACAAAAAAGTGGTATTTGCAAATTGTTTGTTGCTCTGTATTTGCACATTTACTTATCAGACCTATATTATCGGTAAAAAAATACCCTAATAATATTTTGCATGCAAACACAATGGAATCTCAATTTTTTTAAAATATAAATGTTAAATAGTGTATAGCCCTAGCATTGTTCCTCTTACTCTGGCACGTGCAATATTACTTAATATGTATTTGGCAGTTCTCATGCTCGCATTGTAGGTCGAGCTAAATCTAACTTCAGATGTAAATGTTTATGTTGCTTTAACAGTCAGAACTATGCATTGTTTAGATTCCGATGGTAAAAGCTAGATTAAAAAGTCAGGAAGAATATATAGTGACTATGGATGAAGGCTCTGTTTATAAAATAGGGAATCTGAAATTCCCACAAACATTCCATTGTGGAATTCTTCCAGGTCTAAGTGTGGCAATGATAGTACTGGATTACTACCAGGGAATGTCAGTGTAATGCGCCTGGGCACACAAACCACAGCCAACTCCAAGAATCCTTTTATCAAGCTTTATTGTTGTCATAAAACAAGACAAGGGTTAATCACAGATGATCAGTTCGATAAGCGTGGTACAGAAGGGTAAGGCAAAGGCAGGTCAGAATAATCCGAGGTCAGGGCAGGCAGCAGGTAAGAGTAGTCACAAACAATCCAAGGTCAGGGCAGGCAGAGTTCAGGCAGAATCAGGGTTGCTATTGGTAATGACACAACAGGTTAATATGAACCAACACAGGGAATGCACCCAACACACTGTACACACAGAGGCTTATAGCGGGCAATGGTGTTCAGGACAAGTTCTCCTTAAATGGACTGAGTGCCAATGACCTTGTGCCACCTGGCGCCATTTGATTGGAGGATAACTGATTAACGTATTAGCCGCAGGGTATTCAAACTATGTCCCACCCCGCGGCGAGGCAGCCGAGTGCCAAGCCCCCGGGGGGGTACAAGAGGCACATGTGGTAGAGTGGCACCTCTTCCCACAGCACCCCTGGAACGTACCCTACTTTGCACATTCGCAGGAGTGCTGAGAACAGGACTTTCTCTGTTCACGTCCATAGGGATGCTGGGGATGCCGCCTGGCTGAACAGTAGTTCGGCTAGAATGGATCCCTCTGCCTGCAGGGTGAGACACACTATGAGCAGGGCAGCAGCCTCGTCAATGCTGCCTGCTGCAGCGGCATCTCCCTCGCCGGCTGTGATCCCCAAGGACGCCGCAGGCTCTCTGGAAAGGTAAGTTCCTTACAGTCAGATTCTCTGTTTTATAATTAAAAGCCCTTTATGTTGAAACTTTGATAGTATTGTAATCAAATTTCTTTAAATCCCTTTTGTACTTTGTAAGATGAACAATGGGGAAGAAAACAGTGTTTTGTCAGTGGTCTAGCCTGAATAGCTTCCATGAAATGCCCTTTTTGGTTAGAAACACAGTGAATATTGGAAATTGCACTGAAAATAACTGAATTTGCACTGAATTTTTGATCTTCTGCTGCTGTTTGCTAGTACACATGAACCAGCCATGAGAAAGGAGATGCATGCCACCAAAATGTGTCGGGTTTCTGCTGCTAGTTCTTCAACATAAATAGATTGTTGGGTCTTTCAATCTCTTTTTTCGCTTTGGCTGTGGACCCTGTCCTTCTTAATAGAGTCACGCTATACGATGATTCTACATTCCTTTTTCTTAACACACGAGAGGTTCCCAAACGTCATAATGAACTACTGACCAGACAGCTACCCATAAGCTGCCTGTGCCTCAATAAATCCACTCCATTAACTAGTTTTTTTTTAATATTTCTAATGGTCTCCTCACAAAGCCAGAAATTTGCAAGTTTTTCAACTTGTCCTTATACCACAGCATATCGAAAAAAAAAAAAGTGTAGTCATTAGAGGAAAGTACAAAAGTCTCCATGTGTATTATATTTGTCTATCATATACAAACACTGCGGCATCTTTCAATGAAATGGGAGGAAGAAAAGGTGTAAACTGCTCAGAATTCAAAGGGCAGAAATAATAAACACAAAATTAATGTTCTTTTTTAGTATATTTAATGTAAAAAAGTGCTTTTCCAGCAAGCAATTTGTTCACAAAATGGCTATGAAAAGTAATTTGAAAGACAGTAAATTTCCAATGAAGAAAGCATAACACTCAAGGCCTCTCCAAAAAGATATATTAAAACACAAATGTCAATATCTATCCAGCTGTAAATTTTTTTTTCTGCGTGTACTATGAGCGTTTATTTAATTTACAAACCTGCATTCTTCCCAGAGTGTGCTGATATATTAAAAAAGTGAAATTATTCATTTTTTTTGCTTCGTTTTTAGTATATAAGACCAAAGTGGATTGTGATATTTGACAGATATATGACACTTTGAGGAGAAATATTTCAGACATGGCAGAATAATGGGCATTTTAATCTTGAAACCACATGAGCTCCACATAACGTAAATAGTCTCTACAATGTTCACTATTCCAGGGTAGTATTTCTCAGCCACATCAAAGTCCATAATATATACAGAATATTTCATTTTTTCTGCTTTTCTCAAGGTTAGGCTTTACTTATTGATTCAGCGACATCTCTTATTTCCTTTAAGAAGAACTCTAGGCAATTGTAATTTTTTTTCTGAATTGTCGAATGTTTATCCCATTTAAAAGCCTGCTGGACAACACATTCGAAAACCGCAAGCACTAATACAGAGAGCAAAAAAGAGGATGTAGCTCTGCTCTAGGGAATTCTGCTGGCAATGGCTGTGTTCATACTTTACATAGCTTTGTATATATATGGCCTTGCTGGTCCAGTCTTTTCAGGTACCAGAAAATCCAAAATCCTATGCTGGATATACTTTGTGCAGCTTTTCTGCAGGGTAAAAAATTTTAAATATCAGTCTTGTAAATTCTACAGTTGGATTTTTTATTCTGAAGATGGCATTGGACAAAAAAACTTTCTGGAGTGTGCAAAATATTTTCTTACCTTTCCTAACCAACCAGCTTGGCATGTACGGATCAACAGTCCTCTCATTCGTTATTTGATGATCCATCAGTTGTGCACATGGCCAAGAGTGGGAGTCCCAGTACAGGACTGTCTTGGTGTGGACAGATTTGGGGCACTTGTAGGGGCCCCTTGGTGTCTGGGAAAGCCAAGGCCCTTGTCCAGTGGTGCACTTTGCATACCATACCTTTCCATGTGTTGCATTCAATGCAAGAATGCCCCAATAAACAGATGATCGACCACCTCATATCATTTCTAAACAGCAGATTGTACGCTCAGTACGTATGATTGCATGTTCCCTTTTTTTGATCAGCATTCCAAGTACTGCCCCCATCAACCTTCACCTTCCAAGGACAAATTGCAATGCCAAGGCAGCCTCTTCAAAGAACCTAGGAACACATAAACCTGTAAAAGTGACCTGCCGTAAATTTGATTTTGTGAATCTATAGAAAGAAGAATATTCTAAAATTGGTAGTTAAATATATGGAGAAGAAAAACCAAAGTGTCAATCACATGCATTTTTAATACTTAAGTCAAAAGTGAATAAGGAATATTTTGGAGCTTGGTGTGCCTTTTAAACAGAGGACTACACATACAGCAGGTATCTATTGAATATATATTGATAAAAGACTTTTTGATAGATGTCTAGAAACTTGAAGGGATACTACCTGACTAATGGTCTGATGCTCAGTCATAGACTTTTTGCTTTGGGGTATTTGCTTAATTAAACAACTAATGGGAAAAGGTGATAAATGTTTGAAGTATGTAGTTGCTGTTCATTTGTTTTTCACCTGCACACTTTTGTCTAGGAATAATTATAGGATTGCCTGTTTTCCTTCTATACAGAGGCTGAGTTGTAACATAAACAAAGGCTGGGGTTGTTGTCTCCATGAATGGAAGGTCACTAATGTGCAGATCCCATGTTATACTGATATGGGTGTATGCCATTCTTAGTGGTTTATTTGTCAAGTGTTATTACACATTATAGAAAACTGCATAAAAAGTTGGGGATTGCAGACTTGCTCACTTCACTATGTCGTACAATGGCATAGCTTTGGACCTATGGGCTCCAATGTGACATACATATCTTTCCCCCTTTGATTTGGTTTTGTATTTTATCTACAGCAAAAGTTCAGACGATAGATCCCCCCTCTCCCTCAAAGCTAGGTTCACCCTATCCATCCAATGTACACCACACCTCTGCAGTACAGTACAGATCGTTCGAAAAATAGAACCCGCCTGACTAACAGACTCCTATTCAATGTGGATCCAACCGGCTTTGTGTAGATCACCCTGGGTTCAGAGCCCCTAGAGCACAGACCCCCCTCCTAGAGTAGACATCACCTTAGTACAGACTCCTTTCAGTTACAGATGCCTCTCACTGTGCAAATTTCTCTAAGTGGAAATCCTTCTCCAGTACAGACCTGTACCCCATGACAGACCCACCCCCTAAATGCAGATCACCCTCAGTATCCCCCTGAGTGTCAATTCTCCCTTACATTATAGACCTCACCTTAGTAAAGAGTGACAGACCTTCCTCAGTGTATACCTCCAATTATTGCAGATCCCCTCAGTAGGGAGGCTTCTAGTTGGCAGACCACTCCCCAAGCAGATCATCCCCATTACAGACCACTTCTCAGCACAGATCCCCCCCACCCCAAGTACAGACCCCCTTAAAGCAGATCCCTGTTATTGCAAACTCCCAATCATTGCAAATATCCACCTTCCCCTGACCTATGCGTATTTCCCAGATTTCCCCAGATCCCTGGTCCTGTATACAACCTTTCGGTAACTTACCTACCTAAAAGGTGAATCTGCAATGTCCTCCATTATTCCTGGTGCATTTAGGTATGCTTTCCAATTTGTGCTGCAGTCAATTTATTGAAATGAGTAGCTTGTGATGCTGAAGAGAATGAAAGTTTACCAATGAGTGTGTCTCTTGTTAAATGGTTATCCACAGATGAGGGACAGACTGAAATATGTATCCAGGAGAGATTTTTTAGTGAATAGACACAGTAGTCTTGTTCCATTGGAAGAAGACATTTCTGTCCTAAATGAAATGAAGAAGTTCTGTTGGGTAAATTTTAAATAGATACATAATACACATAAGTACATTTATAAAATAATGCTTCATTGAACCAAAAAAAATTCAGGCAATTTAGCAGGATATAATATTAATTAATATAGGAGAAGGACCATTTAAAGGGAAAAAAAGTTTCTGCCTTCCCAAAAACCCAAGTCAGAACATGTATACAACATGGCATTACTGCCACTATTTTGTCATTTTTTACTGTAATCCTGGCAGATCTTCTACACAGAGACATTCTTCAATTCAGCAGGGTTCTGTACTACATTCATAAACTCCGTATCCCAGTACAATACTTTGGCTGCAGTGACATCTGAATTGTGTCTCCGGGCTTAATATACCTCTGTATCACATAACACTAACCTATTGTTTTCTCCTTCTTTGCAATTGTTACAGATGGCACAGGAACAGATTGTGCAGGAATAAGAAAACAGATATATTTTATATTAGGAAACCTGTACTGAAAGAGACATGTGAGTTCTCCGTGAAGTAATTCTTGCTTCCTGGATGTTTTTGGTTTAAAACTTTCTGAATTAATGATCTAGAAAAAGTATTCAGATCAGGAGTTCTGACTTCTCGCTCAATTTATTGGCTGCCAGATTTTTACCAGTTGGTGTCTCAGCAAGAATTTAAAGTGGACCTTAACTCAAAGTTTTTACTTTACATTAAAGGGTAGAGAACTCTTTTATATAAAGTAAAAATTACCTTTTTTCCCATTATTTCCCCACTACTCCACCCGATTTCGCCCCTGCGCAGTGCGAGATCAGGTGACGTACGAAGAAGGAGAAGTAAGGCCAAAGAAGATGGCAGCACCTGACGCTTCCTCAATGCTGTGACGAAGGAGGATACAGGGATGACAAGAGACCTGACCGAGGAAAGGTCCAGCATGATTTAGGGATGTGCAGGATTAAAGGTAAATGTGATTTTTTTTTTGGTTTAGTTCCCATATTGTTGGCAAAAGATAGCCAGTCATGTTTTCAGTGTCTTTTCCTTGCATACTCATTTGCACAATAATCAGGGATTTTACTGTATGTCCTATATGTTCAGAAAATATACAGGGTATAACTGGATTGTGTTGGTAATTCTTAAACCTTCTAGACTGTAGCGTGCTTTCAAAAATTTAATAATTTTGCCAACGGGCCAACAACGAAGCCAACAGGGTGCAAAATGGGAGGCAGTGTCTAAAGAGAAAATAAAAAACAAACAACACAGGACATGTTAGTTATTAATTTAACCTTTTTTAACGTCTAACTACATGTAATGTTTACATGTGAATCCATTTTTTTATTTGAAAATGGACACTGGGCCTGGGGATGAAAAAAGTAGATTTTTAACACCAATGAGCAATGAAAAACCTATTCGGGTACATGTACAGCCCCTAGAAGGTTACTGTTGTGTCTGTTTGTCCTAAGTCTCAGTTAGGTGATTAACTTTACTAAGGTCATGTCCAACTTATCCTGACCTGCTGGATGCCCTGTTCTACTAAAGGCCTGAGCATGGGGGTAGAGCCAGAGCAGTGCCATGTTGACTCAGGCCATGTTGTGCCAGGGCACATAGGTGCTTCACTTGGAATGGCATAGCTAAACTATAAAATTCTATTTATGACCTTGTTCATGCTAAAGGTACAGGAGGGATGAAGGCAATGGTCCACTCTATCAACCAAGATTTATTGTTAACTTACAACTCTATGGGTTGCACAGCACCTAATCTCATCTGGTGGGATCCGAATCTTGACTTTTTTGGTAAGCAAGCTTGGGAGATCCTTAGGTGGAAATGCAAACTGAACAGGCCTTGTAGCTGAAGCCAATTTTTTGTTCTGCAGTGTCAGCTAAAACTTAATTAGAATCTTTTATAAGGTGGTACTCCAGAAAAGCTAACATTTTAAAACCTAATTTGCATTTCTTTAATATAAAAAAGAGAGGAGAACAGATTCTTAGAGCAAGGACTAGTACTATAGTTACAGGCAGCTTAAGTCACATTAAGGTATGAAGGTGTAAAGCTTGTAGGAAACGTAATATTCGGTTATCATACACTTTAGGGGTACACAGGGCAGATTATTGTTAAGATTTCAGATAGGGTAAGTGTTAGCGTCTTGGGCTGCAGGAAGAGATAGTATGAGGGCTACTGTTGGATATACAAGAAGGGTAAGTGTTAGATTTGCAGTGAAGGTTACTGTGAAGCTTGCAGGGAACCTATTGTTTGAATTATAGGAAGGATCTGTGTTGGGTTTATAATAGGTGTTAGTGTAACGGTAAGACTTAATATGGGCATTGGGGTTACAGTGAGTGTAGAGTAATGGAAAGAAATAATGTAAAATATACAGAGAATATTAGTTTTAGGTGTACAGGGAGGGTAATATTAATGGAAGGTTAGTGTTGAGTGTACAGGGAGGATTAGTATTTATTTTACAGGAGAATGTAATGGGCCTGATTTATAAAATCTCTCCAATATTGGAGAAGATAAACTATGATGGGAGACCCTAATTTTATATTTCATAAATTATTTAGCCGGCAAATGTCTTCAGCCCTGGACCAGATTCATTGCAGGTTTGGTGGACCCACTGGGTTTCTTCTATAAAAGTTTATCTTCACCAGTCTTGGAGAGCTTTTATATTAATAAATCAGGACCAAAGTGACAATACGTATTAATCTTACAAGAAAGCTTAGTGTTAGGTGTGCAAAAGAGGTTAAGATCTTTGGAGAGAAGCTTGGGGGTCTAGATACACCATCTGAGTAGCAAGGCATGCATGGAAATTATTTTAAAACTTTGTAATTGTTCTGAGTTAAGTCCTACTTTTTACCACATTGTTCATTTATCCACATAAAAAGCATCATAAACATACTTCCGAGCAGGTGCTTTTTAATATAAAGTGACCATTCTACAGCCCTGCCCAACTTTTCAGAACACTAATCTGCTCAGTGTTTAGCTTAGTGATGTGAAGAACAAATTAATTACCTCTTAATTAGAGAAATCCCTAAACTGTGCAATGCTAGGGGCCCTGGAGGATAAAGCCTTACATTTTCGCTTTGTATCATTAAAGCAACCTCGTTGCGGCATGCTTTCAAGAGCGAGAGTAGAGCCATCTTTTATTTCTAGGCTTGGCAAATTGCACTACACTTTCATTTTATCGAGCTCAGGCAGTAATCTATCTGTACCATTGTTCTTTTGAAAACCACAAGCCCTGTTCTGCGAGCCCATCACAAGATGTACAGCATCAGTTACTATTGCAAAACATATTGAATACTCCTCCCTTATCAGGCCCTGAGTAAATACATGCTAACCATTGCAAGTCTGTTCTTTTGTCCTTGGGGGCTGCAGAAGTGTGTTTTCTATTAGATAATTACCCTCCTAGGGAGTCCCCTACTAATAACTCGCATCATCTCTCTCTCGAGGGCGATTATCTAATGTAACACAACTGGAGAAATTCTTTTGATGTTGTACCGGGAGGAGGAAATTAGCTGCAAACCGTTGATGTTTACACACTGTGTGGTTTGAGCCTTTCCCGGTGCTGGAGCACTCACCTTGACATAGGAAAACAAAAACATATAACCCTTCAGTCAATTATTTATTTCTAATGAACTGAAATCACAAGATAAGTAGGTGCTTGATATTGGGCTGATTAGATAAGTAGATGATTTGAGATATTTAATATGGCTGACACAAGTGTCCTGTGCGTCTTCATTTGACACTCTTTGAAGTGGCACCTGATGTTCAACAATTGAAAAAATGCAAATTCTTTACATTTCTGTTAAAATCTTTGGTATAACATGTACAATTGTGAGACATTCTAATGTTGTTATTTATTGAGACTCAACAACTTTGCACATTTAGAGCAAAGGTATGGTATTTTGAAAGTCCTCCCAGCCAATACATACTTCCCTTCCCTTGCTGCTCCACCAATTCATTGCTTTGTAGGAGTGGAATGTTAGTACTTAGTGTTTTTAGGTATGACAGAGCTTGCGGACCCCTCCCAGAAATCACTCATTGGGCCTAGTAGCCAAATGCCAGGACCCAACCTATAAGGGCATCATCCAGATCTAACAATATGTAGCTTACCTAGGGTGAAACCCAACGTTGGGAAAGTGTGCAAAAATGGGTCAGGTGGTGGGCTTCAGTGGGTTCTTTCCTACTCCTGTGTCATTGTTTGTATCTGTCTGCTTTTTGCTACCACTATTTAATGTACAGTGCTGTGTAATATGTTGGCGCTATATAAATACAATATAACATTATTAATTATAGGGGGGAGATCCTGACACTCATTGCTTAGAAAATGGGAAAGTAGTACAGAAAGAAGGAGTAATAGCAGACAGATATCTTCTTTTAACAGAAACAGCAATGGGTAGGACTTCAATTAGGTTTGCTGAAATCTTGTAACTGATCACAAGCATAATTTTTTATGTAAAACATATATTAAATTGTTTTAAATGGAAAATGAAAAGAAAAAAAAGTCAATTCTGACCACAATTAGTCCCTTCTTTGACTTACAAGGCACATACATATTAATTATATCTACCACATATTTCTCTAATGGTCTATTATTCATTTGGGTCAGAGATTTTGATTCTTTACTACTATGGATTAGTGTTGTATCCCTTGGGTTCACTCATCACATTTTTTTAATGAAATCATTGTAGGTTTGCTACTAGAAATAGGTAACAATCAATAATGCAGTGAACAGAACTTGCCCCTGATCACCTGAGTCATAAGAGTCAATAATCTAAAGGAATGAATAATCCACCCCTCTTTTCTCTGAAAGGGTAAACTCACAAAAGCCAATTTAGTAATATGTTTTGGAGCCCTTTTTGCTTTAATGTTTAAAACCACTGACCCAGAAAATGTGTGCAGATACTTGTTTCTTTTTGATGACTTAAAATATTAAATTACCATAGCAGTCATGCAACTAATATTTTCATAACGAACAAATTCAAGTTCCTTGCACCCCGTACTATTCAGTAATTTGAGGTCCTGGGCAATCCACTTCCATTCCCAATGAGTTTGCCTGCCCTTACAATCATGCCTTAATAGCACGTGCCTATTTTAAGTATATTTAAAGTATATATACTTTCTGGATATAGCATGACATGTTTCTATTGCTGTCTATGTAGGTGCTATCAATACTGTCAATGTTTGGGTCTCAATGGTTCCTCAAAATCTCTTTCAGTTCACCGATTCTAAATCTAGCTCAAAAACCTAGTGAAGAATCATAGAATATAGAAACAATCTTTCTATTCAACTCTTTCTGGCCATTTTAAAAAGAAAACTACTTAGGAACAAATGTAGAGTTAGGAAATATAAATTCAACAATTAAAAATAAAACAAGAAATATTTTTTATAAGATTATTTTATGCAGCCTCAAGGGCAACACTGAAAGTTCACAAACCTTCAAATTACATACATGGGAGATACTTTAAAGTTGTATGTGGTATATGTAAAAGTGGGGATCCCCTTAAAATTCAACCAGATTCTTATCTAGGCATGTAACCTAATGTAACCCCTTCTATCATTCCAGGCTTCATACCTTCCCTCAACATTGGTGGTCCTAACGTTGAGGGACAGGACCTTTATTATGCATCTCATTCCCCAAAAGAATATGGGGGTTTGTTAGGGGATAGATTTAATTTGTTAGTGTTCTTTAAAAGGGATGACCAGATATTTGCCTCCTCTCGGGAAAATGAGCACAGGTATACCTACCCATTCTCAACCCAGTTCTCCATCACTTCCATTGGTGGTCCTAACGTTGAGGGACAGGACCTTTATTATGCATCTCATTCCCCAAAAGAATATGGAGGTTTGTTAGGGGATAGATTTAATTTGTAAGTGTTCTTTAAAAGGGATGACCAGATATTTGCCTCCTCTCGGGAAAATGAGCACAGGTATACCTACCCATTCTCAACCCAGTTCTCCATCACTTCCTAGTTTATTAAAGCTCTCCAAGGCTGGAGAGGATACACTTTTATCAGTGAACCTGGAATCTGGGATGGATCTGGTCCAGGATTTAAAACATTAGATCTTTAAACAATCAGGCCCAATAATCCACCAATGTGAATGCAGCATCAATTACAATGAACTGATGTCCAGTATTATTTACCCATCATTGACCCTAAATGAATAATCCCCAACACCATGGTCAAACCCTATAGAATACTACGTAATATGCCACTGACCAAGTACCAGTAAAATCTGGTACTGCAATTACTTGCACAACTTGTATAAAATAAAATACATTTATTGCATTCATTTGCGTCTTTTATACCTGTTTAAAGTTTAACTTTAAATAAAGCCTGCGGCTACACAATGAAAAAGGAAGCATCGATATACCAAGTAACACCACGTCATGAGATGGAACAAGAAATATGTGATCTTCAACACAAAAATGCACTTACAGTCAAAAGCCTTGTTCTTTCAAATGTCAATTATTCACACTTGTGCAAGAAAAGGGGCAAAAATAATGTGACATTAAATAATAACAATCAGAATTGCATTGCAGTCTGTTTGTTTTGTTTAAACATATAATTATATTGGCCTCAACTGTTCTCCATTATTCCAAAATGAAAATGTCATCGACACATAAACATGACAATCACCTCTTGCGTCTGGTGGAACAATGGGGTTCTGCATAAGCAAGTTATGTTTTCCTGCATACATTTAGAACACAAACGGCTTGTGCTGTCAAAGAAGGACAAATGGTTTTGAGATAGGAGTTTTATTTACTATAAATATGAATTGAAATGAAAAAAAATCTGGAAAGATTTAAAGATATAATCGTTTAAATAAGTTTTATTTTATTCTATTTTTATGTATATACATTTTTAGCAGGTAAATATAAATAGGTGTTACATTCTTCATATTAACTCCCAGAATTCCAATTAACATTACCTTGCTGCCCATGTGAAAGAGATTATATAATAGTAAAGAACACAGTTAAGATCTGATTTGATCAAGGTGGAATAAAAACTAAAACTATACCAGGGCTAGGTGACCCTACACTTTGAGAACCCCTAAAATTTTCTTGTTAACAGTGTGACTCTTTATGTCCAGGTGAGACAGTTCTCTCTTATGATGTTATCCAGATTCCTCTACTTTCTATTAGTCACCACTCCATGTACCTCACTTATTAAGTTGCTTTCTGTTTGCAGCCTTTATATCACCATAAACTGGCTTGGGTGGGCCTGGACTGTTATCGTATTGTACAAAGGAATTTTTTATTCCCCTTGATGACTATCCAGTTCCTTAAAGTGTACCTAACCTGGGAACTTTTACTTTACATAGAAGGGTAGACAACCTTTTTATTTAAAGTAAACATTTTGTTTGTTTGTTTTTTTCTAAATTGCAGGATCTTTTATTTAAAAAAGGGGGCAGCACCACCCCTAAAGTCTTGTTTACCTAGGCCAGAGGTCCCCAACCCCTGGTCTGTGTCCCACTAGTGAGCATGGAGACCGGGGGTGGTCCAAGACTCTGGCCGGTGCACCCCCCAGCAGGATCAGGAGAAGGACTTCGCTCTGGGGGGCACCCCAGCTATAGCCGTGGACCACATCTCCTGTTCAGATCGCAGGCTCAGTGCTGTGTGCGGGTTGTGTCTCTGGACACAAGCTGCCCACTCTCTCATCGCAGGCTCAGACCTGCAACGGGAGAGTGGGCAGGTTCTGGCATTATGGTGTCACTCAGGGGGAAGTCTCTTGAACGGTCCGGAGTTCATAGATTCTGTGGTCCGCAAGCTGCAAAAGGTTGGGAGCCACTGGCCCAGGCGATCTAGACTTAATGGGAGCACAGAGCCTCCTGGGATACCCACGTCACACATCCCGGGAGGCTCTTGGCTCCTTTTGTGCATACCCTAAACTCAGGGCAACCGCAGAAGAAGCCCTTTCATTAACAGTTAAAAATTCCAGTCTCACACATACACAGGGAGATCTGCAATTTTTCCTCAATCTATGTCACCTGATCTTGGGGCTGTGCAGCGTGAGATCGGGTGACATAGAAAGACGAACCAGGAAGAAGAGAGAAGAAGATGTCGGCACCCAGCTCTCCCTGTGTGATTTGCTAAATGCATCTTTAGGGTCAAAGACTCAAAAAAGTTAACCCCAGACCCACTCAGGCTGTTTTCAATGAGTTTACGTAATCCATCGAAGACTCATACTATCTAGGTCAGGAACTATGCAGGATCACTTTAGTATCATTTTGTGTTAGGTCACTATGAGATAGAAAGCATTCTAGGACCAGGAAGGACCACTTTATTAAAGATGAATTGAAATCAATTTCATAACATTTTGGTAGTGGAAATGTAAATGGTTTTGTGTTGGCGCTTGGCCTTGGCAATATGCATTTATCAAGCAAACTATGAAATCTGTATTGTTAAATGTGGTGGCTAAAAATATAGAGCAGTCTGACCTGAAGTCAATTTTGAAATGGAATTAGAACTTTAACATAAAAATCTGATGAACATTAGCAAAAACCCACCAAAATATAGCTTAAAAAAATAAACATTTATGAGCTGGGCTAATCAAAGCCTTGATTTAAATCCTATTCAAATGTTGTGGGGAGATTCAAATCAGCTGTAAATGGCAGGAAACCCACAATATCCCCTATGATATCATGGACAGACCTTATTGCTAAATTAACATTCCAGGTGCAATTCTAGACACTGCCAGCCTGGTCACATATTCCAGGTGTTTTAACAGGTACACTGGGTCTTTTTATAATTATAATTGCAATTATCATAATTCTAATGCTGTTGGCTTTCTGTTTGTATTTTCTAAATTATTTTAACATGCAAAATCCTGGTTCCTTTCTTTTAAAGATCATCAATGATTATGTTTTTTCCTTTTGCGTTTTGGAACCAATACTTTTTTTTCAGAAAACTAATTTATTAGTCTTAGATCTCCTAGATCTCCTTTCAGGTGCACAATACAGTATATAGTGGCACACCTCCTAATAACTATATGTGATAGGACTCCGTAGCAAATACCTTTGGCTCCCTGTTATTGTGGGAGCCATGAGGATCATGTGGCCAGCTTTCTGACCTGGTAGAAAAATGTTCCCATAGCCGCTCTCTTCGCCCCTCCAATGACCTACTAATTAATGACTTCCTCACTCATAACCTCATCACACGCACGGCTCCAAGACTTTTTTAGAGCTGCCTCAAATCTCTGGAATGGCCTTCCTCATCCTATTCAGCTTGCTCCTACCTTCTGCTCATTTAAAAGAGCCCTCAAAACACACTTTTTCAGGCTTGCCTACCCGTCTTTTTCTGTCTCCTAAAACCCTCACTATTTCCCATCACTCCATTTCTCTGCCTCCTATTGTGTGAGACTTTCCCCACCTCCTAGATTGTAAGCTCCTTGGGCCAGGGTCCTCTCCTCCTCCTGTGTCACTGTCTGTAACTGTCTGTCATTTGGTACCCCTATTTAATGTACAGCGCTGCTTAATATGTTGGGGCTATATAAATCCTGTTTATTAATAATAATAATAATAATATTTTTAGTATTATTATACTATGAATATGGTTATGGGTACCTTTTTGGCACTTTTTTGTGTCTAATACAGTGCTTTTTTTTCGGCATGCAAGCCACTTTCATCACATGTTAAGCACAAATGGCAGGAGAGCCACTGCAAGAAGCAAAAAAAGTGGACAAGATAGGCAGAACTGTTGAGATGGGGGCAAAAAACAGCCTCACCCTTCTTGTTGTGGTATACAACCAGCCTTTACCAGTTCAATCTAGTTGCCCAGAATTGGCTCTGTTCTTTTACAGTCCTATCAATGCCTATAGAATATATTCTGCTCCTTTAGCACGTACATATTTATTTCAAGGGCTCACATTTGTCAGCAATAGTATCACATTATATTTATACTAATGATGTTAGCTGTATTTAATGATTAGAGAAATATGGCCATATATTTGGATAGTGGTCAGTTTTCCAATATACTATTGAAATAGTTCAAGTCAGGGAGACAAAATATTGGACACTATGAAAGTGATTTTTTCTTAATAGACCATCTATTTTATTAATATTGACAATAGATTTGTTCATGTCTGGCCAACATTTCCATGTTGTGTCCTAGCCCTATATCATCATATATTTACATTCATGTGTAAATATCCCAGGTTGTTCAAACCAGTTACTAGTAAAGCCTATCCTGGGAGAAGTCACCTTTTTCTAATACCTGACTACCTAATATCAGCCATGTACACATTTTAACTATTCCAACACACTTTTCCTTACCTATGTCTACCATCATGTAACCCTCCAAGGAGACTCTTTCGGACATGAGGAAAGGTATTTTTGCTCTTCCCCCAACTAGCCTTCTTACCGCCACCTAATGCCACCTGTAGGGACTCGGGTAATGGACACTCCTAAAGTGTTACCGTCTTCTTCCTTTTTCTCTTTCTATTTTCATTTTTACGCCAGGATGGCGTAACTCACGTACAGATGCGTTGGAGTTCATTCAGTGCCCAGAACCTGCAGGGGAAGCACCGCTCAACAATTTTTTGACAACTTAGCCTGATTATCAGGTAGTAAAGAATGCTTACTGCAGAAGAGACATCACCTGTCCCTTTCCACAATAAAGCCCTGCCTGATCCTAAATTTTGAATGCAGAACTTTAGTTCCATTTTATGCCAACAAGTAGTGTTCACATGACAAGTGATGCAAGAAGAACCCTTCTGCACTGCAGACTTTATGAAGAATTGGATCAAATCACCCATTTTTGATAAGTACTTGGGTGTTTAGTTTTTATTTGAATTATTCCTGATGACAAATGCAGTATGTCAAACTTTGTGCTACATATATATTAAATGCAATATATATTACCATTATAGGCAAATCTGTCCATTCTCAATATGAATTGATCTGAATGTTTCTCTCAGTAATTACACAGCTGGATTATACCCAATTTAGCTACCCAGATGATCCAATCACCTAGGACTTGGGTCTGACACCTGCTATGCAGAAAGTAAAGCCAACATCATTATTAACACTATTTCCCTCTAAACAGTGTATACAGCATAGGAACTGCGAGCCAGACTAAATGAGGACGTGGAACACAATGTTTCACAATTTTCCAAACCCATTAAAAAAGGTTACATTGAAATGCTATTGTTATCACATTGGTAACTTGCCATAGGCAGAATTAAAAGCATTGAATGTCACTTTTATTATAATCAGCTTTTAAATAAAATATAATTGCAGCAAAGCCTTGAATCAATCCATTGCTTCATTTGGGCGCTCCAATAAAACCGAGCCGTCTTTGAATCTGGCGCTGCGGCCGGACCAGCCGATCACAATAAAAAAGATCCATAAAAAATGCATTTTGTCACTGCCATTGAGATAGTCACCTTTACATAATATTTACGTTTTCCTTGCCTATATTATGGCCTAAATGACTATAAATCCTAATTTGTTTCAGGAAATATATCTGCCTATTGCATCGCATAAAACAGATCTGTGGCCTTTAAAAGCCTTGTAAATGTAGATTGTTGGCAGAACAATTAGCATTTAAAAGCTGGGCTGACCTTTACTCTGTGCATCATTGTGATTAGTTTGGACTTTAATATCAGGTATAGGACCAAAATCTGCGGCACTTGCCAAGATAAAAAGCTTCCAGCTCTTGCAAAAGGACATTGAGTATTAGTGTGAAACATGTGCAATGAAACATAAAGGACAAACTTGTATGATTATGTTTGATTTGTGTTGACTTAGCAACCAAGCAGAAGAGCCCTTCTATCTTGAGAAATAACCATGGGCAAATCTAGAGCAGACCTTCGCTGGGAATCACCTACACTGGCTGTACTCTTTATCCTTAAAATGTCACCAAATGGGAAAAATCTTTTGAAGCATTTTTGTATCAAATTATCACTATTTGTAATTGTGTATTATAAAGGTGGACTCAGGGCAAATAGAAAAGAAACAACTAATACAATTAGTTTTTATTCAAATCATAAATACTGCTAACTTATTAAAGAATTTGTATTTCTGCTTAAACATTTCTGAGATTTACAGAACCTCCTGATATTGCACTACCAGTCCAATGATCCTGATTTTCTCTGCTGCATTATTGTAATAGTCTTATCTGCTCAATAAGTTCACATAATACCTGTTGATTTCAGTAGAAGACAAATGCTATGCTGAATCCTGTGCTAGTCCTTAATGAATACACAATACCTTGGTATAGTGGGGGATGTGTTTTGTGGTCCTCATGCACTTCCAAACTTAACGGCTCTGATTTTAAATGAATAAAGAATGAGAGAAAGAAAGTATTTCAAGTGCAGCAGTGTATTGAAAAAGTAAACAAAACTTATACAGTGTTACATCACACATTTAGTACATTTATTTCATGTTCCTACACTCCCCTGAGCAATATGTCATCGGGGTGTGGGAAGCTAGACATTGAATCCTATTATAGGAGATGAGCACATAGGGGGTTGAAAATGGATGTCTTGTTCTGATGTGTTTCGCCTATATTGGCTTCTTCTATATTGGCTGGTAATGAAACGGAGCTGGTATCTGAAATTTCCTTTAAGCCAAGGCGCCCGGTGGTGGTGCTGGTGGTTTGCATACATTACGGCAATGGTACTTAATGGCCCTAATTTAAAAAAGCTCACCAAGGCTGGAGAGTATACACTTTCATCAGTAAAGATGGGTTATCCAGTTAACCTGGAATGGTTTTCTTCAAAATAATTTGGTATTTGATAGCAAATAATTTGAATCCTGGACCAGATTCAATCCAGGATTGCTGGATCACGCAACTTCACAGATGAAAGGGTATCCTCTCCAGCCTTGTAGAGCTTTAAAAAATCAGGCCCAATGTGAGAATGCTGCTACTCTATAGATACATGACTAAGGCAATCATCCTCCAATAAACACATCATATTCCCTGGTTTAATGGTCGTAGGTTTTTCCTTACACATTATTATCAAATACTGTTCTTAAATATCAATACCATAACAACAAAATATTAGAAAGCAACAAAATAACCAACAAAACTTACCAAGGAATTAACAGTCCCAGATTACACACCAAACCTTATCTGGTTGCAGGTCCTTGAAAGCACCCATTCCACTTGTAGACTACTCCCATCTGATAGGAATTGTTTCCAGCCGCCAATTCACCTAGCTTGGGAAAAATATAACTGCTATTAAATGCAGACCATCACGATATACATATTCAAACCACAACTTTTACAAACCACGGAGACTTCACACCAAACTCCACTGAAAATATTATCAATCAACACACACCCCTCAAGGACCCCAACAGCTCAAACCTTACCCTACCCTAGCCTTCAGTGGGAAGCTTTCTCCTGCACCCAGTCTAATCTAATGACCTCACCCCTTCTTCTCCCTAATCTTTTATCCCCTCAACCCCACGGTCACCAATGCCTGCTTACTCATCCCCAAAGAGACCACCTGATCACCCAAAACCAATTAACCCTATTTTGTCTGTTCCCTGTCTGCCAAGTCATGCAAACCTTCCACTACGTTCCCGCACGCTACAGAACTGTCTGTGCAGTCAATGAGTACACTAAAAAGAAAAATAAATCAGCTACTATCTAAGAATTGGTGAGCTTCAATAGTTTCACTTTTTGTTAATTGGTTTAGATAAGATTTAAAAGTATTTTGAATGTAGCTAGGGTAGGTACCTATACATCTCCTTTCCAATCTCCTATACATGAGCACTAGTAGCTAATAAGGTCCTACTACATACACATGAGAAAGCTAGGCCTATGCATTTGAAAACAATAGACTTCTATTGCATGGTTTCCAAGCCCAGAAGATGCTCCAAGGCCATGCTAAAAAAAGTGGACTCACTAATCCTAAAAGATTTTTCAGAATGTGCATAGTACCGTGGGCAAGTAGGTAAACATCTGGGGTGGTGTAGAATAGAATACTAGAAGAGCGAAAAATGATAGGTGCACTTTGTTGGAAAGTACACCTGTCAAGCACTAAAATATAGCCCATACATTATAGTATTTTAAAAAAGAGGAAAAAAGAAAGAACAATTGAAATCTACAAAGACTAAAGAACAAAGACTAGTTTCTAACTACAACACATCCCCATCAATTTACTTTCCTCCCCCACTGTCCCGGAGTCAATATTTCAGTTTGCAGTCAAGTATCTGTCCAGCACATCTATCAAAGAAGTGTAAAATTTGTCAAAGTTGTAATCAAACTGAGACACAGCTGGAATAATAAATGGGTAATAACTGTTGTTTCTAGCATTATACAACATTTACACCTTCTGTGATTCAGTGAATAACCTACATAAAGCAAAATTATATTCAGACGGATTTTTAAGACAAGGAGCAATATTCAGAATGATATCACAATTTAAATTCCTGGTATCCAACCTGTGACCCGGAGGCCACATGGAGCCCCTTGATAATTACTGTCTTGGCCTTTACAGACTGCAGTAAAGAAAGGTATTGATTTGCTAAGAAGCTGTAAAGACAATTATCTCTAACTGTTCCCCATAAATGTCCCTGGTTGGCCTCCAGTCTCCAAAACTGTCTGTAGCATGTCTGCAGTCTCTAAAAATCTCTTTTAATATGTATTCTGTTTCTAACACTCATCTGTAGCATTAAAAAAAAATGAATATTTTGTGCAACGCTTGGGTACTTTTAAGGACCAGAATGTCTCACCATTTATTAGAGGTGCAGTGTTTTAGCATTACCACTATGCAGGTCTTGGATTATGTTTTCCATAGCCCAACATTAGCCATGCATAGGTCTAGGAAGGCTCTTCTGTTTGTATCTGCTATAAATATATTGATTCCACTGTCATTAATGTATTTGTGTATTAGGGGTTACAAGTATGAAGACCAGTGTTGCCAGTTTGTATTTTGCACCGGTCTCCTAAAGTATGAAGCTACGCCACCTCCCTGAAACCATTTAGAATTTCCTGATTATTTATTCTAGATTATGAATTATGTTATAAATTCAACATCTATTTTAAATTAAAACATCTATAAGTATAATATAGATCTCTAACTCATATATTAGTAGCTACTCATTATTATCCAGTATTTATATAGTGCTGACATATTACGCAGCACTTTATGAAGTCCATAGTCCTGTCAAAAGCTGTCCAAGGGCTAACAATCTCATGTCCTTACCATAGTCATATGTCATTACGATAGTCCAAGGTCAGTTTGTGGGAAAGCCAATTAACCAAAAAGCATGGTTTTGGAATGTGGGAGAAAACCAGGGTACCCGCAGACATTGGGGGGCCATTCAAAATTCTTGCATATAGCATCCTGGCCAAGATTTGCCAAAGGCAAGAGTGCTAAACGCTAAGTCACTGTGTGGCTCCCTTTAATTATATTGTATATATAATCAACTGGTCTTGTTTTATATTATTGAAGAGCTTTCATGATTGGTGTAAGTTGCTGCTTCATTGTGAAGTTAGGAAACCTCTTTAAAGAATTAAATTTTCTTCTCCATGAACATAAATATTCAGTTGAATCTTTTACAAACAAATAACAACTAAAATCTATTCCGAAAAATAAGCAAGTACACATTTTTGCCTTATCTTTTGTGGATATACTTTGAATACCCATTTTTACTGCACCTAGTGCTCAGTCTTTCTTCTTGATCTACCACTGTTCACTTCACTTCCCACCCCACAGTTTCTGTCTTTTCTATTGGATACAATGGAGGCTCAGACATCCGAACAATTCTCAAAATCAAAACAACATCATTACCTTAGATTGGATACCTATTTAAACTTCAATGTATAACCGACTTTCTCCATGAGAGTCACTTTTAAAGTTATCGGCCCTTGCTGTTATAAGAGCCTCCATTCTTTTTCCTAAGAAGCCTTTCCACGATATTGTGCCCATGGGAATTTTATCTATATTAAGGTTAAGGAGAATTTGTAGGATCAAATGTCGATATTGTCTTGACTTGCATTGGAATTCATCCCAAGAATGCTCAAGTAGGGTTGGGGCCAGGATTGATGTCAGACAACTCAATAATCAATGACCCCATAGAGCAGGCTTTGTGCACAGGGGCATGTGGACATCACATAAACATGTTGGGACAGAAAAGTACCTTCTCCAAACTTTTGTGATAAGTGCACAATTTTAAAGGACTCACACATGAAAGTGCCCAGGTTCGTTTATAAAGGTTAGTAAATTTTGTTGCCATACTGACAACATTACCGTACACAAAACTGTGCTATATCATACACAAGCACCGTCACCTGAAGGTGGCAAATATCATTAAGAACAAACAAGGGGAAAAATGCTACTTATTTATAAAAAACAACAGCATATTTTCCCTTTGGCCCTGAAGCTGTGATACGCTCTAAATGTTTCTACGTTCTATACAACTCTTCAGAATGTCATTTCATTGTCACTGTTTCCTCATCTAATCTACTGAGAAAGTCATAAATTCCAGAAATATACATTAGCCTTTGAAAGAAACAGTTGAAAGTCCCATGACTGCGGCACTTCTAAAATGGTGACCTTGTTTGTTAGCATTTTAGAGGTGATTCTCCGGAGTACTTCAGAATGAAACATAATCCGGCAATTGCTTGCCCCTGAGCTCTCCAGACCTGTCACTCAAAGAGGAGAGAGGATCATGTCAGTAAGGTGCTGGGAATAAGCAAATAATAATGCGACCTGATTTGAGCATATGTAATTAGCGTTCGTCAAACGCTTGACCTTCGCAGGGCCCAGATGTAGTGTATAGAATACATCTGCATGAATGCATTTTTTAACCTTATGGTTTTTCTGTGAACGGAATGTCAGTGCTGACTCTAGAACCCAGAATACAAATGAAGAGCAAAGATCGTTCACAAAATGTAATTTATTAGCAGTACTGCATCCATGATGAAGAGTAAAACACACAGGTATGTGTATAAAAGCATGTACATATGCAAAGAGGGTTATAGTTTGGGTTCCCTCTTGGGTGACAGTAAACTGTGTTATCCATCTACAAGGAACTTGCAGCTCAAGTCTATTAGCTATATAACTTAACTGGTATAAATTAGAATACTCTCTAGAAATGTTAGATTTATAACAAAAATCCTCTTTGTTGTATCTTGGTACAGAAGCATACGTACTGTTAATCCCCCTACAAAGGGTCTACTAATGGTAAATGTGTGGAAAGGGGTGACGTTACCTTTCCTCTTCTAAAGCAACCCTTTCAATGAAATCTCAACCTGAAATCAAGTTGGTGCATGTTTAAATATTTTCAACAGGTAATAGTTGATATTTCTTAATTTGTAGCTTTCAGTATATTTATATCCAGTGATCCTCCCATGAAGGTCCTAGTTCAGGTGCATTCTGGTATAGGGGGGCCATGCTTTGTCCTTGTCTGTCAATGTGGTCCTGCCTTGTCACCTTATCATGCCAATGGAGACTTCAACTAGACATTTTAAACCACATTGTACAGACATGCATTTAGGGTTTATCTATCCCAGTGTTTTTCAGCCGGGGTTCCTCCAGAGTTTTCCAGGGGTAACATGAGCAATGAGCAGTTTGTGACTTTTAGGTCAGTTTAACTGGCACCAAATATCTTTTTGACTATCTGCAAAGGTGACATTCTTTCCATTGGTCAGCAATGTAAGATGCATTCTTCATACTGACCATCACACTATGTCACACTTACCTGTTCCTCACTAAAGCACAGGCATCTCTCCCCTGCCCATGCAGGCAATTCTGACTCTGGGCGTGCTTTTGATCCTAAGTTTTATCTGTTTCGCTCAATCCGCTGGTCAATTAGCAAATAGTGTCTTTAGCATCCCTGGCTATTTAGCTAGCTCACGCACTGCAACTCAGTGTTCGTGCAACGTGTCTCCATTGTGCCGTGCCCCCAGTTCTGTTGAGCTAGTTCCTGTTCACCTGGTGCTTAATTCAGTGGTTCCTCCCTCCAGTTCCCGCGTAACCCCTCATTGTCCAGTGTTTTGGTTTCCAGCCAGCTTCCCTGAGCTGTTCCAGTGTTCCTGTCTTTCTGTGGATATCCCTGAGTCACCTGTGCCTCCTGTTGCTTCCAGTGTCTCCTGTGTTCCCCCTGCCCGCAGTGGCCCCTGTGTCACTAGTGTCTGTTTCCTGGATCCTTGGTAATTGACCCCTGGCGTGTGACTTAACCTCTCTTGATTGCTGCCTATAGACTATTCTTCCGCTTTGTGAATTAGTACCATGTTTTGCCCGCCTTGGTGTGCCCAAGGACTGCAACCTGGCAGTATCAGCAGCGCAACATCCTCATTATCTGATGCTCTTGAGAAGACCTGGTTACTGCTTAGAGTGTGCGCCTTGGCCCTTCTCAAGGCTCACACCACCTCAATGCCAGCTGTAGCACCCCATAGTGGCTCTGTCTTTCCGTGCGTGACACACTAATATTCTGTGAGCTGTGGATATAGTAATGATAGCAGGGGTTTCCTTAAGACTTGAAAGATTTTTTTAAGTTAGAGTTAATATTACTCCAATGCACATTCATAACCACAGACTGATAAATGTTCCTAGAATATGGTGGCCAATAAGGTCAGCCCGATGGGACCACCATGGCCCAGCTTGCATGGGCAAATCTGCAGCAGAGTATTAGCAGTACTCTGCACCCAGGAATATGGATAATGAGTTATTTGGATGTTGGATTCAGTGAACCAATTGTGCCTCACAAGGGAGAAAAAAACATACAGGATGTGGAAAGGACGTAGGAGATAGTTTGATATTTACCCTTTAATTTCCTTTGTTTTCTCCACTGAGAGGGGTGAATAAGTAACGTTCAAGCAATTTAGATTCACGTTAGAACAGATTTGTGCTTCAATTAAAATATCAAGATACCGGTACAATTAGTCATATTTTTAGAAAACCAAATTAGGACTCTGCAGGGGTTCCTCTGATTATTTGTTTCTCTCTGCCAGTCTCATGAGTCTTTTTTTATCCTAATTAATGGCAGCATTTCGAGTGTGAAATGTACTCAGTCTCTTTACAGGAAAACGATTTTTGGAAAGCTTGCGCAACACAATGCAACTGAGTATTATTTAGGCAAAATGATTCTGTTCTGTCCCAGAGACTCCAATGAAGCTTGGAAACCAAGCAGAACTAAGTTCTGAACTGGAAGAGAAACTTTGACACTCTCCCTTCTCTTTCCCTGTAATGTTCTTCCTGCGCTTAATTAGCTTCAAATGAATACTGAAAGAAATATGTTATGCCGTAATTGTTTAATTTATTTTGATTTTCCACAGATATTATTTAGTAATGACTCATTTCCATAGTACGCCTCCAGCAGGCAAAAGAGAGAGAGCGAGAAAACTTTGAGATTAGTCCTTCCTTAATCATGTCTTGTATCAGTTTAAAACATCAAAGCAGGCAACCAGGAATCTTGCAGAGATTTCCTGCTGAAATGCTCTAGGCCGTCATCAACGTGGTTCATAAGCAATTGACTCCTCTGCTGTGCCTTAGCAGAAAAGAAAAACAGCCAAGAAATAGTTAAAGGGTAATGTGACAAGGGATTAAAGCACATCTCCCGCAATGTTACAAGTAGCAGTAGTTTGCTGGATTATTAGAGATTAAAGCAACAGCCAAACAGCTGAATACACACAGATGAGATTCACATTTACCTGCCAAAATAATTTTCAATAAATTCAGCCACTTTTGTGATTCATCCTGCTTGTCAGGTTGTGGTGTTATAGCCAAAGGTAGGTTATCCCATTATTTGGTGGCGGAACCTCTGCTGCTTCTTGTTTCATATCCTTGCCATCAGCAAACTCATTGGGTCATGAATAAGCATTGGGATGATGCTATTAACCTTCTTTTTTATAAATTGGTCAAACCCAATTCTTAGTCATGTAACAGTGACATCATTAAGTAAATTTTAGCACAGCATGAAGTGTAGGCACTATATACTAATTTTAGTATAATTTCAAATGTAAACCAATCTGAATATATACAGAGGTGCCTACTTTTACCTGAAAGAACAGGAAAACTCCATTCACTTATGTACAAACTTAGGGCACAAAATGTGGGTATCACTGCTACCATTCAACAGTAATCAACAGAAATGCCAAAAAATGTAGGGTGGATAATTCACCTATAGTGTGCACATTTTAAAAACAGTTATGTAAAAAGGGTATAAACAATGAAATCAACTGGGTTTATCCCTCCTCCACTTTTTTAGGTTAAAAGATTTTGATTTGCTTTTACCTTGGTTATGAGGGCTCACTTGCTCTTAAACAATCTTTTCTGCATTACTTTTGATCACCAATAGATGGCTCTATGTCCTCATGTAAGGAGTGTGACAAACTAATAATGTCTCAGAAGGGTTTGTTATACATTTAACATTAGAACACAGCGCCATCTACTGTTTTGACTGGTTGTAGTATAAACTGAGATTATTTTCTAATAGCATTTTCAGGTCAAACAAATCTTGGTTTATACTTGGGTACATATGAAGATGTTACATTTGATATTAGTTATTTAAGTCTTAGTTTATGACTAAAGAAGTGCTATACACCATAGAAATACAAAAATCATACAGTACTAGGTCTCCAAAATATATTTGTGAAGGTATTTGTAATAAATTGGACAGAATATACAAATTTATAATCATATATATATATATATATATATATACATACATACATATATATATATATATATATATATTTATATATATATTAAGATGATCTTAAATAGATCTGATCTGATCTGATCATTCCTAATAAGCAAATTTCTTATACCTGTATAATAAAATAGGACACTATGAACTTGTGCAGTGTAACTTTCCTGGATTACATCCAGTACAATAAATAGGTAATCCTTTATCCTTTTAATAGTATCTGACTATATTGCTTTGTTTTAAAGCTTCTCATACAACCAGTGTTTGTACATTCTGTTCTACATATAATCAATAAATCCTTTTGTCTTCTATATCTACCAGCAATCAAATAGCTGGAAGGTGTGTGCGTGCATCCATGGAGCAAGCCAACAGTAAATATGCTGACAATGAGAAACCAGTGAAAGTACTAAAAGAAATGCAGAGAACAATAAAAGATTAGTAAATAGTATTCTACATATAAATTAACTACATATAGTTTTTTTGACTTTTTTGAATTGTTTTATTTATAAATGAAAAAATATAAATGCGTTTCTGAATTTAGTGCTTGTCTAAGAACCAATATTATAGGGTTCTGTAACCTTCTAATTGCATCAAAGTGAGATCCTAAATTATAGAATATATAAATGAGGAATATAACAATACCCCAAAATCATGCAGGGTAAAGGGGGCCAAGGATTTGTGTACACCGGGCTTACACAAGCGTTATGTGCAACACTCAGCAATGCATTGGGTAGAGTCAGCCAGATAGGGGCCTTGAGTGGATAGATTGTAGGCAGGACTGGTGCAACACCGTAAAAAAAAAGGATGGGGTTGGTAGTGGGGAGGTGGAGCTTCTTTCTATAGCCCCACTTCAGAGACTGGTGGTATGTGTGCAGATTCGGAAGCCCAATGTTCTTTATTAGCTACAACAAAATGTTCATCCAGGAGTTATTTTGGGAAAGATGTCACCATAAATGCCATAGCTAATGTGCTCCTAGAACTTCTAGCACAGTGCAGTAACTAAACTGCCCCAGTCACCATCAAGTTTTGGTAGGTGGCCAGTAATGTCCAATTACCCCCGGCCCTCTATTTTAATAACATCTGGAGTTAGGCCATATGTTGTTAAATAGATGCAAGCTTTGTAAACCTAAAGAAACCTAATAAATTTTGAAAGCTTGTGTTTTTAACAAATTACAGTGTATGTGGCCCCTAAAACTATTTTCAGTATGTTTGGCATTATCTCTCACTTATACAATTTTCCTAAGCAAATGTATTTTTGTAAGCTGCCTTGTCAGCCTGTTGCAGGAGCTCCTTCATTTGGCCGTTGGGCCGCCTGGGGAGATTCATACTCTTTATTTGTCCTGTGACCAATGTCATCAGGTCAGAAAGTAATAGATGATTCAAACTTTTACATTTACAGTGTCTGTGACCAGGAATAGAGAGCATATTATCAGATTAATAAATAATCTCTATATTAAAGCTGATCCCCAGGTTACTGTTAAACTCCTTTACCCTCTCCAAAACAAGAAGCATTTAAATTACCTTTTTACTCACCTAAAGTGATAGCTACATAACTTTCCAAGTCCTGGATCTTTTTTCCCAAAATTTTAAAACAGGCTGATGTCATTCTTTGGGTATGCACATGACAGTCTGAATGGCATGGAAGAGTTTCTACTTGATAATGTGTGGCGGAGTCCTCTGGAGTGTAAGGGTGG
>NC_092866.1:15695766-15707354 GCF_032062135.1 Pyxicephalus adspersus | reverse complement strand
TTGAAGAGGTAATAAACATGCAGACTGGCTTAAGGAGGGTAGAAGAGTTAGTTTTTGCTCCCGGATGAACTTTAAGGCAGAATTACATTCTGGCATAATAATCTTCCAACTATTATTAGTAGGAAATCTTATATTATTATATAAATACCTATTACCAGTATTATTACACACAAATAAAACACAATTTCCCTTCATACATAGTTTGGTCATATCCTGTTCAGAGGGAGAGCGGAAAAAAAGCTTTTCAGTTGATCTGGAGAATCATAAAGGATCCTGGTTTGTTTACTTAGTAATTAGAACATTATCTTCTGCTCTCTCTACATCAAAGGAAATTTCTCTGCACATAACTCCCAATAGTTACATATTTTGAAGGACTAAGATGGATTTAAAACATCATCCCTGTGTCTGCAGCTATAGATTGTGTTTGGCAGCTGAGCTCTCTGCAGAATCTGTGGCCGGTTATCTATTGCTCGATCGACTAATCCTTGCTGACAAGAGTATGGAGAGAGCAGTAGTATAGGTCATAGACTTCAGTGCAAGGTAATTGTTTTGCACTAATACGTCCATTCTTCTCTTTAGGCAGTGTTGTTTCTCCACTCCCTGCTGTACACTATTGTTCTCCTCAACAGTTAGGCTGGATACACACCTGCAATTGTTCTCATTCGATATCTTGTGTGTGCTCAGTGTTTGTAGTTCATCGTCCGAACGACCATCCTGGTGGATACACGGACGATGGACGACAAACGATCATAATGGAAGTGAAGGGAGAGAGAGCGCAGCAGGGTGCCACTTCATCGTTCTCTCCCTCCCCTCTCCATAGAGCAGAATGGTGCTGTATGTACAGGACTAGGGATGAGCGAGAATGCCTCTGACATTCTCGCGAAAATTTACCTGAACTTCCGATGAGTCCGCGAAATTCCGGCCAACTGATTTTGCGAATTCCATTGAAGTGCAGGTTCCCACACTCCCTGGGTTGGTAAGTACAGCCTGGGGAGCGTGGGAACCTGCGATCATAGTTAATTAGAGGCACGCGAGTGCTTCCAATCAGCTGTGACCACAGGCAAATTCTCAATGGAGTTTCTCTATTGAGAGTTCATCTGAGTTCAGTTCCCACTGTCAGCAGGGCTGATAAGTACAGCCCAGTGACCATAGGAACTGGGGGTCACAGCTGACTGGAGGCATGCGAGTTCATTGAGTTCAGCGAGAACAAAACCTTGTGGTGAATCAGAAGGCCGTTCTCTCTTACATGTTCTGTAAGCGAGAAAGGCCTGATTCTCTCTAATTATTGCACGTGTGTACATAGCCTTAGCTGGATCATATTGCTCTCTCCTACCAACTACTGGGCACTATTGTTCTCCTCCACTGTCTGCTTTGCATTGTAGTTCTCACCCAAGCACTATTGTTTCAACTCTACCTGCTGAACATCAGTGTTTCTATCGACTAGCCACACTGGGTATCATTGTTCCTTCCACTATTCTCCAGGTGCTATTGTTGAGAGCCCAAGGACTGTGTACAGCGCATACAATTTGTAATCTCAGAAACCATTTATTCTTTCTCCTTAAAGCTATGCCCACTATTGGGGCCCCTAATTTAGCAACACACTTTTTGGAGAGGTGTGTCCAGCATGATAAATTTCTTCTCACTCTTCACTCTTTCTCAGTTTTCCCACACCAGGAATTTGAGTCCTGCATATTTCCAACCAACAGAAAGTCCATAAAAATGTGAAACGAAATCAGCTTACTTGTTTCAGGTACTCAAGTTTTTTAACAGGATTCTTTTCCTAGAAGTAATAATTGTGTGGAAATATGGCTGAAACTTTTACTTTAGTTTCACTTCAAATTAAGATCTAAGATTAGGATTAGACCCTGTTGCTGTGATGAGTGGATTCTGAAACTAAGACTGCTATTTTTGTGAACTTGTTCTCTGTCGGTGAGTTAGGTAAATGTCATTTTTTATTTTAATTGTTTGCGTGTTATATGACTGGTACTATTGTGAAGCATATATTATTATGTTTGGGGGGGTCATTGTATTAAATTTTGAAGAATGGTGCCAGGCCATTGCAGGTCTCTTGTCCATTACATTTATAGATCAAGTGCCATGAAGGCAAACATACCTTTCGTTACAAAAGGGCAAAATAGCTTTAAACTGTTTTTTATTTTTTCAAAAACTAAAAAACAGAGTTTAGAAACATTTTAAAAATAGCAGAATGGGGGTACTAATTAAAGTTTTAGCATTGTTTGATGACCACTCTTCTAAGATGCAAATCCTGGGCTGTCACCTTCATCTGTGCATTAGGACCTTATTGGCTTTATAACATCCAGTGGTGCGCAAGTCAAAGCTCAAAGTCTCCCTAGTTTCTCCCTAACAGGTTTTCTGAAATATTTCAGTGCTTGATTAGCATCTACTATTCAGTAAATATCAATGATTTCCATTCCAACCCTTAGGATGAAAATACTGTTTTTGTTTTCACAATATGCACAAGTATATTCAGGCTGACTGCTATAACATTGGAACCTGCTTTTATGATTATATACCATATATGTAATATAGGCTGTAATAACATTAGCCCACTGCTAATAGGTCCAAAGTGCTGCAATTCCACCGTCTATAATAAAAGAAAAAAACATAAATCACAAGTTATAACTTCATCTGATCAGCTCCTTAAGTGTCTCACTTTTCTTCACATAGATGCTTGGTTCACTGGTTGACCCATTCCGTGCCAGGGAAATCGGGAACAAATTGCAATTAAAATATCTGATGGTTTTACTGACCTCATTAAAATGCAAATACAGCACAGGCTCAATTTATTTTACTGCTGTAATAATCTTGGTTTTCTCATATAAATGGTAAGGTTCAGACATAATTTAAGTTTCCATTTACATGTGGTTAACACAGTCTAAATTGCTAAAGTATGATTTCTGTACAAGGATAAACTAGCAAAATGTTACATCAAAGATATATTTTTTTTCAAGGACTTTTAAAATGATTTCTGCGCCTGTACACTGTATGAAGGAAGTAGGCTGATAATTGGGCACACTAGTGTTTTTAGGAATGAAGGAACTAAACATGAGTGACAATACTTGGAAAAAAGCCACAAAAATAACTTTTGTGCAGCTTGTGGTCCTGCAAATCAAGCCTATTCAATGCCCAATGTGCATGAACATGCCTCTTTTAAACAGGGGAATGTGGTTTCCTAATAATGGTATTATTGGTTAGGCGTTACACTGACATGGACATGTTCTGTAATTTTAAAGTTACTGTGCACCTAGTTTGTGATGCTAGATGATGGGTTACATATGGTTATGAGATGGTTATAGGATGAGTCGACCTACAATGTGATTGTTTGCCCAGGGTGTAATTACCAAGACAGTATATTAATACCAACACAGCTCTATAAGGTTTATTATAGAATATTTATTAATTGGACCGAGTTTTGTTTGTTTTAGGAAAATGAACATGATCTTTGTACCATGCATGATAACCAAGAAATATCCAATTTTATGCTGGCCCAAGTGATGGTGTTTGTATAGGCCTGCCCAACAAAAGCAGACACGTCTTTACCGAGAGCAGGTCTGGTTATCTAACTGCCAGGTTAAAATGCATAAAATGGATACTTTTTATGCTTTGGAGAACTAATCCAATCAGAATCACATTTATCATCTTTCATCATGTTGCCTCTGGGCTCAGACGTCTATCTGCAATGTCTTGGTGATGCATTAGGTTTCAGAATTTTTTCCCCTTGTGATTGTAATGGTTTTGCATGTTTAAAGCAAACCTGCATTGTTCAGTCTCTGGGCAAAAATACAATTCTCACCATTCCAACCACCTAGATATTCATAATATTTAATGTCCTCTAAAGTTATTTTTTAATTTCTGATTATACCATTGTATGACTAATAATATTACTTGAGCTACTTCTAATAGTAGAGACTGGTAACCCAACATTGTAGTCCAATGTCAGTAATCAAAAATATTCGTAATGCCGCCACTCATCATGAAATCACCAGTGACTCTGCTGGAATTTACAGGAGCTATGAGAACCCTGCTGATTGACAGATGATTGAAATGTCTAAAAGTCCAAAGATAAGAACACTAGGCACTTATCGTGCCACCTGTGGCAGCATGAAGAGTGCCTTACACTAGAAAGACATAAAACAATTTGGAGAGATGTCCAATATTTTTGCCCATTTATTATATCACCCTAAAAAGGCTAGTTGACAGTTTGTCATTTTATTCCAATAAATGTAATACTTTATTTAAAATCCTTCTTAGAATACATGGATTGAATAGATCACGTTCATATATGTGTATACTCAAGTATGAACCAAGATGTTTTTAAAAATTAGAAAAAATCTCAGTTTATACTAGGGCCACATCAGTAGATGGTGCTGTGTCCTCAAGTAAAGTGTGTAACAAACTCTTGCCATCAGAAACAAGAGACATACGTTTGTTATACAATATAAATGAGGACCACAGTTCAATCTCCTGGTTGTCAACAATAATGTACAAAAGGTTATTTAAGACGAAGTAACCTACATAATCCATTCAAATGTACATAAAAATGTGTACAGTTTTTATCTACAAATAGACTCTGGGATTTTTATGGCATAAAAAGATTTGTGTTAGGTCCACAGGGTTAATTTTTATGCTAACCAAGATTACCAAAAGGACGATAAATCTACACTACTACAGCAGTTAAACCAATTGCTAATGCCTCCAAAGGGGTATTTGTGACCAGTGACAACAATTGTAAAGTCTCCTCTTGTGTATCTGAAGTCTGATCTTCCTGATTAGAAATGTCACAGGGGGTACAGGGTCAGTGCAAACAGCAACCTCTGCAATCCTTAATAATACAATATTGGATTTGTTATCTTCAATTGAACACTGATTTTCTATTTTTAAATGATTTTCATTGACTCCACAGTCTTTTTAATGGGATATGTTTTGTTCCCCGGCTTGGCTGCTATTGCTATGTCGCTGCTTTTTTTTTTTTTTTTAATGTCCTGTTTTTTAATTATACCACTTTTGTTCTATTTTTTTTATATTAACTTAATACTGCACCACAATAGAAATGAGTGCTGTAGTAAGTTGCTCAGGTTTCCTCTAATATATAATTGTACCACAGAGAAGGTGCAGCCAGTAAACACAAGCAACAATTATTGAAAAAATAGATACAAGCTGACAGGTGGAGAGACAGCGATGATTTGAGAGTTTAAAGGGGAAACTGTGCACAGAAGTGTAAAGAAAGCACATTCAATATTTCCTAAAGCAATCTAGGTACAGCATAAGATGAAAGATAGAAAAACAAATCATAACATTTTACAGCCCACAGTTCGGCGATAGGTGCACAGAACCTGGCAGAAAAATGTCAAACAATAGCCTGTGGGCGAAAGGGAAAAAAGGATAAGCACACACAAATATAGGATGAAGTATATAACTATAAACCACTAGACAATGCACAAGCTAATTAGAAATCACTGAATATCTAATATCACACCTTAGCCTTGGCTTAAAAGGAATCCATCAATGCCTGGACCTGCGGCAATATGAAAATGGTTAAAGTATATTATATATACTATGTATAGTTATGTAAAGCCAATTTATAAATTCCCATATAAGATTTATGATGTTAACGTAATTGCAAAGATCATTTTCAATATTTGGAAATCTGCAGATTTTAGTGAGAAAGTAGGTTACACTGCCATGAATGCAATTCTTGGGGTGGCAATGCTGTTACCATGAGAAAACTTGCCCTGAAGAATGCACTACAGCTATCGCAAGAGTGCAAGCAGATCACGTTGATAGAAAGTGGTTGCAAAGGTGCTGCAAGACATCAACAGCACCCGGATGTTACAAAGAATTTTTCCTTGAAAAAAAAGTATCTCTCATATTTACATATATATATATATATATATATATATATATATATAAATATATATAAAATACTACCATATTACTTTTTAAATGTATAGTTCTGAGTTGGGGATTATTTTTATTATTTTTTTATTATTTATAAAATGTATATTTTTTTCATTTACGTTTTGGACAAACAGGAGCCTAAGAGACCACTGACGTACGTAGAGTGCGTATGTTGATGCTAGCGACGAGGAGTGAGCCTGGTGTTCTCCTGTGTAGTTGGAGAAGTGTTCAGCGCCATTCATAAATTTGTATCAGTGTTTGCGAGTCATCTGAAGTAATTTTGTGGACAGAGGCCATTCAGTAAATTTTGGCTGAAGAATCAGCAACTCCATAAATCTTAATTTTACCTACACCTGATGAAGCACTACTTGCAAAACACGTCGGGTCAAAAAGACTAATAAAAGCGAGCCACATCTACCTACAATCTATGGCAATGTATCATTTTACAGTTGTATATTTGTGAAATACTGTTTAAAAAAGTATGGATGTTATTGTTTATTGTATTTTTTTCACAAAATATAGTTTGATATTCACCATATCTGCATGTCATACTATTCATGTCAACACTGTCTATTCTTACGATCCCCACTAACGTACTCATCTCTTACTCCATAGATGAGTTTTTTTTACTTCTTTTACTTTCCAAATGGTCTAGGCCAGGGGTCAGCAAACTTTACTATCAAAAGAGCCATTTTGCCTCCTCTTCCACTAAAGAAAAATAGTCTGGAACCGCAAAACATAACACAGTTTATAAACTTTTAAAGTTTTAATATTTTTTTAATTTTACCTGTTACAACAAGTGTGCATGTGTAGGCCTACTTTGAAATAAATTAAACACTGAACTATGCCTCTAGAAGCCTCCAGCTTCTAACGTATCATCCTGTTACATTAGCTGGAGGCTTCTAACGTAACAGGGTAGATTTTTTTGATGGGCAGAGTTCTTTATGTTCTGATGATAGCCTAACAATAATTTTAAGGGGTGTTAGTCACAGGTGTCCCCCACTACATTTTTGGTTTTGTACATCTCCCCATTCCAGAGGAATTGGGGTTCAAAGGAGGGGGATGTCATTGTACACACCCATTTGTACACGCCCCGTGGTAGATTTATTTCACTGGTAGATTAGAACACCGGATAGTGAATCCCCCTCCTCGGCAGTATCTTGGGAGGAAGAGGATCCCCCATCAGAGATCTCCCCGCGGCAGCCGAAGGGAGCCACAACAAGGAGGCTGAAGAGCCGCATGCGGCTCCGGAGCCGCAGGTTGCAGACCCCTGGTCTAGGCGTTTGAGTTCCTTCTTGGGTTTTTTTGCTTTCTCCTTGGATTCCTCACACTATACCTGATTGTCCTGGTGATCACTGAAAACCTTGAACATATAATTAAAAATCCATTCCATAAGCCAAATCTTCCATTGGGAATGCACAAAGGGATTTTCTTTACTTTGTGCGATCTCCTTTCACTTCTCTTTGTGAATATTCTCTTTGTGGCTATCCAAGCATCATAGACATCTTGAATTATAGCGACCTCCTTCACATTTTTGATAAAAAATACATAAAAAGGAGAAAGAAAATTATGTACAAAACTCTATAACACACTGAAGATAGATCCATCAATCTCTATTTACCCTCTTTGTCCTAATTATGTTGCATTACCTTCTTGAACAATCTCATTTAGGTTTACCACTAACTGGCGTCACCAGAAATGACATGATCACAAGGGCTCATGGCTGTCCCCATAGACAGCCGCATAACTCTATGTATATATAATTGTATAATAGACATTTAAATTACATATACAATATTATTTTTTCTATACTTGTCCATTTTTACTACATATTCCTTTCCTTCATTGAGTATAATATTTTAACTACATCCTGCTTTTTTTGTGTCATCTGAATAATAAATCAGTTTTATATTGGAATTTTCTCGGATTTATCTTATCATAAACCATGATGAATTGAGTACTAAAAATGCAAATTGATTTTTATTTTTTTAATTAAATCACATATGGCATCTGACATTTTGTAGGATCGCAAAATATATTTAAGAGCATTCTTGTATTTAATCATTTCTATGATTTCTTTAAAAGCAAATATATTGATTAATTACTAAGCTTTTTTTTTCTTTTTTTACCCCATTCAAACATCAGAATAACATTTCTTTTCTTTTTGCAGTAACATCAGGAGTCACAATTGGAGTATGGTATTTTTTTGTAAATGCAAAGTCGAGGTTCTACAATTCTGAAATTTAAATGAATGCATAAAGTGATTTATGAATTGTGTTTTCTCCTATCATATCATTTGTCTCTGTTTTGAAAGATGAAGTTGTAAAAAATATATTTTGTAATTTTAAAGCATATCTGCCTTTAGTAGCATATGACAATTTTGTGTTATAGCTTGGGGCTAGTACTGTTTTAAAATTATTAACATCCAAAGCTGTGATGGGGTGTGAATAACATAATAAAAGTCTTATAGACGGGAAAATATCTTTACTCAGTCATGGGAAGTACAGGACAAAACCAAATATATCTAATCAAAGCTGCAAAATATATAAGATTTTATTGAAATAAAGCCCAGTAATAATAATTTGCCATCTCCTATCACACCCTTAATTTTTGTTATATTTTAATATTTATTTTTACTTTTTTGAGGAGGTCACTTCCTCTTCCATCTGCTGGGTTTGGGTTCTTGCATGAATTGAGGGGTTTTTACAAGTAAAGGTAAGTATTTTATTTTATGAAAGTTCAGCCTTAACCTGGCAAAAAAGATTTGTATTTTTGGAGTGTATATAGTTATACAACACAGCACAGTCCTCCATGAACATCAGAGACCTTTTTTCACTTACAGATCTTCTACCCCTGTCTCAGTGATGAGCTCATCTGTATGTCACTGTTAGGAGATGCTCATCTGTCCGGCGACTCATGCCGTGGCCCATCGCAGTATAAAACCCTGTTTATTCGGTCCAGCGATGTCATTTGCATCAGCCAGGAGAACTAAGATATCAGCAGCCCCTGCTTCCCTTTAGTCATTCAACCCGCTGTATTTTATGGCATCCCCAGCATCCATTGTAAGGCTATGACCAGTTGAAGAGGATTCTAGAGGCCGATCAGCTCCGGACTCCATCCTGCACTGCTCTTGGCTTCTGGGACTTTAAAGCCTCACTGCTGCCAGTCACCAGTGCGTGTTGTAGCGTTATGTTAGGCTGACTTGTTGCTGGTGTGTATTTGTGTGATTTACATATCATGACCTTGCCTGTTGCTGACCTATCATTTGTACACAGCATCGACTGACTTTTTGCCTGATACCCTGACTCTGCTCGTGTTTTGTCCTTGTGTACATAGTTTGAAGGACTGATCCCCTTTGTATGATCTCTGCTCTGTATTCTGGACCTGGCTCTGTTGGAATCTTGATACTGCTTTATTTTTGGGCTCCTGGTTTGCTGCCAGCCCATGCCCAGACAACATCCCTTGCGCAGTAAGTCCTGGGGACAACCAAGCGATGGGAGACATAACCAGTCTCCCAAGGCTGAGCGGCCACTCACTAAAGGTGAAGACTATGATGTTAGATTGGGAGACTGGTGTCCAGTGAGGACTGGTGCTGACCAGGGCCTTACCGTCGTTCTTTTGTCCCCTTCAACCTAATTTTTGTAATGCAACACAGCTGTGTGGTTCCTTATGCTACTTCAACCCCTCTCAAAACTCTGCAGTACAGGAACTGCCAATAGTTAAGACCAAGTCAAAAAAGTTAGTTACACTGCTTGAGTTTAACACAACACATTTGAAGACATATTATTAATTTCAGAGCTGTATTTATTTGTGCATTTTATAGAGAGTTATAGAGTTAAATAGCGACAAGGTTGATTTAATAATTGCTGCTGCAAAAAAGCACCTGCCTATATTTTGTCAATTATATTTTAACCTTCAACAAAATGCAGTTATTATTATATTCTTGTTTATGCGGGATGTCAAGGTAAAATTTACTAAAAGAAAAAAATTAAACGTTCCCAGTCACTTTGTGACACAGCTTTGATGATAAAGAAAGCCATGTCAGTGAAGATAGCACTGATGTGCAGCTAAAGAGAAATACTTAATGGCAAAAAAATAATAATGGCTTACTTATAGTAAATGTGAAAATAATTAATGGTGCTTTGATAACTCACAGGAGCCATTTAGCCATTTGGCAAAATCCCCATATTTATGCTTAACTTTTGGCAAAGTGAAAACTCCCAATTTCATCTAAACCTACACTGTGCGGATGCTGGTATTTTCAGACTAGAATCTAATAAATGTCAGAATCTGGCATTCCATAGAGGTAATGCTTACCATGTGTGTGCAATCTCTTTGCACAATCTCAGAATTACCGACAAACGAAGATAAAAAACCTACTTGCCTGAGGGCAAGTTGGATGGTTTGTTTAGGTGGGCCCCCCTAGTATGAAGATTTGGTACATTTAGAGTATATTGGATAGAGATTGGACAAAAATTTGTATCATGTTGCCTAGCTTTAAAAAAAGGTCTTGTGAGATGTCATCCAAGCCATAAAACTTCATGCTATTTCTGGATGGCACAAGACATGGACCCATCTTTTGGTAGAGAGGTAGACAAACTTGAGGATACCATGTTAGGTCAGAGGTCAAACAACAACATTATTCTTTAATTTATAATCCTCACAAGAATTTTTTGATAGGTTCTTTTGTTTTCTGCCTCTTCTGTGGGGTTTAGTCAAGGAAGTAAAAACTTTTGGTTATATTACTTTACCTGTCCTTCATTTCCAAAAGAAAATAAAAGGTACATTTGTCAACAAAACAAGGATACAAGAATGCAGTAAAAATTCACTAGGTGTTCCATCCCCTCACTCTGTTACCAAGCAAATGTGCATTTGTCGATGTATCAGAAAATGATCCAATACCTTCTTGTTCTTGTAACATTTATTCGCTGGAACAGTAAGCAAGAGTAAATCTCCCCAACCGGGACACAGACACAGACAACAATGAAAAGTCTCTTCTACTACTCTACTCTTTCTACTCTACTCAAAGCTAAAATCTTCCACACTTGAAGTAAGTAATAAGAAATCAGCATTTGCAAGGGGTCACCAGGTATGCTGTGTGTTAACACCCCCACCTATTATACTCATTATCTTTCTAACAAGGCGTTGTGTATTTTATCTGTGTTTTTTTCTGGTAATTTTCTGTATACATCTCAATGCATATTGTCAATTTTGTCCACCTTGTATAAAGAGTTGATAATATCCTTATGTAGCAGTAGCAAAAAAACATAGACAATCAGATGATATGGTCTGTGCCAAGAAGAGCAAAATGAGTCAGCAGCTCTGCAATCAACACAGTCTGGAAACTCCCTTCACTTCTGCTTCCATCTAGTTTAGTTCTGAGAGTTTTGATCAGTTTTACTGCTAATTTAATGTACTCTGTGCTGACACTGCTTTGCTGTCTACAGTGAAATGACAAAGGAGAGCAGTTTACGGGAGAATTTAGTAAGCACGAAGTTCACATTTGCAAAAGAACTTTACTGATGTCATTAATGTAACACGGCTCAATAATGCCAACATTTATAACTTGCTTGATCATAGAGACTTGGCCAAATTTAACTTCCGTAGTAGGCTCATGTCAATGTACTTATTTTTTTGTCTTGGAGGACAGGGAAATTAGATCTATAGCT
>NC_092866.1:15639832-15694927 GCF_032062135.1 Pyxicephalus adspersus | reverse complement strand
GGGTGACGTCATGATGCCAGAACTCGCCCACTCAGACTCAGACCTGTGATGAGAGAGTGGAGATGTTCAGAGACACAACTCGCCCACCTCCCTAAACCTGCAATGTCTCCAGGAGTCGTCGTCCACGGCTCTGGCTAGTGCACCCCCCATGTAGGCTCCCTCTCCTAACCCCACTGGTGGGTGCACCGGGCAGAGCTGTGGCCCACCTGTCAGATGGCCGTTGCCCACTAGTGGGCTGTTGACAGGGGGATGGGGACCTCTGCTCTAGATGGTCTCACACCAGATGTACAGCCATGAGGCTACAGAACAGTGTTCATAGGCACAGCAAATGCACTGCTATGTTTTTGGAGAGTTTAAGCCTAATGGAAATTCTTTTGCACAATAATAATTTCAATCAGAAAATATTTACTTTGTGAGTTCAGTTCCACTTTAAGATTCCGGTCAGTCATAAAGATAAATGACAATATAAACAGTGACTGGTTTTCCTAGAAAATTGCCTGTTTGATCTAAAAAAAGATTGTAATGTGAGCAGGATAATTACACATTTGCTTTTAAAGTCAAAATGAATTTTGGGATAATCATACTGTATAGTCATTATATTGTAAAATGATTATTATGCTGTTTTCAGCAACATCTCATGTAATTTGAATAAAATCAATTTATAAAAAGGTGTGTGGTCAGTCAATAGCATAGAAATCCACTTCAATGTTTTTTTTTCTGTCTCCTATCTAATGTAATATAAAACAGAGCAGATAAATGATTTAGGTCAGACCTACTCTACATACCCAAGCTCACTTACTAATGTCTGTCCGGGTGATTTATAAGATGATTTAAATTCAAACGGATGCAGCAAAATTAACTATTTCAACTAGTAAATATAAACTGCGGGCAAAATAGATAATTCAGTTATATGTGTTGAGTTACTAAAGTAAAGTAGAGTATGTTCTGTTCCTACATTTTTGTTTCCCTGGTTCCTTCCTCTTCTTTTATCAACTTGGTAGCAACATATTTTAAATAAAAGGTTTCTACTTGTATTGTATACACTATTTACTTACCCAGTTTTATTATTACTGGGTCTTCGTGCTTCTTTATGTCATACACGCAGACCATAGCTACTGGGAAGGCCTGCACATAGATTCCTCAAAACATCACAACACCCTGCTTATGTTCTTCTCCTAATAGCCTCATCTCTGATACTCCAATAAGCTGACCATATATGCAAATATCAAACATTTCTTCCTGAGTGGGTGTTAGTCTGGAGCAGTAGGTATTCTTAAATGGACTATATATGCCTTCAGACCACTAGAAACATTTGATGCTAAGCTCAATGAAAAAGTGCAATATATGAAAGCGGCAGAACATTTAGAGTCATGAGTGGCCATGAAAGCATAGTTGTATAGTTGTGGGGTTTATTTTTCATTTATTAAAAAAACAACCCCTTACCCAGAAATAGTTAGGAACAACTAAACGCACTGTCACAGCAGTTAAAATGTAATGTTATGTAATGTTAATACAATGTCTAATACAATAAGTGACAACCAAAGTGATCAGGCTGACTACTCCCAATATAAAATTCTCTTTTGTTACATATATAGCATTCTGATCAAACTGTTCAAATTCATTTATCCCATTTGTCCATGTAGTCCTTAAACCTACAAAGCTTTGCCAGACTGCATAGTCAGCCTGGAGCTCTCAATTTTCTCTACTGGAATTTTAAGTAACACAAGTAATACATATGCGATAGGGACTGTAGGTTTGTTCTTAAGTTGAATTTGTATGTAAGTCTAAACAGGTACATTATTTTAATAAATGCAATTAGGACAGATGTTTGTCCCAACATATAATTAGGCAGCATGGTGTCAGTTACTGTATACAATCCTCACTGTGAGTTAATCACAAACAAAGCCCAAAAAAAAAATCTATTATTAACTTCTGGAGCAAGGTCTGCTTTGATATGCAAAAAGAAACATGCAGAGTTTGTTATGGTCATTAAAGAGTTACAAGTAGTTGCAGAACAGCTCAGCTCTTAAGATCAAACGCAACCTCTGCTGTGTTTAGCAAAAGATTTCTTATACAAGTCATGCAAAAAGCGGCCCCTCCTTCACCTGTCTTATGACTATCTCACACACGAGCGAGCAGGGAAGCTCCATGCGTATCTAGGAGTCGTCTGTGTGTTGGATGCCCTTAACTCGGGACTACAAATAAGCCATGTTCTTCCTTCAACCTATGAGTCTGTTATTCTGATCCCTCATTTTGTCCGCATGTTTTTTGTTTGCTCCTGAGCAATACAACATAATTGTGTTTGTGTTAATTGTGCTTATTCTTCTTTTACTAGGTTTGCTGTATAGGTAGTTATGGGAGTTTAATACCAATGCATACTAAATCAGATTGACTAAATGGATTACAAATAAAACTTTCAAGTATATGTATAGCCAAAAGTTTTATTTTTTTTATTTTTAATAGAATTGCCAGGGGTTAGAACTGCTGGTCAATTTTTGTTTTGATATCTATATCCTCATTGGGTAGATTCATTCTCTTTATTACTCATGGTCAACATTGTCACCCCAGGAATAAAAAGTGGGAAATCCAATTTTTTACAGAACTGAGATGAGGATAAATCTTCCAACAAAAAATAGAGCAATAAATCTGACATTTTTAGGATAAGCTTGTTGGCAATTACTATCCTAACTGGAGTTTTTCGTATAACTCTATACACAATGGGCTCAGCCTGGAATGTCATTTTTGCCATTTCTACAGCCATAGCAAATTCTAAAAAAAAAAAAAAAACAATTATCAGGGCAGACCTGCTACCTAGCCCTTAAAAAGATTCCGTCTATTAAATCCGTGCATTCTCAGCATAACAAATAGGAAGTCAGTCATGAAGCTAACCTACTGAATTTCCAATAAGCAGCATAAACAATGCATTCGCCAAGCAGTGCTATTATTCCGCCCGGTGCATTGGGAGCCACAGAAAACCTAACAGAACGGGAGAATCAGAGGCAACTTTTATCTAATCAGGGCATCAGCAGGTAATGTCTAGCAGGAAAAATGGTTATGCAGCATCGTATTAGCATATTCAATAGCTCGACATATGTGAAGCAGGACCTTTTTCCAACAGAGTACAATGAAGATTAAAAAATGTCTACAGTTGTTCATAATTCATATTTATAAATGTGCGTCCTTTCAAGGTTGCCTTTGAGGGCCCCCTTTTATTTTTCCTATTTCATACGATGGGACTGGCTTGTAACTAATACTATAATTAGCCTTTTCGCCTTTTAAGTGCCTGCAAAAATTAGCAAAGCAGCCTTAATATACATTGGGTTTGAATGGCAATTAAATCTTATGCCTTACCTATAGCTCTGAACACATTTATAAAAGCTTTTAGAGGTGGAATGCTCAGGACTTTTATGAGCCGGTTGCCTTGGTAACACGGCCTTTTTTTCTTAAGTGGCAGGGTAAATAAGTACTTTTTCACATAATCCTCACAATTGTCTTGACAATAATAATAATACCAAAACAGAACATTTGAAATGTTTCGAGACGTGTTTTTTTTTGTTTTTAAGCTCTAGTTTTATATTTTTAAAAAGTTCAGATTATGACTTTTGTAATAGGAGTTCTTTCTCTTACCAAATTTCTTTGTTCTACTGGCATTCTAAGTTTAGTTTGCATTAAAGGAACTGTTTGTATGGGGTATGTATGCTCTCTCCTGTATTTGTAGGGGATTATACTGGGTGCTTTGGTTTGCCTCCTAGAGACCAAAAATCATTTTGGTAGGAAAACGGTATTGAGCCCATATTGAAAAAGTGAACGTAATAACCCGTTTGGGCCCATTGGCCTCTTACATTACATTTTTTTATAGTATTCCCCAGGGAAGTGTCAACCCTTTTGTTGATTTAGGGGGGTTTTTTTGTCTATGGAAGCTCTCTACCTCATATTGGTCGTACTGCATATTTATATTGTAGGGTAGTTTTACAGCCCTGGTCAGTGCCAGTACTTACCAGACACCAGTTTCCCAATCCAATGTCGCAATTTTCACCTTTAACAAGCCCCCACTCAGCCTCAGGCTCCCGAGCCCATGATGGCCCCCAGGACATATTGCGCAAGGGATGACGTCTGGGTATCAGATAACAGAAGACCAGGGGCCCACAGATTAAGCATTACAAGTACTAGATGGCAAATCGAGAGAATAAAGCCAAGGTCATACAGGGGCGATCAGTCCACCAAACAAGGTACAGAGGGAGTAGCACGGGCAGAGTTGGGGTCACAGGCAAAGGGTCTTACCAGGCTGTGTACAGGTCAGGAACAGGCAATGATCAGCAACATTAAATTACATAAATCACACTCCAGCACAGATTAGCCCAGTTAAAGGTTACAATCACGGATCTCTTAGAGCAGAGAGGCTATAAAGCCCCAGCACCCACGTCAGCACAAGAGCACTAATCGGCTCCTGAAATCCCCTTTAGCTGTGCACATCCTCAGAGCATGTGATGGGGATGCCAAGAAAGTACATTTCAGGCTGCACAACTAAAAGTAATCAGAAGATGCTGCTATTTCCTTGCTGCTGCAAGTAACACCGCTGGAAAGAATAAATGGGGAGAGATAATGTGGTAGCTCACAGAACTGGATTGCCGACCCCATAGGCATCTCCTAACAATAGCTTAGCTTTTAACTTTTTATGATATTGGGCCTAAAGTACACCTGGGTCAAACTATGGGCATTTAGGAATTTCCATATTCTACTACAAGCACTATATGATAAACTTTTATGCCTTAAATCACCACTGACCTATGTGGCTGCATGTACTGTAAAGCAATGTATACATCTCCTCCCTTCAGATGACCCATGCAAGAAATAACTTCCAGGTTCTCAATCTCCACTATAAACACATCTCTAGAAAGCAGAGCAGGTTTGACTGAACTTTCCAAAGAGCTAACTTGAACAATTTCAGTGTTTCTCCTCTGATAATTCAGAGTGAAGTACTTCACAATACCTGCAGCTACCTCAGTGAGCTCTGTAAGCTGGCAAAATTTAAGAATACGGTTTGAAGTGGTCAGCTTTCACTTTTTTTTACCTTTTAGGCCCTTTCTTTTTAGAATAGTGGACCTTTCTATAATTGCAATGATAATTGTTTTAATAGGAAAACAAACAAAGGTATTTTCAAGGAGAGATAAATACCTGTTACCTGCATGCATGCTCTTGACATGAAAGAATATTTGATGTTAGTTTCCCTTTCATATCTCTAAATACCTATCCAATCAATTTATAAATAGAAAATATCTACTGGAGTCAGCCTAACCTCATTGTGGCTGCCAGTGTTGAACAGTGAATCACAGTTCATTTTCAAAAGAGACATTTAAAAGTCTAAAAACACATTTTTAATATTAATTTCTACCAACATCATAATAGGAAAAACGAAAACCTCTGACAATTATGTAAGGAATTTAAATGATAGAAGTCTGATAAAAAATATATTTTGAAGAACAATAAAATGGATGTGGATATAAAAATATGCTTTTTGCCTTTTTGTGAGTAGTACTTGGATATTCATGTTAAGATCATTTGAAAGATCAGAGCCAGGTAATGTTAACTAATGACTTTCCAGAGACTTACAGCATGTACTCAATGTAATGTGTTGAAATGACAGAAATTTCCATGACATTCTCCTCTCCGAGTTACTTGTGTGCCATCTATTCAGATTTGGTAATTGTGTGACTTTTTTATAAAAGTTTTTTAAAAAAATTCAATAATGAAAGTTATAGAATTTGCATATACTATATATTATGTTTATTACTTGTACAATCATTTGCAATCAATATTTTCAAAGAAAAAGTTCCCACCAGGTCCTCTCTCCTTTTATTACCTACAGTGGAGCAAAGTATTATTTAATAGAACAAAAAGTAAAATGCAAAGAATAGTAATTGACAACAGTGGATAAGCAAACACAATGGACCGGCTGAAATATGCACTGAAATCATGTTGCTATCACTATAGCATTTTGCCTGCCATCATCACTATTAGCATTTGACTTATTAAAAGGTAACCCCAGATCCAGGATTCCAGGACTAACTGATCCGAGGTGTTCACAAGCTGGTATACATTGTATGGGGGACTCTTTTTGGAGTATATGTTTTGCAGGTATGCTTATTCTTTCCAGTTTAGTTGTCTTGTTATCTTGTCATTTTACTTGTTATAATGATGAGTATTTATGAGCCAATCAGGTATGCATGTAGAAAGTAGTAAGGTTTTTTGGAAACTCTGGGTACTATTAATATTTTCACTTGTTCTGTAAAACCACAGAGCCAAACCCCAGGGTTCCAAACATACTGAGCCGCACACAAATAGTATCAAAGAGCAGCCTAATGATCAAATTAGTTGCAGCCAACTCATTCTAAATTTCTCAACTTCAGTGTACTTCTGCACAATGAATTATTTGCTGTGTAGAAAATCGATTTAAAGTGTGACCCTGCTGTTTGACCAAAGCATATTTACTGCTTTGAATTCAGTGATATGAATGTACTTCTGGTAGAGCTTTTATTTTTATTGCTCAAGGTTTGGTTATCTTGCTATCTAGGCCATCAGCTAGTAGGTAATTAGTCATGTACTGGTAAGATTGGGGGGGCAATGAAGATTATTGTGATTCTTCACTTGTAACCGGTCCCAGGATAAATACTTTCAGTTTATTATAGCCCTGCACAGCTCATCTCTTTAGCTATTTGTTTGTTTAATATTTACCCAAAGTCCCAGATGTTCAATGTTATGTATATTTTACACATGAAGCTCTTTTCCAAAGGAATCGTGGGATGTTTCCATGTAATGCTAGGCTGTTTTCTATGTGTATTTGTAGCAAGCCAGATACACAAAGAAATTCATTGTGAAATCTATTCTGAAAAAGCATCTTGGGTAATTTGAATGTCCTAAAAGTATAGTTTTTTTAATCACATCCTTTACCTTTTATGTTAAGTAAAGTTTTGAACAAAGACGTAATTCAAAAACAATTTGTATCTATCAGTGCATCCTTCATTCAGTTCTGAGTCCCTTAGTTCAAATTTCATTAGTTTTGCCATTGTTACTGATAAACTTTGATACAGACACAGCGAGAGTAGAGGTTTGCTGCAGCAAAACTGGCAAGAAAGATTTTTGCTGCAGCTAGAGAGGTTTTGCTGCATCAAGATTGTAAGGTTGGCATATACCTTTCAGCAATGAAAAGTCATATAACTGCCATAGTATAAGATCATAGAGTTGCTTTTGAAAAAAAGGTAGTTTATTTACCTTTTTTTATTTCTATGCTTTCACTTCATTTTTTTATTTTCCTTTTTCCATCTCTCTCTTTTTTTCTTTCTGTGATGAAAATGAAAGTTATATGCTAATTAGTGTTTGAAGCACTGTAACAGATTCAAGATAGTTGAGAGAGAATTCTATAATCCTTCAAAGCCATTTAAAGCCATTTGAAGCATCAAAAGGTCGCCAAAAATGCTTTTATTTCTTCCACCAGTTTGGAATCCACTGCATTTGGAAAAAAATTGAAAAAAACGTCTCCAATTTTGTTGAATATTTTCTGGTGAAGTCTCTCTGCAATAAACTTACCTGCCTGTTTTATGTACACTCACATCTCCTTGCTAACTTCCATGCATGTGTGCAGGAACCAATTCATTCCGAGTAGCCAGGTATGCCGATATCATACATTGAGCTGCGCACGTGCAACTAAGTGTACAATATAAAAAAGAATGTGTACTGGCAGGTAAGTGAGTGTATTGCAGAAAGGACACTGCTAGTCTCTTCTTTATTAAACAACCTACCTGCTCATAAGTTTTAATTTTAAAAGTATATTTCGGCTTTAAATTCAAAGAATATTATAAAAAATATAAGCCTTTATACACACATGCAAAACCATGTAAATCACATGAAAATGGTGGTATCAAAATGCTTTTTGATGAGGGGTACAAATAAAGAACAGTAAGCTCATGCTTTTGTAATAAGAATTACCATAGGGTTTGAAGAATTATTGGATGATGGCTTGTCTGTTCCATTCATCTGCTATCCCTCATTTAAAAAGTTTTGATTAGTGTTTTGTGCAAAATAGAAAAGTTGCACTTTAGTAATATACAAAATCTGTACACTAATCAATCCCCTTTTGGATTAGGGAGCCAATATAGATATCACTTGTGACAACTATTCTTCTTTTTGCTAGCATTTTTGAAAAAAATGAAAAATCTGTTAAGGTTTCTTGAAAGAATTCTGTTTTTTATTTATTTATTTCTTTGCTTTTTATGTATTTCTTTATGACTTTCCAAATTTACCCCATTGCTTGGCAAATTTAAACATTGCATACATTGAAAGGCAGCAGAAGACATAACTTTCTTTTCTGAAAGTAGCATTACATGAAGCCTTTCATCCGCCCCTCAGTATTTTTCTGCAGCTCATCACTTTCTAATGTAAGCCATGAATATTTCCACTGGAAGAAAATCTTTCTTGGACAGTTTTACTTGATTGAAATATGCAGCCAAGAAGCCTATTGATTCCGCCAACACTTTTGGGAATGGCAGCAGCTGGATACTATTTGATCAGAGGAAATTCATTCATGAATTCAAACTGTGGCCATTTTGTCTGACTTCAAATGCAGTCAATTCCAGCTTAGATTTTTTAGGGAAAAAAAGACTCTTATAGGAGCTCTTTAGCACAATTGATCTGACATCATGGCAAATTCATATTACGAAGGTGAATGTTATGTTTAAAATAACGGTTAGGTTTTACAACGAGTATAAAGGTCAAAAAAATCAGTTATATATTTGTGATATGAATACTTACATCAAATAGGGAGATGTTAAAGTTCCAACGGGTTGGTGAGTTTAGTTTGCCAAAAATTACTTAATGTGACAATAAAATGAACCTATCCTCTGTTTGAATGTAAACCTTTGTCAAGCTATGGACAGTCTTGCATTTATGTATTTTAAACATGCCATTCCTGACCTCTGTAACTCCAAGTACTGTGGATCAAATCATCCCATCATTTTATTGAAAAAAAAAACTTAAGTCACCCAAGTTCTTCCCACACCAGCTCACCTTGCTTGCATTTGTCAGCATTCACTCAGCAGCTAAGCTCCCCCTGATTAACAATGACTTAACAGCTAAGCTCACCCTCCTTCCCTCTCCCCACAGTGACTCCTGGGTTTTCTTTGCTCCCTCCTCCCATCAGCTCACCCTGTTGACTACCTTCTGCAGTGACTTAGCAGGCCAACTTACTCTATCCTCCTCTCCAAGCAGTGATTATTTATCCGACCCAGTTCCGAACCATCCAGCAGTAGCTTAAGCTATGTCCACACGCCAGGAGACATGTGTACATCTGTCCCCCGTAATTGTTCATCAATCTGCCACGGATGACCAATAAACCAAATGGGAACAACTGTTGTGCACTCCAATGGAGGACTTTACCACTCACTTGTCCTCCCTGCCTCAAATGAACAGGGGGACTGTGTATAAAGTGCTTGTTCATTCATTTTTCACTAGGAACGATAGGCTGAGTAACTTATTTTATCTTGTTATCTCTCCTCAGTTCATCCTGCTTCCTAGCAGCAACTCAGCAGCTCAGCTCACCCCACTCTTTCCCTATAAGTGATGACTCAGCAGCTCAGTTCATCCTGCTTCCTAGCAGCAACTCAGCAGCTCAGCTCACCCCACTCTTTCCCTATAAGTGATGACTCAGCAGCTCAGTTCATCCTGCTCCTCCCAGTAGAGATTCAGCATGTTCTTTGTGTTCACATGCTCTGCAACATTGAAAGTGAACTGATAAATGATCCTTTGGGCCATTTCAATTGTTCAATACTAAACTAGCCTTTCTCAGGGAGTTATCTGCAGTAAGTTCATTCTAACACCAATCAATTTGCTTATCTCTTTAAATCTTTAGGCACCTCAGATAATATTGTGCTGTACATTACATAAGTCCCACGGTCTACTAGTGACATAGATACAGATTTAAAATTTGCAAATATTGGTGAGCATATATGATAATATTATTAATAAAAATAATAATAATAATAATAATAATAATAAGGAGCAGAACAAAACAAGGCGATTGTCAAGGGTTAACCTGCATACTTTTCTCACAAATGTTGTGTACACCTAAAATCAGCCGATATTACCGTATTTATAGTCAAAGTCCTTTAATAAAGATTGAAAAGTACTGCACATAGCGAAATCCATTTCATAGAGGATTATACATTGCCCAGATCAGAAAGACACTTTGATCTTCCATAAGTGAAGTCCTGTGTCAGACTGAGTGTAGAAATAAAAAAACCCTTCCATTTTTATCCTTTCTCTTCAAACAACTCTGCATTTTTAAATCATTTACTCTTTTCAGCGTAACCTTTAATCTCTCTTAGTTATCATGTTATTAAATTAGTTTAAGAAATTGAAAGATTGAATATGTTTATATCATCATTTCATTGTAACTAATATGCAGATGGCCCACAAATCACCCCCATGCAGTGGTCACTTATGGTAGCAGATGGTGAGTTATTAGAGGTGACATTGGGAATTTTAGGTCTCTTAGAACATTTCTTGCCATATTGTCATACCTTTCATGGTATACATTACACTTGTATTGGAATTTTTAATTATATTTGATGTGTAATAGGACAATATTGAAAGTTAAAGGTGTATATATGTATATGTATATATATATATATATATATATATATATATATATATATATCGAGAGAGAGGGAGAGAGAGAGAGAGTTAATATTTATACTTTATATTATAGCAACAACTCGAAACTCATATTTAGTTTTTTTTAGTTTTTCAGCGCAGAAGGGAAAGTTCCTGGCATATTTAGTCTTAAAAATGTGTAACAGAGTGGTAGAGAGCCATTGAAAGATTTGCCCTCATCTTTTGACATCTGTAACATTTTGGATTTTCTCTCACTCTCTAGCTTGGTCACCCATATCAATTGGGAAAGTGACTATTCCCACATGGAACACAGACAGCAATGAAAATGTGATGGGTTCTAAATCTTCTGTGTTCTGTGGGCAACCATACAAATATAGACTTCCTGATCCAAAAAAAGTTTATAAGCCAGTGGGGGCAGTGTTATGATCTGGGGTTCCTGTGGGGGCAGTGTTATGTTCTGGGATGCCCGTGGGATTGATATGATTTGGGGTTTCTCCAGTTCTCCAGTGAGGTCTGGGTTCAGCAATGTTATGTAGCCAAAAATAGGGGTCAGCTGACTACCTAAATATACTGAATTACACAATTTTTCTATCAATGGATTTTTTCTTCCCCATGTCATGGGCATACTCCAAGATGCCAGGATTCATCAAATAATGAAAGAGCGGTATGGGGAGCAAGCAACATCATTTTTACACATGGATTGGCCACCAGACCTTAATCCCACTGAGAATTTTCAGGATTTGCTGAAGAAGACTTTACCTAGTGGTCTGACCTTATCATTGACAATATACAATTTTAGCAAAACATTATTGCAACTATTGCATTATTGAATGGAAATGACAGTTGTGACATTGCATATGCCTATTGAAATGATTCCAAAGAGAATGTGTCAATGCTTTTGATCTACGCTAAACACATAGAGCCTGATTTATTAAAGTTCTCCAAGATTGGCGAAGATAGACTACCATAGGAGGACCTGAGTGATCCAGCAAACCTGGAATGTATCTGGTCCGGAACTGAAAATTTTTGCCAACTAATACTGCGTGATTTTTATGAAATCAGTTCTAGGTTTGCTGGATCACTCAGGGTCTCCCATGATAGTCTACTTTCACCGACCTTGTAGAGGTTTAATAAATCAGACCCATAGTAATAGCAATAATCTTGAACCTCTTACCTTTTACCCAAAACCAGAAAGTGCATCTATGTTGGTCTAATAGTCAAATAGTTCTGTATTTGTTAATAAAATCCACATTTTAAATCATCTACCATGGTGGATATTATTCACACCTTTTTTTGGGTGGAACACTAATTTAACACATTGGATTGTTAATTGATTTTTTTGTTTTATATGGTATGCAAAGAAATGCTTTCAGAATGGACTTAACCAATCTGTTGTGAGGCCTACTTTAAATTCAGCTGAATAACCGAATGTCTTAAATGTATTATTATCTTTGAGCTAATGCCATTTTCAGCGCTATGTGAATCTTTAGTGATGTACTGATGATCTTGTCTTGCTGTCAAACAGAATAGCCGCTTCAGGTTATTTCAAAATGTATTTAAATCAATTTAAATCAGATGACAACTATATATAACTGACTAAACTGTTTTAGTTATTTAATACAATGAATAGATAAGCCCGTACTGACAGATCTGAGCCCATAGGGAGGACTGTGAATGGCTTTGCAATAGATCTGCAAGGCATTTTATAACTTAATATTACAATCTAAATGCTACAATATATTATATGCAATTAGTTTTGCCGTTTTATTTGAAAGTTCAGCAATAAAATATTTTAGTGATCCATAATTATTTCACACGTGTCAAATAATAAACACAGTATTTAAGCCATAATAAGGTTGTGCCTTGGATGGGTTAAGGGAAATGTGATAGACTTTGATTTGATTAATGGTTTACCTGGTATAGGAGCCTGGGTAATATCTTTTTCTTGTATTCTATATTACTATATATTGTTTTTTGAATATATTAGTATAACACACCTGTGGAAAAAATCAACCCCCCCCCTTCCCCATCTAACATTCATAAAGTCCTAACAACAAATAAAATACTTCAAATAGTCACACAGCATTGGCATTTGATCATGTGATCTCTGATAAAGAGAATGATTAGGGTTCATATTAGCTAACCCTCCTTTCTAGTATTAATTAGAAGACAAATGCCAAAGCAGTTATGAATGTGATCTGGCGCCATAGGAGTCTAGAGCAGGTGTTTTTGAAACAAGGGTTTGCTTTTCATGGAGTGAGTTAAACATGACCTAGTTCATGGAAAATATAGTTCCCAACTTTCTTTTATCAACCCCAAACCCAACAAATCATCAATTAGACTTCTCAAAAGGACATAGTGAGTTGATGACTGATCAACCGATGATTGCAGACAACAAACTTTTCGTTTTCTTGGCTCTTTTTGGTGCCCCAAAATTTGTTCACTTGGTAGAATTTTGGGTGGGAAAAACTTCTATTGCTAATTCTCCATTTTGCATGATAGCCAGAGCTCGATATTAGTCTTACATGTCCAAAACCTTTGGTACATAAGCTGACATGTTCAGGAATCTCACTTTTATTACCTCTCTACTGTAGGAACGTGTTACTGAGTGGAAAGTCTCCTAATTCTAAAAAGGTACAAGTGCTGCTTGTGTGTTTAGAGTATGTCATTAGAGGGGCACCTAGTTAGGCAAAGCTGATCTTAGTGTAGTTAGTGACAGGGATGTTCATCTATCTATCTATTTATCAATATTTGCAAAAAAACTTGTAGTAGAGAAAGTTTCATACTCAGCTTTTTCCCATGCCTATCATTCATGTCGCCTAGACCATGTGCCATTCTACGTAAAGCCACATATGTAATTGGAGTATTGTAGTATACTCCAAATCTCTGCACTGTGCTGTAACATCTTGTCTGAAGATGATTTAAAGCACCCATCATTCCCTGGGCAGGATCAGTTTGAAGGCTCTCCAAAACCTTCAATTAAGAGAATGGCAAATTGACTGGAATTCCAAATGTTTGCAGTCCCCACTTTTTGCCCATTGCACTGTTTTTCGTCCCTGTCTCTGGGATCTCATCAGCCAGAGTATAAGGTAATATAAATATATATAAATACATATATTTTTTTATATATATATTATATATTATTTTATATATTTTATATAAAATGTATATATTTTTTTTACTGGTGTTTTTTTCAATAATTATGGCTGGCTTCTAGCAAGAGGAAGTTGGGGTGAAGGAGCACTAAAAAAAAGACCTTCTACAGAATGTCTCTGCTGATTAGATCCTCCACCTCTATATGCTTTAATCCATTTGGGATACCTTTTTTATAGTGTTACCTGCCAAAGAAATTATGTCCTCTTGTCTTGGAAAGGTTTTTTTTACCATAATTTCCTTATCGTTTCACTACTCTTTACCTTTTTCACTTTATCCAAAACAAAAATCTTGGCTAAAGATGCATATTATTATATAACAAAGTCCCTTTGAAAGTACATCCATATGTCTGCAGGAGCCCTGGACAGTCAATGTCTGGGTCAAACCACCCAATCATTTTATACATAAGAGCTAGCAGGTTCTGCTAGACAGCTCAATTGTCTCTCTGGAGGATGCATGTATGCTTTGCTCCCAGGCATACTAAGTACACAGACACTTAGGTTGCCCCAGGTGATGCAGAAAATGTTTATAAATGCAGACACTTGGAGACTTTGTCAGTTTTGGACTTGGTCTAATTTCTTTATGTATTCATTTTTCATATCCTCAAACCTGCGCCCTAAATTCCCTAGATGACAATTTTTTCGGAGTTGGCAGAATTAAAAACTACAATAGACAAGCTGTTTTTTCCAACAGAGTTCTCAACACTGAGCCCAAAATTACACAGTACTGTATCTTCGCTCTAATGCACATTTTCAGGATTACACAAAGTACCTAGGTAATTTTAAAAGCAGACATGGTAGCAGAATGACACATTTAATCATATCGTTTTCTGACAAGGCGAGTGACTGCAGCAGAACTAACACTCGTTTTTATACCCTGCCGCCTCGCTGCACCTTCGACTTCATCTGTGCTGGAATTCATGCTGGTAAAGTTTAGACTATTGCATTTTTCATCTTGTCAGAATGGAGGCTTCATCAGTTTAGAGGTCTGGAGAAATGCCAGGGGAAATTATATAAAAGATATTAATGTTTTGTAATAATCAGACAGCACATCAAAAAAATTGAAGTCTATTGTATGGATTCCAAGTCTGTCCTAAATCATACTGTTTGCAGAAAATGTATAGTACAGTGGATGTATTTCAATATATAGCTTAAAAGGGGAGCTCCTCTGCTTGTGCTTGTGCCTATAAAGACATCCATTTGTATACATAGGCAGACAAGCATTACTTAATAAAGCTGCCTGTCAATCCATGGAAGGAGACGGGGTCACTTCACCACTGACATAATATATAGTGCGTTGCCTCTGATTCAAAAAGTTCTACACTAGCAAAGCAAATTATTAGACTTAAAAAAACACCTTTGTTTTGGTCAACCAGCCAATCATGTTTATAATTTGAAAAAATATTTCAAAAAACTTATGATAATAAATTTAAGGCCCCTGTGCAGAACTTCCTTGAGCTCCTCCTCTGAAGTAATAGTTGGCACCCCTGTTGACTGAAGAGGGTCCATGGCCCCTGTGCAGTGGCACACTTTGTACCGCCCTATATCCGCCGCAATGAAATGCCAACCATCATTGGCAGCTCTGCTTGCAATAGGCTATAGAACTCCATTTATTCCTCACTAGGAAATCTTATATTGCAGCTTTTTATAGAAGTAATATTTTGTGCTTTTCTCCAGACTTTTGTACTAAATATTATGAGCCTGATTTATTGGAGTTCTTCAAGACTGGAAAAGATGGACTATCATAGGGGAACTTGGGTGATCCAGCAAACTGTTAATGAATTTCCTGAAAAAAATTTGCTATTAGTTGGAAAATGTTGTTAATCCTGGACCAGATCCATTCCATGAATGCTGGATCACCGATAATCGATCTTCTCCAGTCTTGGAGAGATTTAATACATTTAAGCCCTATGTGTTCATTTACACTGATTCTGATTTAAAATGTCACAACAGACGTACATGTAAAATATCATGGCATTAAAAAATCCTGGGAACATTTTCCAATGCAGCTTGCAATTTCTGTTCTTCCCCTATCCTACCATTCTTGCTCCACTGACTGTTCAATTACCGGGCTGTTTTAATGCGGGACTCATGGTGAAGGGTCACACGTTCCTCCCATACCCAAAATGCATTTCCTATGGATCCAGTAGGAGATCAGGGAGATGGGCAGACCGGAGATGGTCAGTAATAGGTGCTTATTATATCTGCTATATAAACTTATACTTTGCCCAGTACGAGCAAATTAAAGGTTTGAAATAGCAACGTGCATTGTATAAAGAAACAAATACACATATTTATGGTCAACATATGCAAGCAGATGTTAAAGCAAACCTAAACTCTAATTTCAGGTTCTTAATAATAAATGAGTCAGACTTAATAGGTCAGGGCCAGCTATAGCTGAACTCCAGGTAGCTATAAAAGACTATATAAGAATATATTTACTAATTCATAATTACATGTACTTCTTTTAAATGCAACTATTGTAAGTAGCTTTAATCAATTTGCTATTAGCTTCTTGCAATCCACCAAGCATCAGCACTCAAAATAAAAAGGCAGTGATGGGAGACAATTGGATGTGCTACATGGCAAAAGCCTAATGAAAATGCACTGATGGAAAAAAGAAAAGAGCAGAAGAATAACCTACAGTTCCATGCAACCCTGGTGGGGAAATTCTGATCTATAGGTACTACAAGTACCTCAACTTATTCTTAGCTTCCCCTTTTATCATTAGCTTTCCATAATCACCAGTAAAATATTCGGATTGCCTTTTGCAAAGATGGCCCATAGGTGAAAAAAGAGAAGAGAAAGACGAGTTCTTCAGTCTGTTGCTGCTCTTTATTGTGCAATCAAAGTCTAGTACGGCGGTCCCCTCAGGCATCATAGACCACTAAATTCATCATTTTAAATCACACTGACCATTAATCTGAAATTTTTAAAAAGATTAATACATTTGTAAAATAATGATCCTCCTAATGGTACTGACAAGGACTGTGGAGGCTCTGATTCATTGATCAGCTCACGGTTAAGTGAAGTATTACTATTGTTATTATTATCATTAGTTGTATTATCTTTGGTATTACCAAAGAAATTCTAAATATTTGCTTGCTTTTTCTTACTCATTATAGGTTTATTGAATTCCAATCTAAGACCAAACAAGGGATGATAGTTATCAAGGTCAAACTACTTGATTCCATTAAATATAACAGGTAAAGAAAATAGACAGGTATGGTCATACTTACCTAAAAGAGCATCTGAGAAATAAACAAGTAAAATCTAATAATCGGATGAGAATCATTATTGGCGGAGCAGGCTGACAGTTTGTAATGGTCGGAACAAAACTGAAGCGTACGGCTGGGCAATGGTCGCCTCAGACAACTTAAGACTACACTGACGTCACGCTGCGCCTCCCTTGTTATTCCGTCTCCAGTACAGTTTGTGAATTTAGTGCAAAATAAAGGTGAAAATTGTCATTTAGAATGTAAGAATTTATGATAATAATATTTTTGTTTTATTGCTAATAAAACATAAAAATTGCAAATAATATAAACATTTTTCTGTGGACCTCCAAAATTTTCTCGCGGACCACTGGTCTAGTACAACACAAGTTGTATTGCTTAAATGAGGTTATTAACCTAACTATGCAGTTTGGCAAAACTCTACATTTTATAACTAATTAAACAAACATTTAGCAGGCGAAATAACTCCCATAAATGTATGTCAACATTGTATTTAGTTGTTTTCCCAGATTTCAGCTGTAAACAGATGTGTGAGTATGTAGAAGCCGGTATACAAATTCAGTTTCAGTCTTCCTTTAAAACGACTAACCTAGAAAACTTTTTTTCATTTAAAATAATTTTGTTTTTGAAAGGAACGCACTCGTTTCAGCAGGTAAAAAAAAAAAATACCTAATTTTAAGACATTGGAGAATATCTGTAAAATATTTGTCTTATCAGCTTGGAGCTGTCAGAAGCAATTGTCTAGACCACAAATAAATAAATCCTATATGGAGGAAAATTATCATCTAAATCACTTTTTTTTCTTTCATTTAAAACTGTATTCTTTTAAGAATATCTTATTTGATGTAGTGTGTCATTCACTCACCTAACAACTGTAACTGCTCAGAAAATGTACCTACCAATTATTTCTTCAGGTTTTAATAGTGAAATTCCCTGTAATTACTGTGACATTTCCTGCAAGTAAGTTTGGCTGGCTATATTTTTAAATATTATTTCTTGTGCTGTTAAACATTCCTAGTTATTTCTGACTGAAGTGCCTGGCAAGTGGAGGAGAATGTCTCCATCTGACATTGGACTTGTCAGGTAACATTTTTATTATTTTTTTTTTTAGGTTCACATCATTATATGTTGATATCAGCACTGAAATAATGTAGTTTATGTTAATATATTGGTATTTGGAACTTTAATTTTTGGAGAACCTGGTGCCAGGTAAAGAGCCATAATTACCATCGGGCACAACAATAGGCCTGTGACTCTGGGAAGCAGAGAACAGAAGGTTAATTCCTAATTTTCTATGACCTGTTAAAATGCAGTCATTACATATTTGCTTTTCACTATATCAAAACCCACTACCTGGCCAAAAAAAAGTCTTTAAGTCTGTAAGAACCATGGTATGATCTAGAGGTTCTTCAGGTTGGTTAGAACTAGATTCAGCAACATTAGCTGTCCAAGCCTAAAATAGGTCAACTGGCTTCCTATCTATACCTAAATGGCCAGGTTTTGGTCCTCAAAGGATTTTTCTTCTCCAATGGCATGGGTAAATACAAAGATAATACCATCAGGCTCAAACTGTTCTGGGAACAAAAGACCACGTCTTCATATATTGATTGGTCACCACAAAATCCAGAACATAATTTCATTGAGAAACTTTGAGGTGTGTATTAAAGAATATGGATCTAATTCCCCCATAAATACATGACCTAGACAAATAACGGAATTTGAATCTGGAGGAAATGAATACTGCATTGTTACTGAAACAACACCATGATGAATGTGAGCTGTAATGTAGGCTAAAGGAGGTTCAACACATTATTAGAAATATTTGACTTGTTGTTTTGGCCAGGAAATGTACTACAAGCTTGAAAAGCTCCAGTACAATGTTCTGTAAAAAGAAAGCAACCCCAGTAGATGGATGTATGCCTACAAGCTTCAGTCCATGGCCAAAGCTAAAATGTGAGTGCATACCATCACAAACATGATCAAACCAAGAGTGTTTGAGAAGATACAGTGTATTTCAAATGTAACAATATCTAAGTACCCATTTGTTCATAGATATACCGTAGATAGGTACCCTCTGTCTATGATGGTGAAATTCTTGATGCCACTAATGCCTGAGTGACAGCTCATACTTCATTAATTCTGTTGAAGTGTTCCATCTCTTGCTGTTTATTAATTAGGTACCCACCAGTCACCATTGGACTTTTCAGTTAATTGGATCATTAGATAACAGGGAGGCTATTTAACCATCCCTCACTCCCTGCGTAAAAGCCTCTGAAAAAAAGCTATTAAAAAATAATATTTAATACCCTGTCATATGCTGCTTGTCTATGCGAATAAGACATCACTGGGCCTTCCCAATGCACTTTACTGAAGAATCCTGGGAAAGTTCAGGATTTAAAACCGAGAATGTTCTGTACAATGTTGGAAGATCTCCTTTAAAACTTTCCTGGGATCATGTAGTACAGTTTATCAATATCAACAAGGATAATTTTTTATTGCTTTAATGTTTTTAGTATTTAGTTTTTTTTTGTTTATTTGTTTTTTGAAAAGAGTAGGATTACATATGTCTGCCTGTTTTTTCTTTCTCTTTTTGCTATCTGTGTTCTGAAATTTCCCTCCACTTCTGCTTCCATAGACTTAACAGGAAGCGAGAATGTTTGAAATGTAGGAGATCCTCTTTTCCTTTCCAAATAATAAATTACAATGCATGACTAAAATACTTGGGATCTCTGAGTAAATGATCAATCCTATCTGGGTTACCTGGTGGATAGGGATAATTCTCGCAAAAATTTCGTCAAACTTCCCATGGGTCTGCAAACTTTTGACGAAATGATTTCGCGGACCCGTCAGAAGTTCCAAGAAATCATTACAGGAGGATTCCCAGGGCTGCATTCATTCATGCAGCCCTGAGAATCCTTGTGTCAGTGTGCGATCCCCGGCACTAGAGGTAAAATGGGGACATGTCTCCCCAAATCCTGATGACGCCTGAGCATGGCATGAGCCATGGCTGCATTCATTAATCTGTTTTTTTTTTAGGAAAATTTGATCTCGATCCGCAAATTTACACCAACCGTTCTCGCTTACAATTTCGGTATTATTTATTTTGGCTGGCATTCCTTTTTCTTTTTCTCTCCTTGTTGTAATGTCCTCTTGTACCCACTTCCTTTTATGTGTTGTTTTTTAAGGGCTTCCCACTGTTGGCTCTTTAGGGGCTTTATGGTTATTTGTGGGTATGTTCACCAGTTTGATCAATATGTACCACTGTTCCATTTTAGCATGTTCTTTGTTTCTAACAAAACCATTTTGCCCCTTATTGTTTTCTTTTTGTGATCATTCCATTGTTATGCTAACATATTTGAATTATGTTTTGAAAATAAAGTTAAACTTAAGTTGGAGGATAAAGGTATGCAACATGCCCACACATTATATTTTCATGCAAAATCGGCTTTGAAGATATGTTGCAATGTTTTATTAAAAAAACCCTGCACAAAAGTTTTTAATGGAAGCCAATTCCTAAGCATAAATTCTCTCCTTCACACTCTTACCCTCACACTTCCCCTATCTTACTCATTCTGCATGTTTGTTTATTTTTTCTAGTGAAGCAAGAGAGATATACTCACCTAAATCTGTCTCCTAACATTGTCACATTACGGTCGGATACGTATCCAGTGTTGCAAATGCATCAGCACTGGTTGGAAGACTGCAAGCTCTTTGTGATGATGTCACTGCCGCAGCCTCAACTTTTGGATTCTAAGAGTACTCCATCACTGGAAAACCATGGAAATGCCCTGTACAGCAAGCAATGGCATGGACAGATAACCTGTTGTAAAAAGAGAGAAGACATAGAACTGATGTGTCGTCACCAGGGCTTTAGGAGAGTAAATAGGGAATTTGCTAACTACAATATTGCACCGTGACAGCTGTAGCCAGCCAGATTAATTTGTCTCTTTGCCAAGAGCACTGACAGATGTTTATTTGTAAACCGACCCATTCAACCATTATGATTGGGTGTCTTGTGATGAGGAATGATGCTACTGGACATCATTGGTAATCACTGACAGTTGAGTTTTAGAACTAGAAGATTGCAATGCTGCACTCTCCTGCTTCTAAAACACAACTTAGATTAACTTTTTTTTTGGCATGGAAAGCTATGTCTGAAACACAAATCTACACATTACAATCACTGAGGTGTTAGGATTCTTTATTTTATACAACTTTTGTTAAAGAAATGTCTTTAGTATTCTTCGACTTTAACAATCAATGAAGAAGAGAAAATGAGGTCACAACAGCTTTATTGCTGTAGCCATCCTTGCAGAGTATGCCCTGTAGTCTTTTTTGGAAATCTTGCTTTAATGAGTACAGCAGCTAGCTGATACATTTCAGAACCACTTCACATCGCATGTCTTAAAAAATACTAGTGAGGTGACAACTCTATCCTCTGCTCTGAATCCTAATACAGTATGATTCACACAGAACAGCTTCGCAACCAATTAAACAATGTCACAATGGAGTATGTAATGGCAAGATATAGTATTTAGGCCAGAGCTGTATTTTAAGATCTCAAGTTTTTTATTTTTACCAAAGTGCTGCAGGTGTAAAATCTTGCTCATATAATATTTATTAGTCGAGTTGAGTAAAGTTTTAGATACTTTTGGATCTCGTCACCCTACTTGCTATGAATAAGAGTGTTCTTGTTATCACAGGGGAATTTTTTCCCCATGTGGTAATTTCTAAAGGCATCAAGAGGTACGTATCCTATTGTAAAGAAGGGGATTATATCCACAAATGTGACATAGTGGGATCATTTTTGAACAAAAGGTGCCATTTCTAAGTTGGCTACACCAGTTGAGGTCGTTCTATGGACTAAAACCACTATTCAGTTACACAAATGCTGTGCCCCGAAAATAAATATAATAATATATGTACTGTAAAATATTTGTATCTGGCTTCATATTGCCTATAGTTTGCAATTTGGATCTTCGGGAATTGTTTTAAGGGAGAAAAGAAAAAGAGCCACTAACACATAGTCTGTATGGCTAATATAAGAGAAGAACTAGCCAGCCACAACTGGTGAGACCAAGAAACAGAGGAAAAGCCATGACTCTTTCTTTATTATACAGCTACATCCACAGACAAATAGAGTTTCAAAGCATGGGCAGGCACATAAGCTAAACATAGGAGCTTTGGAAACCTTTTGCTATGTATGAAAATGAGTTTATAAAACAAATAAAATATAGGAAACAAAAAAGCAGGATCCTAAAAGTAAGAAAGTTACTAGAATAATAAATAGTGGAGAAGTGATTCATGGAACAGGAAGGGGGTGGTTGATCCATAGCTTTAAAAAGCTAAGGTCCACGTTTAGTCTTTTTTTTTTTTAGTGTCAAATAGAATTATCTTTAACAGTTCAAAGGTTTACCTTTTCTGAGTATTGGTGATGTTCTTTATTAGATAAAAACATTTTTATAACTTCCATAGAGTGATCTGGTTGTGATAAATGATGCCCCGCAGGTGTTTAGTACAATTTTCCTTATGTTCTTATGCAATGGGCCTGATTTATTAAAGCTCTACAAGATTGAAGAAGATGGATTATCATGGGTGAACCTGGACTGGATCAGGCCCAGGATTTTAAGCACTGGCCATCTAAGAGCATTCCAGGTCTTCTCCAGGTTTGCTGAATAATCCAGTCTCATCCATAATGATCTGTATTCTCCAGTCTTGAAGAGTTTAAATAAATCAGGCCCAATGTGTTTATGTAAATTTATCGTCTTGTTTTAATGATCATGTCCCTGTGGTCAAAATGAAAATGCCTGACAACCAATTTTTTGTCTAAGGTTCGGTGGTTGCCTACAGCAAGTAATGGAGGTTGTTGGAAGATTTCTTTCAGTGTGTCATCTTTTGTTATGATGACTTTCACCTTATTGATTATCCATCCTAACTCTTCTATTCCTAGATTGTATAAAGTTACCAGAGGTATACAGCTATGGGGATTTTTCTTTTTGTGTTGTAAGAGATTTTTTCATTGTGTTTTCTAGGCAGCATTTATGCTTGAACTAATTGTTTTGTTGTAAAATTTCTTCTGGAAGGATTGTGTTAAGAAGAGGCTTGTTTGTTCTCTGGGTCAGAAAATATGTAGCAGTATCATTTGGCCTAGTTGCGTGTAATGGCTGGTATGCTGTTGCGTATGGAAGTTGGAACTGTAGATAACGTTACAATGGTTGGTGAGTTTCCTGGATATTGCAGTGTGTAGTCTGTCATCCTTGATGGATACTATAAAAAGTTTACCTCTACTATGCTTGCATGGAGTAGGCTAGGAAAAGAAAATTAGGATAAGTATAAGATACCAATTTACTCTGTTATATTTTCTATAGAAGTACAAGATACTGGAAGGGGGTATATATGCTGACTAAATACTATTTCGTTTAACTTTTCATTTAGAATGGATTTCCAAGACTTTTATTGAGATGCAAGTACAGTAGGTATTTACAAGTAACTTTTTGTGGGTATGGGTAAGGGGTACTAATATATTCCTAAACTCTTTCTCCTGGAAGGGGGTGGATAAATGATCATTCCCTTATTTAAAGGGGCTTAAATATTACATTGTAAGACCCCTAACAAAACTCTACATTCTAGTTGGAGTACCAGATGAAAGGAAGGTCTTGTCCCTAAGACCGCTCAATGATAATGCAAGGCACCTGGCTGGTTATGACATGAGAGGAGGCACTCCCTTGCTGCCCACCGTTTGTTGGTAAAATACATAATAAATACCACCGCTTTAAGGCATATCCCAAGCATTTTGTAATGATTTGTTTATTTAATGATGCTTTATTACTTTTCAAAATATGTATTGCATTAGTGCATGTCTGCCATGACAGTGCCTGGTACCCTATGCCTTTTTGGATAGTAGTTTGCCTAATAACCCTACAAAACCTTTGCCCATTATTCCCAATGTATACTGCTGAGATTTCCATGTTTCCATAGAAAGTGACATGTTAAAGCAAACTGTGTATTCAACAACTAACAGAAGCAAAATAGTTTAAACCTCATTCTTATCCAAAAATAGTATTACATACATTGCTGATCTCTTCCTAGATGAAAGACCTGATCTCCCATAATACGTTAAAACTATATCCCATAAAATACGATGGCAGCTATCCTTCCCTGAGGACCAGTGTTTTCTAGGAACTTACATATAAAATAAAACTTCCCTGCCCCTTCCACATATTTACTTAAGCTTCCTGAAAACAAATATTAACTTGCCTGACTTTGGTAGGCATCAGGACATCTATAATTAAAGAATTACCAGGGAAGGCAGAAGAATAGATTGTCTACACACTTTTTTGTGCATTATTCCCACAATGAACTTGTGTATGTACAGTGCCTGGAAACAATATGTAAAGAACATATCCATGCTGTAACTGAGTTAATGCTGTTTCGCTTCTTGCAAAGACCTTCATAAAATATTACTATGACTGCAAATAAATAATGTACATGCTTGAACATAAGACTACTTTCTGGGTTTTGCTAAAGAAGCTGCAAAATGAAGGTAATATGCAATTTGCATATGGAAAATGCAAAAAAGAGTAGATACTGATGTTTTTTAAAGGAGAACTTGTATATACAAATATATACAAATGAAAATTTTATTTTTTTTACCTGTGTATGTTTGGTTTTTTTTTGTTTTTAGATCTACTGTTCAGAATAAAATATGTTTATTGGGCTTTGGAAATTAAGCCTTTCTAAAATAAACTACTTATATGGGTTCTTAAAAGCATAAAATGTGCCCTCTTGTCCACTTTCTAGACTAAAGAAGGTTGGAAGGCAGATGATAACAGGAAAACTAAGGGACAAACAGAGTAATTGCATAGTAACAGACCTCAGTAGAGAAAATAATGAATGGCAACCTGCAGCAACCAATGTGGAAATCTGAAGCTTCATTGAAGTACAGTCTGCAATTAGACTCTGCATGAAAAGTAGACTAGGAATACTCTTGGGATCACTCTGTGTTTACACAGTATCTTCTTTATTACAGTCTTGTTGCTTGGTCAAGTTCATGGTCTCTTGAGACAACCCAGATCTATGTTTCAAGCAGGTAAAGCCCTATAAGTCTATTAGATGATTTGCTGCTCACTATATTTATGTCTCTTTTTTGTTCCTTTCATGTCTGTGAAATATACTATTGAAAAAGTTTGCTTCATTAGTTCATTCTATCAAACATGTTGTTATTCAATAACTTCTATTCTTTGCTTCAATGCTGCATTCTTATCAGAAATAAAATTCTCATTTTTTTCTAGGGTCACCATTCTTACATTATGGAGGAGAGTGATATCTGTAGCTTAGTTCTTTGGTGACAGTTTGCATCTTAATAAAGGCATTACATGATGGCTAGTTGATGACTTTGAATTTATTGCATAAAGGTGATTGTACTGCCTGCAAGCTGCTGATTGTCTACAATCCTATGCAAAAACAAAATTCAATGATAGGTAGTGTCAGACAGTGACTGATGTTTGTGGTAGATCCTGCGGGTAATTACAGTAAGTCAAAGGTTCAGATGCACCCCATTGCCTGAACAAATGCATTTGCAAAATAGCTGTTAGGACAAACGTTTGACTTCAAGTGGGTTTTCCCACCCAAGCACAGGCTGTTTGATAATGGCCAGATAACATAGTAAATTAGACAAAGAAAAACTCTGAAAAAGAAAACAGATTCAAACACATCTAGGGTTGGTAACCTGCAATATATTTCAGTTTTACATTGGGGTTTAGATACGCTCAAGTCTTAGTTCACAACTCTGTTTCATGCTTTAGTATCCAGCTGCTACTTTCCTTTTTTGCCCACTCTATGCCAGTCTTGTACCAGTCATCCCACTGATCTCCAGCTAATTTCTCTGGATTCTTCTACTGGCTTTTTAGCTTAACATTTTCCACAAGATAAAATAGTCTTCCCTAAACTAGATTCATGAAAAAACAGGTATCTAAATAGATGTATGATACCCCTCTCTTCTATATACCATTGTACCTACTGCCGCATCTTCATTCACTACTACTCAGCAAACCATATACGTCTTAATTATACCCCTGAAGAAGCCAAATTGGCGAAGCGCGTTGGGTAAGAAGACTTTTTTTGGTTTATACAACTAAGACAATTACAGTTTTTATTCAAAGTTTTTATTCAAAGTATAAATTCTCTGTATAGTTCGGCAATCCCAATCCCATGATATTTTAATGGGTGTTGAACAAAAAAAATGCAATAATGTACACTGAACTTGTATTTACTTTATTGAAATATAATTAATTGAACTCTCGCCCATAAGCCCCTTCCTATTTAAAAAATGGTATATTGTTCACAGAGTCATATAAACAGGAAAATAGCATAACACAAATATAAATACAACATATATAACTTTTGAACAAAAGACAGGACCTAACAAGCAATAGTTACTCTCCTTTGTCCAGAAACATTGTGTGTCCCCTCTACCTGGATCACACCTGTCATGTCTTCTTCTGCCTTTCCCTTTCCCAAACACTGTCTTTTATCCGGTTTTACAAGTTATATGTCTCACAGTACTGATTATCCTGTTCACAATCCATATAGGTGAACAGATAATACTTTAATATGCTTTTCAAGCATTATGTTATTGTAATCTGTATTTAATGCCACTGTATTCATACCCTCAACATTTGTTTTTGGTTTATGTTGATTTATTGTTTTCACAATGTAAATACTAACCTACCCGGTATACATTGTCACACATATTAAATTATACTTTGACTCATAAAACCCCTTCTTTCTCTTTCTTTTTACTAATAAACATTTAAGACATGGTAAATGGATTCCAAAAGCATTATGAATAATCAAAAGAGACAACACAGAGTAACTTGCTTTGAAGCTTTTTTTGCCTGATTGAAACCTCTCGCACAAACTTTAGCCCAGCTGGAAAGTAACTATGCTAAGAATAAAGAAGACTGGAGCTCTACCTACAGTATTATAAAAAGTAGTATAAAATTGTGTTTTTTTAACCCTGACAATAATAAAAAGATAAAGAAAATATGAAAATAAAAACCACTATGTATTTCCTTTAAATACCACTAAATCGAGGATATGTGACACAAGTTTTACATGCCACACTAAAAACGTTGGCTTTTTGAAAGAGTGAATGAAACTGTAAAAATCTGAGTACTGCAACAAAATGCACAAACATTGCCATGAACTGAGTTTTGAAAGTTCACTTCCTTTTAAAATAAAAAATATGTCCTTCTAAATAAAAAGAACTCATCTTTCTGTAGATTTAGCCTTTAAGAGGTCAGTTTCAGCCATATGCGTCTATGGGAGTTTGAAGGTCAAACAACCTAAAACATACGGTGGCTACAGGACATTATGATTAAGTATAAGGCTTGGGCAAAATAGTTTTCGTTTATAAATATGTTGTTTAATGGAAGCTCATGATAAGAAATCTTCTGTTAAGAGTACATTTCAGGTGATGTAATAACTGAATGAAGGAAAAAGTGACATTATAAATGGAATATACTGGTCAAGAAACACTTACAAATGGTCAACTTTTAGCCTAGAGGAAAAAAGAACATTAAAACAATACTGTTTTTTTTTTATAAATTGTAATGTAGAAAACCTATACTATGGGGAAATATGGAAGCAGATGATTGTAGAACATGTTTGTATCATGGATGTTCCAAGTTCCAGTATTTGAGTCATTGACCTGGAATGAGGTTAGAAACATTGAAGTAAAAATTCCCAATGGGTATGCTTTTTTTAAGGTCATTGACTAGAAAAGTAAAATAGTCAGGAAACTAGAATTTTGTTAATAAAAAAAATGGCTATACAAGTATGGTATTGCTCACAAACTCAATAGATGGCTTGTTCGTAAGACGAGCCTGAAATGCACAAGATATACCCAACATACATTCTTCTCTTGGAAAACACAAAGACAAATTACTTATTATTTTTGAGAGTCATGAAAGTTTAGCAAACTTTTGACAATTTGTCAAAATGCATTGGAATCACTAGAAGAAGATTTTGTGTAGAAAAAGGTTCACAAAGGTTACAGAAGCCCTTGTACCTTATTTTTTTTGCCAAACAACAGACATTTTTTGGCCCCTATTTTATATATATATTTTTTTTTCATAGAAGGAAAAACAGACATTCTGAAAAATTGTTAGGCATATTGGCCACTGCTATTATTATTATTATTATTAATAATAATATTAATGATAATAATAACAATAATAATAATAATAATATTAAACAGGATTTATATAGCGCCAACATAATACACATTAGTATATAAAGTAGGGGTTGCAAATGACAGACAGGGACAGACAGTGACACAGGAGGAGTAGAGGAGGAATAGAGTATTATTAAATTAATATATCAAGTGACTCCAAGAAAGTGCTATGGGTAGTAGCATGGTCCATTAACTAGATTTAGATCACCCATACTCTTTCCCAACAATAATCATTTTCTGAACAGACCAATGTGAAAAGATGAAACATCTTTAATTATTTATAGAAGTAAATAAGTGGAAAATGGAGAGGGGAGGAGTAGTAATTTTTTCACTGTGTTCACTAGGAAGGGTATCAATACAACTTGTTCCACAGGGATAGGTAGAATCTTACGCATCCATATAGTTATAAAGCATGTATATTTGTATACCTTGGTATCCACTCGATCTGTTAGGGCATGAATAGTGCAATTCTTGCTTTGAGGATAGTACTTATCTATTAGATTATCTCCTGAGTGCATGTGAACACAGACCCTGGGGGCAATAAAATCTCTAGTCATCTCATTCTGCCTTATTTATAAAAGTTCTCCAAGACTGGAGATGATGGACTATCATGGGAGAACCTGGGTGATTCAGCAAACATATATTGGATCCGGTCCAGAATTAAAAACATTTGTCAATAAATAGCAAATGATCTTTACAAAATAATTCCATGTTTGCAAGACCACCCATGTTTTCTCATTATATTGTATCTTCTCCAGTCTTGCAGAGCTTTAATAAATCAGGTTCATTGAGTAAACTTTGCCTACTAAACAGTGCCCCACAACTAGAGTTTTATCCCACAAAAAGTGTATTCTGTTTACCCTAGGAGGGGATTGAACTTGCAAGGGATTGAAGGGAAGGTTCTCTTTAAAGAGAATAAAAGTTCTATGGAAGTGTTTAAAAAACACACAATGTACACTTCATGCATATGGTAATAATTCTACACTAACTTTCTATATTTTTAGACCTAATGCTGCATTTTTTAAATTAAATAAAGAAAATAATATTCCTTCTGCCACTCAGAAATACAAGGCAACCTGATTTTTGTAAGATATAATACAATATAAATTAGATTTGTGTAATAAATTGTGTTGCATAAATCAAATTATAAAATACGCAGTTATTAAATATTCCTGGAGTGCAATCTTTAATCATTTTTTATGTATCCTGGACTTGTACTACAATTTTACGTATCATTTGAAAGTCAAATACTTACAGCTGAAAACTTGCTGACGTTTTATAAGTAAGAAGAAAGTGTCCACGTTATGTTTTTAACCATTTCTACTGGACGTTAACAGGCCGACAACATGCTGCGTAGGGCTTTTTCATCTGTTATAAAAAGTTGTCAATTATTTATACGTTAAAGCATTTTGCCTTGCAAATGTATGTTAAGATATCCTTTAATTCTGGCAGAAGTCCGGGCATAAATATTAATTTTATGAATGTATGTGAAAAATTATAAAACTGTAATAAACGTAGGGTAATGTGGGTGTAAATGTGGTTTGTACTGTGTTGTGGCCTATCGGTCATGGAAGGTCACAAGATATAGTCTAAGATGAAATTCCTTGAGGATGGTTGGGAAAGTTTGTCTATCCATGTTTGTAATGGCATTTTTTAAAACTGAACTTTAGCAAAATTCATAGAGAGGATACCTGATATGATCATGCCAAAGGGTGTATATGTTCCAGCCATGTGACCTGGAGACCCTACCAGAAAACACAGACAGGCCAGGGAACAAGCCACTGTTCATTGGGATGCTACCATATCAATAGCTGTATTGGAAAGAAATTATTGCAATGGTGCAACCCTTGTTCCCGTGTTTTACTTGGTGTGTACCTATAGGTACTGGGTGTGCACCTATAGCTGGTCACTGGAAAACTTGCCTGTAGTGGTGCTAGGTGTGAGCAGTGCCACTATGTACAAGCTATGCCACTGGCCAAATTTTGAGGCCATTATTTTAATTTTAAAAAAGTTATATCGTCTGTCAGTTTCTGGATATTGCTGAACCACTGGGGACATTTCCATTCACTTCTTCTTCTGAAGGCATAACAACAAAATAAGGAAAATCTTGGCAAGCACCATCTCTTTGTAGTTCTCTTCATTGGCTTCCATTCCACCTGAGAATTAAGTTCAAGCTCCTGTGTTTTGCCTTCAAATCCCTCCACAGTTCTTGTCCAACCTAACATTCTCACTTGGTAGGAAAATACTCCCCTAGCCGTTCTCTCCGTTCCTCCAATGACCTGCTAATGACTTCCTCACTCATAACCTCATCCCATGCATGACTGCCAGACTTTCTAGAGTCACCCAGACTCTCTGGAATGGTCCTCTTCATCTTATTCGGCTTGCTTCTACCTTCTGCTCATTTAAAGGAGCACTCAAAACCAATTTCTTCAAACTTGCTTAAAACCCATCTTCTTCTGTCTCCTAAACCCCCTCACTACTTCCCATCACTCCATATCTCCCCTCCCAGTGTATGTGACTTCCCCCCACCGCCTAGATTGTAAGCTTTTCGGGGCAGGGTCCCCCCCCCTTCTGTGTCACTGTCTGTATCTGTCATTTGCAACCTATTTAATTGTACAATGTTGCGTAATATGTTGGCGCTATATAAATCCTGTTTAATAATAATATCCTTAATAAATATTTTATATTTAATATTTTCCCAGACATGGGCCTTCATGGCAAAACGAGAGCTGCACAAAAATAAAGGTCTATGTCATTGAATACATAACTGTTTTTTGTTTTTTTTTAACAATGCTATTGCTACATTAGAAAATGAAGAGACTCATTTGTGTTTGAGCAGATTGTTTGAGGCATGTCTGGCTAGGAAGGATAATCATATGCATTCTTAGGTGCTCATGAGCATTTCTTTGTAGAGGCGTATTTGTGTTTGAGCAAATTTGTAGGGATACGTCTGGCTGGGAAGGATAATAATTTAAAGGTACTCATGAGCATGTGTTTATAGTTACTCATGAGCATTTGTAGATACTCATGAGCATTGTTTGTAGATCTATCTTTGAGGTATGATAAAATCTAGTTCTCGTAGGAGATTATATATTGGTTTATTGATATCTGCAAAAATGATTCAACCTTTTTTTGAAACTGTTTTAATTAAAGCAAATCCATCAGCCTTTTAATCTATAGCACATTTGCCTAATAAAACATTTCATTAATCTCAGTGTTATTAAAAGGAAAAATACAAAAATCTGTATCTTGGAATCTCTTTACATGTATTACCCCTAAATCGCCAAAGATTAATGGCAAGTATACTTCCAGGGATGGATATGTGAACCCCAAAACAACTATTATAGTATAGTGGTGACTCTTGAATATTATGGTTGCTGGGGGTGATCAGACAGTTTGTTTTTGTGAAACTGTTTTTATTGTGCAAATCATATGTTTGCCAGTGTATGAATGTTCATATTATTGTGACCAAATTTGCTGGGGGTCTCAGGGCACCCATGGAAACATGTCCAAAGTGGAAAACAAAAATGAAAAAGTTTTAATATACAAAATGACTGAATATTTGAATTTTGATTATTAAAAAAATGACATGCTTCTTTAGAACTTTTTCACCTGTACATGTTTACACAGCTTTCTAACCCTAGAGAAGACTATCATGGGTGAACCTGGGCGATCCAGAAAACCTGTAATAGATCTGGTCTAGGATTGAAAACATTTCCCAACTAATAGCAAATTTTTTTAAAGAAATCCATTCCAGGTTTGCTGGATCACCCATGTCCTTCTATGATAATGTATCTTTCCCAGTCTTGGAGAGCTTTATTAAATCAGCCCCTATGTATAGTGGCCTGTTCCATTAACTTGAAGGCAGTAAAAATAAACGTTGATCATGATCCCTACTTTGACTACAACATGCTATTTTAAAGTGTTGTCACTAAATTACATTTGCCAAACCAATATTAGCAAAGATATATATTCTTGTGAACATTTTTGCAAAAATACATTTCTCAAATTAATTATTACCTAATGGATACATTATTTTCTTTTTTTCAGCATTTTCAGCAAGTACAGAAATGACGTGTTGATCTTGCCAGAAATTGCAGTGTTCTTTGGCACTAGGGATGAGCAAGGCCTCTGCCAGTCTTCCGATGGGTCCGCGAAAGGAAAGGAAAATCCTGATGATGCTTAAGCTGTCATTAGGGTTTACCTTTCCTCACCTAATCAGAGAGCACTAGAGGTGATGAATGAGAAGCCTTGTCCTCATTTAACCTCTAGTGCCTGGGGATCGCACACTGACAGGAGGATTCCTACGACTGTGCTAATGAATGAATGCAGCTGTGGGAATCATCACAGGATGATTCCCACAGCTGCATTCATTGATGAGCACAGCCGTGACACTCCTCCTGTTGGTGTGTTGTCAACTCCGCTTCCCCGATTGCTCTTGCAGGTCCCAAAACATTTAAATTTGATGGCTGATTTCACAATGCCGTTCTTGATTACATGTTAGGTAAGCGGGAAAGGCCCGATTCGTGGCAAGATTGAATTTACAAATTTTGCTCGCTCATCCCTACTTAAAGCACTACCTATTTGTGACTGACCCTTTTTTAATGAATTAATTTTTTTTGTTTTTTTTTTCTTTTACCTGTGCAGTGTGGGATTGGGTGACGTCACAAGAAGAAGGAAGGGTATGGAAGAAGATGGCAGTGCCCGATGTCCATCCAACGCCAGGAAGAAGAAGGTAGATGGAACGGCGTGAGACCGATTGCACCTGTATCATGGAGGGATCGAAAGCTTTCCACTAGTAAAGTAAGTGTCATTTACAAAAAACTATTTACCAAAGATACCAATCTTCCTATCAGTAATTTAATATAAATGAACAAAGGCAGACACAGGCAACCACACACTCACCATAGATATAAAAGAAAATTAGGTGTAAGAAAATTACCAAACTTAAAAAATGAAGGAAGAAGGAAATTTTAGACAGCATTCCAATGAGATGGCTGGGACAATCAAAGAATCAGTTGTATATACTGTATACAATTGGATACACACACATATATGTTTTTATATTTAATAAAAGTTATTGAGTCAATAATGCTTAGAGGCAAACTATAAAAATACATATATTATATATTTTCCAATGTGTAATTTCAGAGGTATAATATTTTTTTAATATTATTATTTTCTGATGTACATAGACATTTTTAGTACTTATTACATTTGTGTACAATAAAATGATTCCTGTATTGTTTTCAGCTATCATGCTTAAGTTTGCCAGTTAGCTCAGCAGCATGGTGTCACCTCTGGCAGATTAGCACATTGTAATGCAGGAATGAATGCTGACTGCTTCAGGGGCCGAAAGTGTTTGGGAAATTTCCTTGATACTGGCACTATAGGTTGGAACTGTCAAAAAGTGCAGAGGCCACAGGGAAATCTACCGGAATGTTTGACACAGGTCCTCGGCGGGTGATTGCCATGAGAGCCATGCACAGCATTAACGAACAAAACAATTATGGAGCTCGCAGAGAGAGTGTATGTGTTAATAAGAAACTGTTGTGTGGTTATGAAAATATGCTTTGTGTTACAATGGAGCGAGAAGCAATAATTGTGCAATAAATGGAAATTAAAATATGTTCAAATAGGGGATTGTACTGTAGAGTCCTGTCTACGTTTAAGGAAACAGCTAGCATGTTAAATTATTTTCATGGTACAGTGAATATTTCAGATATGTTCAATAGAAAAAAAAATCAAAGAACTGCTACTGCAAATAAGAAATCATTGCAACTGTGCTAATAAAGATTACTCGTATTAACTTAAAGAGACCTTGTCATCAACACCAACAACCTGAAAAATGACTATTATCCTTACCTTGTAATTATATGCTTGTGGGCATAGTATGAAGTCCATACACATGTTACTGTCCCTGAAAGGGGCTCATAATCTAATTTCAAATGCTCTGTAGTGTTTTCCTTTGATACAGAATTTTTTTTTTAATGTAGCTTTAAACTAGAAAGTTTGACCACTCCAGGAAATGTCAATTTCCTAGCTTAGTCCCTCCTTCTTTGCATGCCATAGCCCTTCCCTTTTCTGTTTATTTTTTAATTACTGTCTGTATCTTCTTTGCCCCTCATCTCCCTATATAATCCCCCACCTCCTAGATTGTAAGCTCTTCGGGGGAAGGGTCCTTTCCTCCTCCTGTGTCACTGTCTTTAGCTCTCTATCATTTGCAACCCCTAATTAATGTACAGCGCTATGTAATATGTTGGCACTATATAAATACTGTTTATTATTATTATTATTATTATTATTATTAATAATAATAATAATAATAATAATAAAAATATTAATAATAAATAACCCTTTATGTATCTGCTAATAAGGTGACACCCAGAAGCAGTTTTCGACGTCTGGGAGGGAAAATTTTTTACAGGTAAGTAACATACCTAACTGTTTTTACTGCAGTATATTGAATTTGTCTGATTTTTCACCCAAACATTGGTTTGGTGAAAAAAGTCACTAACAATTACTGTCCGTCAAAATTGCAAGCTGGAGTTGTAGATGCCCGTAAAGCAACAGTCCCTAACCTGTGGTCCGAAAATTATGGTGGTCTGCGTCTCTAGCTGGCGCACCCACCAGCAGGGTCAGGAGAAGGACCCCGCTTGGGGGGCTGCACCTACCAGAGCTGCGGACCATGTCTCCCATACAGATCGCAGGCTCAGGGCGGTGGGCGGGTTGTGTCCCAGGTCTGAGCCTACAATGGTAGAGTGGGTGGGTTCTGGCATTATGATGTCACTATAGGGGAAAGTTTGCATGGTCTGGAGTCTGTAAATTTAGTGGCCCATGTGTTTATAAACACAGTTTGAATGTGACAAAATATAACATTTTTATTTTTGTAACAATTCTGTTTCATTCACCTGCAAATTCTTGATTTGCCTAATAATAAGTAATAATGCTACCTAAAACTACCTGAGCTGATGCTTTTTTAAGTTTATTGTTGTATGTTGAAGTTGCAATACGTTTATCTGTCATAAACTTCTAGTTTTTAGCTTGGCAAAATAAAAAAAGGGGGTTTGACTCTTTACAGTTATATAACTGTCCCAATACCAACTTTCTACATATTTTTTCATTGTCCTTTAGATGGGTGAGGATTGCCACTGAAGACTGGTCTTTTTTTAAAACTAAGGGTCTCGTGTAAATCTCTCTAGCTGTTAAGGTTTCAATTATTGCCTGTTACCCTGGTCCTGCCTTACGCTCACTAATTCTGGTTGGGACCACACACTTCACATTTGTGAATGTAGGCATTTCATTTCTTGATCCAGATGATTTTGCTGTTTGTGGTTTTTTTTTTCATCATTTTATCTCCTGTGGATAAAAGGGATGTGGGTCAGTTTCTTTGGAGCCAGGCTTTCTAGCTTTGTCCCATCCTTTTGGCTTAACCAGTTGAGTGAATAAAGTAGAAAATGAAAGACAAAAGTCAATTACAGTTTTGTTGATATAGTTCGAAGAAGCATGCACAGCCCTTTCCACAGAGATAGCAATAAAGTAAAACAGGTCAATTTACTTTAAGGATTCTAACAAATCTCTTTGCAGGTTAGAAGAGGTTATAAACATTTTTATACAACAAAGTTGTTACAGGATGATGAAAAAATTATTAATAGTTAAAAGTGCAAAAACATATATAAAGAAGTAGCTAAATATATAGTATATTCTAATTCAATATGTCTAAATGCCAAGTTAAGCTGGACTTCTTTCCTCAGAGCTGAGTTTCCTTCAGCCTTTCTGCATATACTTTATTTCTCAGTTCTTGGACCATTTTGGTTGGCCTTCTCTAGACTCTATCCTATCAATTTAAATTTGAACAGTTTATGAAACATCTTAATCATTTTTAACATTTGATTGGCAATATTTTTCAGCAAACCCAGACCTGCTTGGGATTACAATACAAAATGCAGTGAGATTCCTACCTTTTTTGGGTTCTTTTGTTTGGCACTTCCTGTTGTTGCTTGACAAAAATAAGGTTGGAAGACAGCATGATGGAACAATATTGAAGTTATCTGTTCCTGCTGGTGCGAAGTTTCCCAGTCAGCAGTTCTGGCCATTCATCATTAAATGTGTTTAGCATACATGAGATGTATGGGATAAATGATAAACTGTAATTTAGACAAATACATTGTGGGACTTTGGTAATATCATAAACCAAGTGTCGCCCGAGAAAGTCATTAGATTTATCTCGGTGTCATCTTCAGCTCATCTGTTATGCTACGTGTCTCTGAACTGTTAAGAGGCAATACATCGGTAATTGTGTTTTCTATCAGAAGCCTTCAAAAGCCTTGCAGATTACTTAGGAAATCAACATCAATCATATTCCTGAGAAGAATTAGTTATTTTCATTCTTGTGTTTGCTTAAGTATAAGCCCCAGTGTCATAGAATGTAATAACGTGGAGGTGTGTAAATTAAACAAAGTAATGGGATATTATTTGACCTTTGCATATTTCTCAACATAATGATGTTCAACAGAAGAAAATGATAGAGGTTTGTCAACAGCTACAGCAGAAGAAGAACGATTGGCCGTATTTAAAAACAATTTGCAATATAATAAATTAGTCTTAAAGTCTCTTAACGAAATGCATGTTTATGTCTAGTTTTCTTTCTGTTGGAGAACTCCCCTTTCTTACTGTCTGCTAAAACATTTTCACTAGGAAAGGAAGTAAAGGCAAATCTATCTACTGGTGATCTGGATAGCTGTGAAATCAAATATGGTTTCAAAGCTTTACCAACTCTCTCCATAATTAGGAAAAAAAAATATTTGGATGAAATTACACTTCAACCGCTAAAACTTTTCAACTTGTCAACAAAGTGCATAAAGGTTTTTCTCACTGAGTTTCCATTGGGGCTTGTGGATCTTACATGAAAAAGCAAGATTTGCTAGCAGGTAAAAGTGAAAATTTAAATTTCATCCAAATTTTGGCAAAAAACAGATAGCAGCTAAATTTTGACACTGAAGTAAAATGTATCAGAGTCAATAATGAAGGCAAAATAAACGTGGATTTAAAGGGTACAGTTGGCTTTAAAGCGGAACTAAACCTGGGCAACTAACCTGTCATCTTCCAGCGACATTTTCCTTCTACTGTATGTTTCCTCTTCAGGAAGATCTTCAGTCATCTTGGTTGGCTATGTTGGGATGACATAACCATATGTCATCCTGACACATGCATAGGGAAGATGGGGATGCTGGGTTTCCTTGGCTTCTAAAGCTGAACACTGTACAGCACAACTTTTGTCAGAAAGTGATCAGGCAGGTAAGTCAAATTATTGCAGAAGGGACACAGCCTGTGTCTTTTTGCAATAATTACCTATCTGATAATCCAAACTTACTCCTGAGACCACTGAAAGCTCCTTTAAACTATCCATGACTTGTGTGTGGGTTTGTGGAAATGTTAAAACTGCAGTAGATATCTTTGTATTTATCCTGGTTACCATTGACACTGGTCATAGAAAGTGATGGTAAATCCAAAACCCTACAGTTGTCAGCAGATCAAGAGATGAAGGAAATCTTAGGTTAACCCTTTTTTCAACCTAGCCTAGGTTAATATTTCTGGAGAGAATTGTTTGTGATTGGTTTCAGTAAAATTTTGCATGAGTATAGATGGCCTCTGTCATTGTTCAACTGATCACCCTTTCCTAAATGTTACCAATAGGCAAATGATGACTGACTGACAATTCTTTTAAAAGTGAAGTTATAACAGATGATTGTTTCAAGCAACAAAATGAAGCATTTGTACACAATTTTAATTATGTTCTTGCCTAGGGTAGGATTTCCATACTTGGCAAAGATTTTCTTTCACTTTTTCTTGTTTTCCTGGACAGGAATTCCCCCCAGATACATAGATTCATAGTATACATAGATAAATACAGACAGTAATACACTTACCAGGGGTTTTACTATTTTCGAATTAATCCAAAACAATTACTACTATAAAATACCTAAAGAGAGGGCAATAATGGAGTATTACTATTGTTGTACTATCGAGAGACTATAAAAGTGCTGTTTGAAGTGGCGATAACACTTTAATAAATACAATAGAGGTTTATAGTATTTACTTATAAATGTTTTCACCTAAGATTATCTCAACTTCGACCTATAATTTACACATTTTCACATTGGGTTTAATTACAATATAAGTGTATATACTTTTGCTCATGATTCATACATTTTTCTATTTCAATCCAATCTGAAAAATGTGCAAATTATAAGTAATGGATGAGTAAATCTTGGATTAAAGCAGAACTCTCAGTAGTAAAATGCTCCAATATTATAGAAAAAAATAATGATTTCAAACCTAGGAAATACTTTTGTTTGGATACAATTGTCATGAGATAAAATAATGAGCGTTATTAACATAACCCATCCATCTTACTGAACTGAGCCTTATGTGCGATACGTCCTTTTGACCTAAACTTATGGCGTCGTAGACTGAGCAATTTTGAGCCTCTCTCAGGATGATAGCAAATATTCTGGGCATATAGGGGTTACCATGCAAATTGAGGATGTGCTCTTGTTAACAGAGGTAGAGGTATCTGATATGTTATAAAAAAAGTTGATACCATTGAAGAATTTGTATCTTGTCACAATAAAAAAGGGAAATGCAATAATTTGTGATGTATCAGTTAAAACAATAAATTATATGGTATAAATGGTATAATAAATATATAATCTCTGTTTAATATTGGACATAGAGCTGAGCATCTTTGGCTTCTATCACAAAGCCATAGACCTGTTTTTTGGGCACTACCATATACCAGCTATTGGTTGGAAAGCCAGGTTGGGGCTATTGTACCTTGCAATGAAGCCAGTTAGGTTCATACTGTCCCTTGAACCCATAGCCTTGGAGTCAGAGAATTAAAACTTCAATCTGAGCTTTATTGCATGGTTGTGATATGATTTCCTATAAATGCAGACCTCTAGATATAGTTAGAACCTGGCTACCTATGGCTTTGATATTGGCATTGCTAAAGTAGACCTATAATTTTCTATGGTATTGACAACCTGTTGTTTCACTGTCATCTGGCCCTGAGCCTGTAATTATCCAACCCAAGGATTACTTACTTTGCAGTATGAAGTCCAAGTGAACCTTTCTATCTCCTCAATCCTGTAGTTTCATATCTTTATTTTAAAATTCTTTTAAATACATTTTCTTGCTCTCTGCTATCCTACTCCAGTGCTTTCTGCTAGTATAATGGACTAACTACCACACTCCTAAGTATGAGTGTTCTTATAGGGAGGACATGTCAGACAATTTCTGCTACTGAATGCTAATTATTGGGAGCACTGGATCTAATTATTTTGCCTGCTAAACTGCACCGTCACATCTGGATACTTTATATAAGTGCTTTAACAGGTGTTTCATAATTTAAATATAATTTTAATCATAATTTGGACAAACAACCCTTGTTACATATGATTAGACTTCTTATATTATACATATACATCAATATATCATAAATGTTTATGTACTAAGCATGTAGGATACAGATTAGTATTATTCCGTACTTCATTCAGTGTAGTATGTCTCTACTAGTCCTGAGGAAGCCTTTAGGCAAAAATGCGTCGGGCACTGAGACAACAGAAATTGTGTACTGGACGCTTTTTCTACATGAATACGCCAGCAGACTATGCAGAAGTGCCACCATGGTGCAGTAGTGGTATTGTGTATTGTGCCTACTGCAGCTTTGGCAGAACTATATCTACTTTGTATTCTTCATTAAAAAATTGTTGCTATTACTTTTATTTTTGAAAATTAGTAAATATTTTTTGAATCCCACTTAAATGCCCCCTCTGTTTCTCTAATTTTCCCCTATACCTATTGTAACTATTTGGGGCCAGCATCTTTTATAACTGTTTTGGGTACAAGAGGTGGTTATTATAGACACTTCTCAAAAAATGATCAATAATTTTGAACAAGCTATGCCATTTAAGGTTCATACATATTTAAAACACTGTAGGTCAAATTTGTTTCCTGACATAGAAAAAATAATAAATACCTACCCTATATCTCCTGGCCATGCCTCTATAAGGATATATCAATTGGGCAAGAGAGATTATTATTATTATTATTATTATTATTAATAAACAGGATTTTTATAGCGCCAACATATTACGCAGCGCTGTACATTAAATAGGGATTGCAAATGACAGACTAATACAGACAGTGATACAGGAGGAGAGGACCCTGCCCCGAAGAGCTTACAATCTAGTAGGTGGGGGAATTTCACACACAATAGGATTGGCGATATGTAGTGGTGGGAAGTAATGAGGGTTTAGCAGACAGAAGAAGATGGGTAGGCAAGTTTGAAAAAATGAGTTTTGAGCGCTCTTTTAAATGAGCAGAAAGTAGGAGCAAGCCGAATAGGGCGAGGAAGACCATTCCAGAGAGTTGGGCCAGCTCTAGAGAAGTCTTGTATCCGTGCGTGTGATGAGGTTATGAGTGAGGAAGTCATTAGTAGATCATTGAAGGAGCGGAGGGAGCGGCAGGGGGAGTATTTTTTAACCATGTCAGAGATGTAAGTGGGACAATAACTGTGTAGGGATTTGAAGGCAAAGCACAGGAGCTTAAATTTGATTATAAGGTGAAATGGAAGCCAATGGAGAGAACTACAAAGAGATGCAGCGGAAGAGGATGTTTTTTTGCCAATCAATGTGACAGTCCAATGCTGGAAGGTTTCCTCTTTGCTGCATGGTCCAATAACAAGAATACGTACGATTAAAAGATGTTTATGTGCATGTGTTAAGAACAGGTTTTTGCTGGCTATATCATGCATACAAGTCTGATCTCCATCTCCTGCCTGGAAGCACCTGTAGCCATCTGCAGTATGATTTGGATTATTTATAATGCATGAAAGCAATGTGTCACTCTAGTAACACTGCTTTATTGAAGCTTTAGGCTATATTAAGATGAATGGTCATGTAAGCAGCACACCACTTAGTACATGTCAAAGCACCAAGAAGACCCCTGATTGTCACTAAAATAAATGAGAATTGTTGACAACTATATTTTAACAGTCGTTTACCAGCAGTGCATTTGCATGTGGTTTTATTCCTGCACTGAGGGGCTCCATGCAGTCGTTTAGGTTGGTATTCCATAGACTCCTTCCAAAGACTTGAATAGAAACACTTTCTGGACATCTGCCAGGTGGCTTTGTAAAGCAGAACTATCACCAAAAATAGAAAACTTACTTAAAAAACAAAAAACAAAACAAAAATTGGAGGGAGGCCCCTTTCCTTCTCTCTATAACACCACATCAATAAGTACCTAAAAGAAAGCCTGCAGCCTCCTGGGATACGTTCGTCACATATCTCATGAGGCCTGGGCTGCCCCTTCTGCACATACCCAAGAAGGGGCTTTTCCTGCAATGTAAATAAAAGTTCTGATCTCACTCATGTGCTCATATGACGTAAGCAGAAGAAAGATGAAGAGAGAAGATGGCGGCGCTCATGGTTCCTCCACGCAGGGATGAAGAAAGAATCTAGGACTCCACAGGACCGAATCAAAGCCAGCTGTGGAGTGACCAAGGGCTCTGCAGAATTAAAGGTGAGTGTCATTTTTTTACTTTAATAAAAGTTCCCCTTTACGCTGTTGAAAGGTGGTTCAGGAGCATTTGGAAGGGCATAAGACATGTTTCTTATACTCCTGGATTTCCTGTGGAAGACAAACACATTGTTGCACAAATACTCCTATATTGCAGAAATTGAAAAAACGCAGAAAACATTTATGAAGACCACTCCCATGTGCTTAGTTGTTGAAAATGGACACCTAGTAGCAATAACCGCATAGAAAACCATCCATCTGAATATAGACTTAACTCCTCCATATCACTACACAGTAATTACATGAAGAGCTGGTGGAATGGGCTCAATAAGACCTACATCCAGACATCCTTCTCAGCCCTTTTTGATAGATAAAGGCCATTGTGTCTGTATGAATGTGGAGCCTGGTGTGAAGCATGAGTGTCCTTCTAGCTTTTCAAGCTGTCTTTTATTAATCTGTGCTAGAGGCCAAGAGGCAGACGCCACTTTCTTACTCTAACACATAGCCTTATCTACATATTTATGAGCTTGAAAAATAGGCAATAAAATAAAAAAAAACATTATTAAGTGCATCCAAACACCAGCAGTCAGGATGTGCATTTTGGTAATGCAGGTAAATTAGCAAAAATTGCCCTCACAACACATTTAGACGTGAAGAGGCTAAGCATGAGATCGAGTGGTTCCAGGAAGCGTACAAACACAGCGTTCCGATACAACATAAACAATAAAAGCTTCAACTTTCCATACTGACAACAGTCACTTAAGAAACGCTATTCAGACAGCAAAGTGCTTGTCAAGATCAAAATGATAATCATTCTTCGCTTAAAAAAAAAATAACCCTCCCCCCCCCACACACACTCCCCTCCTGTTTTCAGCAGCGGTGACGGAATGCACTAGGTAGCAGCTGTGCTACGCTATTGCTCCTCTCCAGCCTTATAAGTGTTTTTAATCAGTTTTTTTTTTGGAAGAATTTATAGACCATGCAACAATATTTCCCATAACGCGGGGAAACTGTAAATGGCCAACAATAGGTCGTTTATATCTAAATTAGTAGACATCTCGTTCCTGCTGGTAACTGCCAAATGTCTTCTTTGGGATACTCCTTATTTATTTTTCCAATCAAACATTGGCTTGTCTCGTGTATGACACATAAAGATGATGAAACATAATTTGCTTGCAGTGGTTGGTTGAATAAGGAGACGTTGTATTAGATATTCCACATCATATTCTTTGCAGCGTGATTAAATCATCCGTTCGAAAATGTGATTAGATATCACCAAAGTAAATGTTTCATGTAATTCTCACTGTGTATAAATGAAGTGAAGGAAAAATGACAGCATATAGCAAATGCGTGTTTCCTAGTATGTCAGGAGGGCTAACAGGCATTAATTACATACTACATAATTAGGTAAGTTACTGAACAGACAAGGTGGATATAGACACTTCTATGTATTAAAGGTTCACTCTAGCTGATCATGAAATATTTTAATAGAAACTAACAGGGACTGTAATGCACATTCTGTTATTCATCATGTGCACCTGGCTGAATTTGGAAAGATTGGATTTGGATTTTTTCCTGTATCTTTATCTTCTTGATGGTGATGAGCCTGTAAACAAGCAGTACCATGGGAATTTTATTGGTTTATGGCACCGTTCTTATTTGGAGTCTACAGCAGCCTAGCTCACAATGGTGAGGAAGGTTGTCTACTATGGAACCACACATAAGGAGGTACACAAGAAGAGTACCATCCACCTCTTCTTTCTACCATTTTGCAAGTAACTGTAGTACACTTGTTTTGGTAGAAAACAACATCTTATCTTTGAAGTGTGTTTGCTTACCTACATTCCAAAATGGACTTGACATTATATAGCAATGCACACCAGTTCTTGTCCAAAAGTGTAGGTAGGTGTGCACACATGTCTCTAAAGACCAAAGGCTCAAATCCATACATCAAAGATACTGTGTCCTTCAAAGTTCCTGTAAGTTAGAGTCGTTTTTGTTTTCTAATAAAAGGTCTGGTTTCCTGCTAACTGCACCCCACCACCAACACCATTCAAACCAAATTTTCTACAATAAGCTCCTTAGAAGTACAGACAATAAAACCTTTCAAGTAAAATACAGACAAAAAATATTGACCTCAGCCTCGGCTTCCAATGTTTCCTAAGGATGTGGGTTATATAGAATATTAGGGCATCTTACTGCTGAATCTTGGGCATTCAAGACAGAATGCACTGTTGGAATGAGCGAGAGTTTACCATGACGGTGATGTCAGCAGCACCATAAGCCGAGAGCAAACTTTCCTTTTTTTACAACTAGTTTTTAAAAATCGTTAATTTTTCCTGGAAGGCCTGCTTTCAAGGTTCAGTCAAAATACTCAGAACTAATATTTTGACTTACATTACAGAGATGGAAACTTCTCTTATTATTATCTCTTATATTATTTTATATTTTGCAGAATACAACAGCAGATAAAAAACCCACAGATAGGTAGAAATATCAGAGACTCCCAGATGGCCATCAACAGAGTCATGAATTATGACACAAAGAACTGTATTGGCACAGCTAAGACATATACAAAGCTGGAGGCTAACTCATGAACTTCTCCAATTAGTCTACATTCATAAGTTTTATTTTTGGATGGACTGGCCCTTTACTGGCAACAAACACAAAACAAATAAATACCTTTACAAAAAAAGTACATCAAACTCCATTTTCTGTTCAGGTATAGTACCATATATGCAGATACATAAACATACATTTATCAAGAAATCTTTTATGAGACATAAAAGAGAAGCGGTGCTTAATTATTTTCTTCATACATATTTTATCAAAGAATAGCCATGTCAGGGTATGCCTAATAAAAATGGCTTTCACCTTTATAATACAAGAGCATGTTTCTGCTTTACGAAGAAGACAAAGAATAACCCTTAGGGCACCAAGAAGTATTCACTTGTCACTTACTCTTTAAATATAGTTTTAAAAAGGTCTCCCAATATATTTTATTAGAAAATAGACAGGTCATAGCTGTGATCCTTGAGTCAAGCCATAGTAAATTCATAGAGACCCGGAGGCTTCTGCAGTAAAGAGTCACCTTTCTTCACTCGATAATGAAGGAGAGACAAAGAAAATAAGGTCGATGGCAATTACTGTAGCGGCAATAAATAGTCATCCTTAATTAAGACATTTTTTGAAATCTCATTGACTTTGAAAATGCCTCAATTTATCAAAAGGGAATCATACATTGCAGCAGCCATATTGGATTGGTGATTACTAGGTCTCTTCGCCTCAAAGCCATTGCCACAAATTTCACACTGAAGCAATCAGCAGCGGCAATGTGATTTCCCTTCTCATTGTCTATCCTAATCATATATTCGTTATTTATGACACATCGCGGTGAGCATGTTGTTATGCATGCATAGAGAAACGGTGGCAGTTACCTGCAAAGGTTTAGAATAAATTACATTCAGCGGTGCATGACAAAGGAAACCATACTGTCAATCTTTTGGAAATAATTACATATATACAATATCTATTGATGCAGAGGTATGTAATTTGGGCACCTTTCTGGTCATTGTGATATTGGTCAGTGGAATAATTCACTTTCTGAATAGTTTTTATTACCTTATCTTGGCTAATTAAAGAGAATTTGTAGGAAATATTGAATTCCTTATTTCACTGACTAGAGTAAGACTTTAAACATTTTTTAAAATTATACCCATGAATGAATCAAAAAGGATTTATTAATTGTAATCTATCTACAGCAGTAACACATCAAATTTGCCAAGCGGGTGGCGAGATAAACTTCAGTAGGTGTCCCCAGCATTTACCTAGGTTGGCTGTGCTCATGGTGAGGGGGCAATTTGTTGATAGTACTAATGGTACAGCTACCCAATAAATGTGTTAATGGTACAGCTATCCGATAAATGTTTATTGGGTAGCTGTACCATTTACTAATGGTACAGCTACCCAATAAATTTATGTAAAGTGGCTGAAAATATTTGAATGGCACATTATCCTTTGCTCTCTGGAGATTTCAAACTTATTTTCGTGACCTTTATAACATGGGGGCCCCTAAATTACCTTTCATGTCTTCAGGGAACCCCTGCTATCATTCCTATTTCCACAACTCACATTATATTAAGGTGGCGTGGAAAGAATGCTTTGTACAATGGGAAGAATGTCACCTTTCCAGATAGCCAAAAAGGTCATTGGTGTTACTTATGGACTTGAAGGGCACAAATTGCTCATTGCTTAAAGAACCCTTAGTAAACCCAAGGGCTCCACAGAACACTGACCGAGAAACAGTGGCATAGACTGACAGTATTAAGTCCAAGTTAACTTTCTTGCCTTTGTGACAGCAGCCTGTAGGACAGGATCAATATTTTATAAAAGATAAAAGACTTGGATTTTAGCTGGGTTTCTATATATTTGCTACGTGATGGGGCAAAAATGGAAAGAGGAAAGAATGAGTAGTTCTTGGTAAACCTTTTCAATATTTAGGAGGGAGGGTATGTCCTTATTATAAAAAAAAAATAGCTGAGGATGGACCCTCTATGGGTAAATGCACTCAAATTTCCTTCCCCCTTTAACTTCTCCTTATGTAGGGCACTAAGTGAACTTTCTTCGATTAATTTATTCTTTGGGATTAAGTGAATAGTGATTATTCATTATGTTTAACCCCAATGACAGGCTGGAAAAAATGAACTCTGGAAATAGCTGAAAAAGATGTATTCTGAAAATAGACTTATACCATCCCGAGGCAAAAACCATAATGATTAACCCCTGTTTGACATACAAGTCTGCTGAATTGTTCCAGGAGTAATGATTTCTGACACTATACGGATAATTTTGACTTTCTTACACTTCTTACTTTAATAAGTACATACGCTTATCACTCCCTCAACAATTGTGACTGCTTCTGCAGTATTTTTTGTTCATCCCTCACTATGTCTGTTCTGGCTAGTAGATAAGAGCAAATCGATCCTTTATGTTCGAACATTTGACTTGGATGGACTGATTTGCAGGGTTCATTTCCTGATAACTGAATTTATTTAATTTTTCCTTCTGTTTGTTTAATTTTGATGGTTTTCAATAAATTTAATAAGAAGAATAAGAAGAAAAAAAAAATACCATTCAGCAGATACTATCTGGAACAGTGTTTCTCAATCAAGGTTCCTCCAAGGTTACTAGGGGTTCATTGACCAATGAGCAATGTGTGCCTCTCAGATCAATTTAACTGACACCAATGATTATTTGGCTATCTGTATGGGTGACGTTCTACAAAACAAAGCCATAGAGCATTGTAGTGATGATGTGTTTCACATGTGAACTTGATTCACTCAGTAAAAGGTTCCTGACCCAATGCCACCTAAATTCTGTGCCAACATCCCCTCCACTAGATTGATGACTCTCTTAACTGATTCTATTGAATGGCATTTTGATTCCTTTAGTCTGTTTTTACGATATGGTTATACTGTCTTGGTATGGTCAAAATTAATGAAGTTAAGTTCAACCCAAAAGTTTTATCTCTGGTTTTAATCATCTTTTATGGTTTGATGATAACACCAAAACATCACTACTGGTGTTGTCAAATTCTGGGTCATAAAACTCACCATGGGATTGCTGAAAGAATTAAGAAATCTAAGAGGGTAAAAAGAAAATGACCATATCTAACTCAGAAACTAGCACTGAGGGGAGTTGATCTTCAAAGCCCCACTCTGGCCATGGAACCTACTGTCACAATACCTGTCGGTTCCCGGGGCGCCCTTCACTAAACTGTCCTGCAATGTCTTGTGCATGTCTGCCTCATAAAGCTGTCAAGTGCAGCACTGGCTCTCCCGTCTTTGCCTGAGTTAGCATGCAACACTTCCTGGTCTCACATGTCAGTGGGCAATCTTGCTCACACTGATACAGCACAGGAAGGAGGAGCTTCTTAAAGGGGCAGAGGTTATTTAGTCTGAGCAGTAATGGAGGTTGGTGCTACTCTGCATTGTGACTCTTTCTATTTCCTGACCCATGCCTGGACTCTGACTACATTTGTTTGCTGCTTGCTCTGACCCGTGCCTGGATTATGACTACGTTTGCTTGCCGCCTGCCCTTACCAGTGCCTAGACTCTGACCAAACTTGTTTGCTGCTTGCCCAGACCAGTGCATGGAATTTACTTCTTTGGTGTGGCACCTGTCTCCACACCAAGGTGGCTCCTTCTTCGCTCCTCAGGTAGGGTGACCTCAAGGGTCGCGACCTGGTGACCCCCAACAGCAAAGGGCCCAGTGGCCTGCAGGGTGCCCTGGTACCAGTGTAATTTCGGGAATAACATGGAATCTTCCCAATGGTTGTCCAGTGGTGATGTCCTCTTAGAAACCAAAAGACTGCAGTGGCATGATGACATCATAAAAACAGTACGGTTAGGTAAATAAGTGGACTGCAGCTTTGGATTACTTCTCTGTACTCTGAGACAAAGTTGTTAGTAATGAGGGGGCCATTTTGATTTGATTTGAGAAAAGGGTTTAAAAGTTGACCCTCAATGAAAATAAAAGATTCACTTTGATAACAACTCAAGCACAGTGTACATTCTCATAGAATGTTGATGACCCAGCAGTTCTGCTATTCTGTGTTGAGGCGTAGTGAAAAAAAAAATATTTAGAGGTAAGCATTTTTATTTCTTAGAACTAATGGATTTTCCCACAGGTGATGTGAAGTCAGGGGACTGGCATCTAAGCAGACATTTCATATAGTTATGTCATATTTAATTTGACCATCTGATTTATTTCATGTGAATTCTAACAACAAAGAAATAATTTCAATATAAATTTAATTTTGCTTCAAACCTAAATATTTCTAGCTGCGGAGAGATTTGGCTACCAGATGGCTAAGCCTTTAATTAGCATTGACTTGTGCTTCCCTGCTTTATCTTGGTCTTTAAATTTGCTTTACTTATTGTTGCTAAGGTCTGCTGATATTAATTTCAGATCTAATGGTTATTTCTCCATCAAGCTGTTCGCTAATATTTTCTAACCTCTCTGACTTTATACAAATGTGAAAAGTCTTGAATACTAATGGACAAGCAGAAGGAAGGTTCCTGCTCAATGACTCTGAAAAACCATTATGTCTTCTACGTTTCCAGACTGTGCCTGGCGAGTACCAGCAAATATATAAAAAAATAAATGCAAAGCAGGTTGCACAAATCTCTTTTTTGGTGCTTAACCCCTTTATACCCTGTAAATGAGATTAACCTTGGGGTCAGGACACTGTTAGTCCTGAACCATTGTTAGTGCCAGCTGGTCTCAGGAATCTGACTGTAATGTAAGAATTATGTGGGTATCTGTAAAGCTGTTGATCACTTTTACTAAGCAACATTGTGCAAACTTGTCCCCTATCCCAGGACTCACCTGGAAATCTTGGCTCAGAGAAAACTCTTTAGCATGAAGAGCAGAAGAAGATTATTAAAAATAAAGTTTAAAAGAGTCACCAATGCTGAATCAGCTGCCTCTAAAAGTTGTCAAATTCTGGCATTTTAAAAGGAATTCAGAAAAACTTTTCCCTGAGAAACATGGGGGCTTCAATGAACCCCAAATGTTTCATAATAGAACAAGTCACCTGCCCCCCTGTCCAGGGCTATCACAAATGGGGGCTTGTCAATTAAGGTTTCAGCAGCAAATTTCTGGTAATATAAACATTTTAAACTTATTTTAATAAGTTCTCTGTTTTCAGAAACTTTTCAAATGTGTGTGTTTGTTTGGGGGATAGGGTTAAGTAATTTTCAGTCATCTGAGTGTGGGGGCATATGACCGGCTATTATCTTAGTACGTAACTGTGTGCAAATATCAGGTCCTTGCGAGTCCTAATACTCCTAAAAACAAAAACTTCATGATGGCCCGTAACTCCAACAACATGAAACTTGCTTGTGTCTCTGCTATCACAGCTTCTCACTTAAAGAAAAAACAGTTTTAAGAATCGCAAAGACCTGATATTTGCACAGTTACATACTACGATATTAGGCTGTCATATGCCCCCACACTCATTTTTCTGATTTATCTGGAAGGGGGCAAAGCCAGGAACTTCTCAGCAACTTCTTTCTTCTGTGCTAAATGTGTAAGCGGACATATCATCACATTTTTTACATTATATAAAATAGTGGTAACCCTATTTTTTTTCAAATATTTTTTGCAAATTTGAGGACCTTTTCCCTTTCATCTTTACTGCCACAGCAGTAAAGACTGAATGAAGAACTGCTTTTTTAGCACATGCCTGGGGGGCATGGGGCATGGGGGCACATGTTCCTGGAATGTAGAAAAAAAATGTGTTGATCTCTGATGCGCTTTCACTAGGTCCCCCTGCCCACTATCATTAAAGGCTAGAAGGATTTCAACCACGCCAATGTTCTTCATCCACAGCAATGGAAAATGCTGCAAAGGAGCCAAGGACACCTTTACACCACCAAATGTTACTTACGCGCCCGAGGGTTCCCCACATCTTTTAAAAATGAGTCCGACCAAACAATATTTTAGATTTGATTGCAAATAGTCTACCTTATAAGAGCCTCTGTACACTGTTCCATCCATTCTGGTACTCCAGTGCTGCAATAATAGTATTTCAGAATACAGGCTAGCTGCTGTTGATACATCCAGACACAATATTAACTATAAAAATCTTAGCTTATTCAAAATTTTATCTAATACAGTGTCTTTCAGGTCTTCAGGGGACCCCTTCTATATTTAATAAATTACTATATCCACATCTCGGAGTAGATTATTGTGGTGATCAGTAGAAAGACTTCCACTGGCCAGTTGGAAGGATGTCACCCTTACAGATAGCCGAAAAAATCATTGATGTCAGTTAAACTGATCTTAGAGTCACAAATTGCTCATTGCTTAAGTAGAAATAAATCAATTCACTGAACCATATTTGAGATACACTGGTTTATTAAAATATCCTAAACAGATTGTAATATTTGAAATGTATTCTATTTAATTGATCTTAATAAACAAATGTTTGTGAAATCTGTAATTTTTTGACCGCAGACTGCACATAGAAAAAACTACTAACACAGTCTGGTGAGATTAATTTACTAATAAAACTTGGGTGAGCACCATCACCGTCATTGCTGTTGTTGCGATCACATTACTGATAACCATTCTGACTGGTTCTCAGTCCTTGACTAAGGTACCAAAGAATCCCAGATGTCAAATTAAGAATGTTGATTATTACTGTAGAAGCAATGTCTGAGAGCCTTATATACAGACTGTAAACATCTGCTGGTTAGGAAAGACATGTAGGTAATATTTTAAGGACATATTGAGTTGTGCTTTGGGTATTGTTAAATTTCTATTTTTATTTATTTTTTTTATTTATATACTTTTTGGAGGTACATTTTAGAAGTGTTTTAGAAGCACCTGCAGCTTGGCACACACAGCTTGGCAAACAACAGATTTTTTTTTTCATTTTAACTTTTTTGTGGCTGCAGCCCAGGGATAACACCACCAGCAGCTACTAAATACAAAAGACAATACTATTTTTTTTTTTTTTGGAAAGCAACATTAATTCAGCAATACTTCCAACAAGATCGACTAATGCAGCAAATGTTCATCGTAAGCTAAAATTTTCTACTGTTACCAACTACCACCCTCATTTTTAGGAAAGTAAACATGTTTGAGTCCTACCATTTGTGTGTGTATATTATTATTCACTAGCAGCACAGTGAACGGCTTAAACTGAATCTGCATAAATTACATACTATTGTCAGACACAGTCAGACTTTAACCTCCTTCACTACAGGCCCAGCAGCCTTCACTCGTTGTCGTTATAAATAGATCTAAGTAACGCACGATTATATGTCTTGTTCCGGTTAATCTGTTTCATCCACCATCCCACAAAAGGAAGCCTATAATTGTGACTGATCAGCTCCAGGGAGTATTGCAAATTTAATTATACATTTTATTAAAAGAAACGTAATAAACAAATATACTGTCAAACCAATAACATTGTGTGACTTGTTCTTTACTTGATTTTGAGTCAGAAAGTGATCATATGCATGGATGAAGTCATTTTTAATTCTTACAGATGAGTTGACTGTACAGCTGGCTAAAGAATAGACTCCTTAGTGAGGCAAATACGTTATTATTGGAGCTAGAAAAATTATCAAAGTTTCAGGCAAACTTAAAGCTGAACTATCGGAAAAATTACCACTTACACTTTATAGGTGGAAAGCCATCAATCCCTTCGCAATCCTAGTACAGTCAGTGCTGCTCCATCTCATCTTCCTTCTTAGTCACGACATGGACTCGACACTGGGCACCATCATCTTTTTCCTTGTTTTCCTGTTTTTTCTTTTTATGTTACATGTAGGGTAGTGATCTTCCATATGTTACACGTAGGGTAGTGATATTCCGGAATTTTTTTTAAAAAGTGCAGATCTTGCACACTTTTCTTTTACAGTAAAGGAAAGATCTGTGACACATAACGTATGTATCCAAAGAGGCTGCAAGCTTCTAATTCAGTCTTTACTACAGTGGAAATAAAGATAAAAGGGGAGGGGTCTCCCTTTTATTTTCTTAAAAAAATGTGCCCCAATGGGAACCCCATTGAGACAGACTTATAGCAAAGCCCAATCCCCTACAGAAAAAACATTGCTTCCACACAGAGGGCAGGGACCCTTTCCTACATTGCAGAAGTATTGATGGGATTTATTATGTATGAAACGGCTTTTTCTCACGTCCTATTGATATAACCATTTCACTTTCTGTCCCCGAGACCCAACAGGAAGAAAAAAGTGATATACTCAAAGTGATAAGTAATCCCCTTTTAAAGAGGAACTTTAAGGGACAGGCGATATCTCTACTGCAACAGCTATTCTTACCTACCTTATCCCTGCCCAGCTTTCCAATTTATTTGAACTGTGCATGCGCAGCTCAATGTTTGTTGTGCCGGGAATGAATGAACAGATGTGTGCCTCATCCTGGCCCAACCAATCATGACGGCCAAAGATAGGAATGTGGAAGAGACGAAGGAAGAAGATGGTGGCACCTGTGATGGGAGTGGGTCAGGTGAGTATTAATGGGTTTAGTTCCACTTTAAGCCACATACACCCAACACATAAGAGTTTCCCAATCAAATGGTCATTCTCCTCTCTATAGAACAGAATGGCACTGTGTATTCAGTGTTTGTTCATTTAAGTGTCAGTGGAAATGATCACAAAATATTGTGCAGTCAATCGGCAGTCATCTAACATCCATCTGACTTCTGTGTGTGGCTTTGGACAGTAGTCACCGGAACAGGTCCAAATGAAAAATGTCTCCTACATTTTAGTTTTGACAACGGTAAATTTTGAATATCACCGGGACAAACAGAAGGGAATCTCCCCAGCAAGGACACATACAGGAACACGACTTCTTTGGTATGTGGTTATAGTCTATTGTTCCACTGAAATAGTTCTTTAGTAAATACCTTTTTTTACCTTTGTTTAAGACTTGCTCTATTTTTTTATCATATATTGTATTTATAATCAAAGATTAAAGAATATGTGTTGAAGACATTTGTTTAGAAAGTCATTGCTCTCCTATAAATTTGTATTTAGTGGTGCAGATTTAATGAAGGAGTATTTCTACTGAACCTTTGCAATGCACACACTATACATTAAAAAGCCCATTCATTTCCCATCCCAGAGGTAAAGATATGTATAAAAATTTCTAACACATATTTCCACTAGGCAAATCCCCTCTGTAGCTTCCAATTTCCTCTTGAACGGAACTTGAAATATTCCATTTATCATATAAATCCTTCAAATTATGTTGCTTCTTCTTGAATGTCAGTCGTTTTTTCTAAATGGATTACTTGCACCTACATTTCTACACTTATCATAAAATGGAAATCCAAACCTCAGTAACACAACATGTGGCACTTTCATAGTCTCTGCAATCCTGAAATTATTACAAACAGTTATAGTTGAAATGTTTAGAGGTTCAATATTTAAAGTAGATCTATGAACAAAATAATAAATGATATATAAGAAGCTATCTTATGAGTAAAGACCTGAGAGCCCATAGTTGTAAATCTATTGTAACACAACTGCTCTTTTTCACTCTATTTGCAAATATGGCTAAGGCTTTACTATCAGCATTGCCACCAGCCTTGGTGCACCATGTGGTGGCTGCTCCGTTCTTCTTCTAGCTGACTTGATATTGATTGACCATTCTTCGATGCTGCCTGGACATACTTTTAGCTTGATCTCTCCTGACCACTAGCTTGATCATTTCTTTGGATTATCCATCTGGTTGACTGATCTCCCATGCATGACGTCTGCTTTGTTGTTTCCTGACCATAAATTTTACCCCCCTGGCTGTCTGACTTCCAGCGTTTCACCTTTAGCCCATCTTTGGTCATCTTGATTGGCTGGGCCGGGATGCCATTACTCCTCGGCAGGCAGAGCTCAGCGTTTTGCTAGATAACCAGAGTGATTAGGCAGGAAGGATGGATTAATAAAACTAGCAATATAAAGAAACATTTTCAGATTCCTGCACAATCATTACATGTTCTATTCAAAACTTATACAGTTTTTTCCAGCTTGACAAAAGTCAGACAAATGCATTTATCATGCATTTTACTTTTCTTTTCATGTGAATTTGTCTTATTCGTTCAAAACCTTTATTTCAAGTCAGACTGGTTAAGCTTTGACATTGATTTGTGTTTTAAGCATTTTCAAGCCAAACTTTCACTTTCATAAAGTACAAGATGAAAGAGTTTAAAGGAGAGTTCTGGTTTAAGTTACCAAGTTGTAAAAATGGCAGCATAAATCAACTTTTTTTGCAGCCAGTACATTCCTATTGTTAGATCCTCCTTCTAACTAATCCCCCAATATTATATTAAAAAATGCTAAAGGAACGTCTAAACCAATTAGTGAAAATGTTTGCTTACTGTCAGTTTATGTGTCAGACAGTGGGTAGATGAGTATGGCACACTTGCATTACAATTGTAGAAGATGAAAAGTTTTTAAAGTTTCCACGTAGTGTCTGTATTGAAAAGATTAAGAGACCATATGAAGTGTCCAAATAATAATAATATCCAAAATTGTTGTAGTGTGTAAACCCCAAAAGAGCGCATGCATCATGTACATTATATGAAAAATAAATAAACAAAGCTTACATCAATTTTTTGGTACATGGTATACACACAAAGTGGGTCAACAATGACAATTGATTATATTTGTTCTCTGACTCAATTCAGTGA
>NC_092866.1:15560430-15639673 GCF_032062135.1 Pyxicephalus adspersus | reverse complement strand
GAAGAAGATACACTCTCTCACCATTTAGTATTATTCCTGCATCTGAGGTCATTGTTTTATATCTAATCAGGTAGGCCTTTTTAGTATACATTAGTTGGTAAATATAAAATGCACAGTATATATAGTGCGTTATGCTTAAAGTGGAAATATATTTTCAAAACAAAATTGTGAGCAATCAGCTTTTTATTGTAGGCTGTTGGTTCTGAATTTAAACAAACATACCTGAGAATCAAATATGGTTCTCCCTGCAGGTGCAAGCAGGTTGGTGGTATGGGCTTTCCAATCTTTGAATTGTACCACATTGCAGCCTTGCTTACTCGAGTAATAGAGTGGCAATCTATACCCCGGCACAAGCTCTCCACTCTAGTCGGGAACAATTTATTTCCCTTGGACCTGAAAGCAGCAGCTTGGGTCTTCTCTTTACTTGGCTCACAGAGAGGCGATTACTCACCACTCACTACAGCCGCACTGAAAGTCTGGTGAGCAGCCTGTGGACGCCTTTCACCGTCCACCACTCCTTCCCCACTAATTCCACTCTTTGACAATCCCTAATTTCCCATAGGCATGTGTTTGACTACTACGGAGGGCTAAACAAGGGATTCCTGGCGCCAGGCTAGATACTTTATGAACCCCATCAGGGGCATGTTTATCCCACGAGAAACTGTACCAGCTCCACATCCTAGTTATCGAAATTGCAAGTAGCTACTTACTGTAAATCACTGCATTTGTCACCTAATACATGTAAATCATTGGCAGATTTTGAGATCATATGTACTCAGTCAAAACCCACGGGGCACCTCGTGACCATACTGTACAAACTGCAAATAGGCCATTACAATAAACCCATGTTTAAATATGTTTCGTTTAATTTATGTTATGTTTTTATGCTTGGCACAGTGATCTGGGATATGAGACTGCGGAGTCAGACTGACAGACTGCATTTGAAATGATGCATAGGTTTTGTTTGTGGGTACACGCAGGAAAAGAACTTTACAATTCTATCCAGATGGTACAGAGATCCAGTGGCCCTGCAGAGGAAGGAACTTATTTACATATCTGGTGGGCCTGCCCGACTTTTCTCAGTCTGCTCAGACTTATATGCTACAACCTACACTCCGACAGATGGGGTTACTGTCCAAATCCCAGGTCCCCCGAACCTCCCATATAAAAAACTTCCTTTATCCAGCATTTATTAGCAGCTGCCCACCATCCCCTTTTTCTGTAACCAAACAATGCCCTCCTCTTTAGCCCTTCAGGTTACCAATGTGATTGACATCCAGTGCGAATGGATGAATTTGTGGTCATTTGATAACAACGATAATTTGGTCATGGATAAATTTACTGCTCGAACATTTCAGCACTTCTGCTGCATTTAGAAGCCATATTGGTCCACCCCCCTTAATTCTGACCATCACAAGCGCAACAACCCTGCATGGTTCTGTTTCCCATCTTCTCCCTCAGACCTGGCCCTTACTCCCATCCCAGTGCCAACTCCCGGAGTGTATAGTGAACTGCCAGAACTAGGGTCACCCATGGCTCCTCCTCCCGATCATTCCTTCTTCTCCCCCCATTTTTATGTTCCCATATATATGTAGCCTTTTAAATGTTGGATACATGAGCTGTACTTAAATGCTTAAATGTATTTGTTTTGCACAATTTTTGGGTTTGTTTGAATCTTTTTCAACCTGCTGTACTACGATTGTTACCAACACAACACAAATTGACCCATAACCAAACATACCCAGCCGTTGTAATCTTCTGTTGAACTTATACGGAGCTGCACATGTGCAGCCTAGGTGATGACCCCAGTATACCTGGATAGTGGTAAGAAATGGACTTCTGTAAGCATGCACAAGAGTTACGTCATTCTGGCTTTGCCAATCAAGATTGCCGAAGACCTGATCCCGGGAGAAGGCCTAGTGAACATGTGAGCAATGCCAATGGCACAAGGAGAGGTGAGTTGCATGAAGAAGGAGCATTTAAATCAAATCAAATTAAAATGTCCAGTTTTAGAACAAGTTCAGTAATGGCGATTCCTTTTTTTATTTCTGGACAAGTTTCCTTTAAATTCAATTGCAAACTTTTAAAATGAACAAATGTCTTTTGGTTACCTCTAGTCCAGTGCATAGAGTATATTTCCAGCAGTAGAGAGAGAAATACTGCTGTCTATTGCTGCTCTTAATAGACGGCCATCTGTGTACTTTACTTACATGTGGCCCTCTTGCCGCATCAAAAGTCCCTTCTCTCTATTTCATCCAGACCACTTTAATTAGCCAGAAACATGTGTTCGATTGCAAAACAACTACCAGTCTCCAAAGCGCTCCTGTGGAATTTTGTAATACCTCTAATCATTTTTGTTCCCTTTTGGTCTTTTTATTTAAGAAAAATCATTCATGTAGCAGCTTGCACATGCCAGTCTATGAAAGCCTCAGGAGTTCTCAGCCCGTTCCTGACACTCACCCAACACTCCTCAGCACTTTGTCTACTAAAACTGTTCCAAGCTGAAGGGCTTAAAGGAACATTCCAATTAGAACTGAGAATAAAATATGAAATAGGCTAAATACACAGAATAAATATATATATGACTATTTTTAGCTGTAAAGGTGTTTTTTCTCACCATTCAGTCCAGTGATTTATGCCACACTGTAAAACATCACAGGCAGTTGGATTAAATCAACTTCACTGTTTCCATTGTAAACTGTAGGCTTGGTGTTCAGGTTCAAAAATTCGACTTGAAAATCGGAAATCAAAGTTAAACTTAACAAAGCCATATGCTATAACTGTTGCAGCTATCACAGTCTTTCTCAGGAGGACTCAGGACCTCCGGGGATAGAAAATGGGGCAACAAGCATGTGTGCCCTTTACAGAAACGTCATCAATATTGTTCATATTCCTTCAGTCAACAGTGCAAGAGGGCACATCAGAACAAACATCCCACCTCTAGGATTCAGACAGGTGCTCCCTCATTCACTAGGGCGAGGGGGCAAAAATCTGGAGGGGACATAATAAAAGGGCTTCTAGAATCCAAAGAAGCCCCCAAGCCTCAGACCTCCAAAACACTGGGCAATGTGGAGAAGAAGCTTTTTAATTTTTACTTTACTGTGACTCTTACCACTGTTGATTCTGAGTTTAGAAAGTATAAACATGATTACCAAAATACTGCTTTCTGTACCTATTCCTTGTGAATGGCTGGGCCAATAGATGGGTATGAAAATACAGGGGTGCTCTGAGTTGTGTTTCTTGATTTTTGTAGTTAAGGTTCTAGCAGCCATTCTGCATTTGCAACAGTAGGCACTAAGTAGCGACAGCTGATTGAAGCCCTTACCTATTCTTTATTGCCTCAGGCAGTAGGAAGAAGTAGTGTTGAGGAATAGGGATTTGCGACAAGGCCTCTGACAGTCTCGCAAAAATTTCCTTGAACTTCCGATGGGTCTTCAAAATTTCAGCCAATTTTGCAAATTCTGTTGAAGTCAATGGGCCGACTTTAAATATTAATAGCAAAGCCCCTATACATGTTAAAACCACTAGATTTGCTAGGTATGTGTAGGAGAACTGTGGCAATGAGGGAAAAATACAAAAGATCCAAAAGACCATGTGGTTTTCCAGAAATGGCAGGTAAAGTGACAGCAGGCAAATAGGATTTTTGCGTGATGGACAGCGTACAGAAGGCATCATAAACATTAGGACATTGAGGAAATGTGGTGCTACGTGTAAAGTCAACCCACTAGCAGCAGTGTCTGCCGTCAAAATAGCAGGAGACCGCATTGCTAGCTGGCATCATGACCGGGATGACATATGTTAGGAATGCCACCCATAAAGTTGTGGAGAAGTAGAGCGGTGACATTAGGCAAAAGGATGGAGGACCAGAGATGGAGCATGGGTCAGCGAGAACAGTAGCAGTGTGTGGCCTCTGGTCAGCTATCGCCAGGGAGACCGCATTGGTAAGTGTCATGGAGAGCTGGGTGTAGTGCATCATCAATGCCACCCAGAAGTGTGTAAAACAATTTTTGTGAATGGAGTACTGACAGGCGGCAGCAGCAACAGGAGGAGGCGGTGGGCCCTGAGACGGAGTGTGGACCGCATTGGCAACTGGCATCTAGAGCTGGGTGTAGTGGATCATCAATGCTACCCAGAAGTGTGTAATACAATTTTAGTAAATAGAGTACTGACAGGCGGCAGCAACAGCGGGGACCACATTGGTAACTGTCATCTAGAGCTAGGTGTAGTCCATCGTCAGAAATTTCACTGTACCAAACGTTTTTTTTGGTAAATAGGAACAGGTATCAAACCCTTAAATTTCTGTATTTATTTTATAGTAGGACAGAAATTTCTCTGTACCAAATGGTTTTCTTTGGTAAATAAGAACAGGTATCAAACCCTTAAATTTCTGTATTTATTTTATGGTAGGACAGAAATTTCACTGTACCAAACGGTCTTCTTTGGTAAATAGGAACAAGTATCAAACACTAAAATATCTGTATTGGGGCTCCCCGATGTTTGCAATCCCGCCTAACTCACACAGCAAAAGCTGCAGAAGGCTGACATTTATTTGCATTCATTTCATTACCATTTCCATATGGAGTCCTGGTGAACGTTTTCTGAGCTGTATTATTGGGAAGACTATCAAAATTACAACTATTAATGAAAGATTTTGTTCATGCAGATCACACTGTTTTTCTAATTAAAGTCAAGGATTTGAAGACTGGTGAAGCTGTGTGAGGAGCAAGGTTTTTTGGGCAAAATGTTCTAAATGTGGAACCAGTAGAAGACTCAATAGGCCAAGAGGTTGAAAGGGAGACAATAGAAGAAAGATTCTGCATCTCCAGCACCAAACGGTCTTGAGCTTGGGAGCTTCTGGCCTTAACATATGTCGCTATGGGAAACTATGTTCACTGCAGGTGGGCACAAGTAATCATGTTTACCTCTTTGACATCCTCGCCATGGGACCAAGGGCCTTTAAAAATGGTCTCCAAGTGGTGCTTGAAGACAAAGGCATCCTTAAGGTCACCCATGACTGTAGTTGGCTAGGAGATATTTTGTCCCACCAATATGGTGTGTTTTTGAATAATGTTTTTGATACACAGGGGGCTGATGTGTACTTGGTTTTCACGGAGACTGGTGGTTTTCTTCCTCATTGAACATCTACTGTGAAGGAATGTTTGACTCAGTATCTAAATATGCTGTCTGCAAAAGTACATTTCTTGAATATCAAACAAACATTGATGAAACAAAATCTTAATATGTGTTCCGACCATCCATTGTCTGCTACTTTGCTGAAAGTGCGGGGTCTGGAAGTATCGTACCTCCTAGATTTGCATCAAGCTATGTTGGGTTTCATTCTCGCTGACTTTACATGGTAAAATTAAGCACAGACCAACTCAATGTACCTCTACTCTATTTTTGGGTTTCAGCATAGTCTGAGATGTATCATTGTAAAAATTATAGCTACTTTGGTTTGTTTAATACAACTGTTTCAAATATTGGGCATTTTGTACAATATTGTACATTTATCCATTTACAAATAAATTGCTAATGTAGTTAACAAAAAAAATCTATTTATTTTAAAGTAGGCCAGAAATTTCACTGTACCAAACAGTCTTTTTTGGTAAATAGGAACAATATTTATTTTACAGTTGGCCAGAAATGTAACTGTATTAAACGGTCTACAAGTAGCAGCAACCACAAGTGTACCTTCAGTGCATGTGCAGTCAGTGAACAGCACCTAAGAGTGTAATACACACAATATAACTTGCACTAAATGTGCTGACTGCTGACAATTAAACAAAACTGACTAGCTAGTAGCTCATGTAAAAGAAAAAGCCCTATAAAAAACCAAAGTATGCAACTAGCAATGAACTAAGAAGGCTCCTACACTGTCCCTCTCACACTGCAAGTCTCTCCCTGTGTCTATCCTCTACACCAGTGGTTGCTAACCTTTTTGGTTCCGCGGACCACTAAAATCATCGGCTCCTGACCCCGCATGTGCGGGGAGCCGGCCCCAGAGTGACGTGATTATGACATAACCCCGCCCAGTGTGACTGATCGAAGCCTGCGATGGGAGAGTGGGCGGGTTATGTTCAGGGACACAGCCCGCCCACTTCCCTGAGCAAGGGAACCGCACAGGGGACATGGTCCGTGACTCTGGCCGGTGTGTCCTCCCAGCAGGGTCCTTCCCCTGACCCCGTTTGGGGGGAGCGCCGGCCAGAGTTGCGAACCCCCAAAATTTTCTCGCAGACCGCTGCTCTACACAGTAGACAAGATGAAGTAACTAACCTCTCCCTCCTTCCCTGTAAATATATGGCTGTGCTCTGATTTCTCCTGATTGGCTTCTGGGCCTTGCTGTGGATCCTGTGAGTAAATGATTGGCTCCCAGCTGCGATTCCCATCAAAATTTCTCGGCATTGCTGCCTCAAAACATCAAATCTGGTAGAGCTTAATAAACAAAACCAATATTTATAGTAGTATAGGTGCATGTGCAAACACATATTTAATTTTTGGGTTTACAGTTTAATGAATAAATAATGAATACATACAGTAACATCATTATGTTGACCTTTACATCTGCCATGAATTTTTCCTTAAGCAATGAGATCAATACAAGGAAGAAAAACTACTAGGTCAGGTTTTGCCCCAGGAGTTGCTGTAGTGTATCAGTAACCCACACGGGTATGACTCTATCAGTGGACTCTATCCAAGGAGCAAAATATCATGTCTAGGATCTTGAACTTGCCTAATGGGATCTGATTTGTGGCCATTAGCGCACATACTGCTAAAATTGACCATGCTCATTAAAAAGAACAGGAATGAAATACACATGATTTATGTAAGTTTCCTGGCATTTTACCTTAATTGGCATTGTTCTATATTGCATTACAGTAAGAGAGATCTTCATAACTTTATGAAATGCTCTCATTTCAGCAGGGTCTTAATAATACATGTGCTTCTATTTTACCTGGGATCATAATATTATTGATCTTTCACCATTAAGGTATTTTTTTCAGATCCATTATTTTCCCCTTGTGCATCTCCCTGGGAATGTTTATCACTTTCCCTGTTAGACTTTGGCAGCCGTCAATGGACAGCAAGATATACTCTATCTATTGTAGTCACCCAGACTCCTTTGTAACGTCAATCAATAGGCAAACCCACTCCTTCCCCAGTTTGCTGGATGCATGATTTGAGCACCTGAGTCAAAATTGCTACAGATCATCATTTATGACATTTAGATGCAGAAGATGCAGATTAATCATTTACTAACTTTGTATTGGTAGCCTATAGAAGAATAATACTCATAAGCCATTAGGACCTATGCCTCTTAGCCATTAGAATATATAATGACTTCTATGCATAAGAGAGAATACTAATTCTGATATAAGCCTTCTCTACTGGGAAATGTTATGTCCATTACTATTATATTGAGCCAAAACCTGGAATGGAAAGTGGAGATGTAGTGGAATATGGTGGATGTTGAGGTCATTTCAAGGCTATTAAGCAAACACACAAGTTATGTTACCTGATGGAGATGGTTATTCACATGCTGGATTCACACCTTCTTTAAATGAGTTATAAACTCATGTGCTGCCATTGAAAGGCTTTTTAATACCCAGTTTTCCCGGGCAGTATTAAGAAAACTGTTAGTAAAACTGACTTTTAGTCTCCTGGATGTACTAAAACCCAGCATCACTCAATCAGAAAGACTGGGAACATATTCTGATTTCAGGGCCTCATTGGACTTATCACATTGGGGGCCATTACTATTGTACTCTGTATCTTTTGTGTAACCAGGCAGCACGGTGATTCAGGGGTTAGCACTCCGGCCTTTGCAGCGCTAGGTCCTAGGTTCGATTCCCAGCCAGGACATTATCTACATGGAATTTGCAGGTTCTCCTCGTGTCTGCAAGTTTCCTCAGGCATCCCAAAAACATACAGTTACGTTAATTGGCTTCCCTTTAAATATTGACCTTAGACTACATATGACTATGGTAGGGACATTAGATTGCCAGTTCTTTTGAGGGACAGTTAGTGACATGACTATGGACTTTGTACAGCTCTGCGTAATATGATGGTGCTATTTAAATACTGTGTAATAATAATGATGCAGCAGACATTACATCAGAGCTAATCCCCCACCAATAAGTACTACCCAGTTTAGCAAAAACCCATAGAGTTAGTATATGACTTAAGCACCCCACATATGGAAAATGTAAGAAAACAAATTACAACTGGGGAAGTGGGTTACAAGATAAAGAGGGGGTAGATTGCAGATGTTGGTGGGTGAGGGAAGAATGGAGTTGGTCTTTTATGCATCATAAAATAGTTACACATTTTTTTGTTTAACGCAGCAACTTTAACTGTAAATACAGATCGCATAAGACTTGGCTAATGGAACCCAAGGAGCTTCTGATGCCTGCTCTGGCATTACTGTTAGAGGTAAAAAAAAACATAAACCCACAAAAAATATACATAAATAAACATAAAAATGCAAAAAATATTGCAGACACACAGGTGTTTAATGAAGTAAGTCAACTTGAGATGTTTAAAGTCCCAGCCATTATGCTTTTTTTGAGTGAGGGAGTTTTACAGCTTTCGTGGGAGAGGCAAGGGAATAGGGAAAATACCAAAGTTGGGCTGTCATTGGCTCTGAAAATGCCAGTTACTCAGCTATCTATGTGACCTGTTGCTTCCAGTACTCCCAATGGAGTCTCCAACCCGATAATTGGTCAACTACAAAAAGTTTCTATTGAAGGCTATTTCACAGCTCTTAGAGTAAATAACTCTTTCAAAATGCAAAGGGCACAAAGGATACACTTGTTTTTATTTTTGTTTTGTAGTGAACAACTGTCCATTAGGTTTGCCATGAGGACCATTTATATACAGTATTTATACAAGGTGATCATATCTGTTATAATTGCTTCTTTTCTTTTTCTGGACCCTTATTAATTTATTTGTCCTTATCTGCTCTTTTTCGAGTCCTTATGTGCTATTCAGAATTGTACTTTTTCACTGTTACATGTTTTCTTAAATATGTGATTTATATGCTCTCCCTGTAGTGGCTGCCTGGTGCCAGACATTAAATCTTTGCTGTATGAGAGCTGTGAGAAAAGTCTATTTTATGAAAAATTGTAGATAGCTACCGACGTGATACAGTAAAAGCATGAATGATATCTAAATAATTAGTGACCCTTTAGGTCTCACCATACCCTACCTGAGATACAATGAAAATGATCACACATCCTGAAATGGTAATAATGCAGCAGACAAGAATACTAAAGTCAAATGGTACTCAGACTCATTTTAGCTTGAGGCGGCTTGTTAAAGGTTGAATTCCCAACCATATATTTTGAAGGCTCGAAGGCTAGAGAAGATAGACTATTATGGAAGAACCTGGGTGATCCTGCAAACCTGAAATTGATCTAGTTCTCGAATTTTAAATCTTGATATTCTATCTTTTCCAGTCTTGGAGAGCCCATTGTGTGTTGTGCCATGGCTGCATTGGTCATGACACGTGGACCTGGAAAAAAAAGCTTTGCTTTTTATTGTGTCATTAAAGTCTTATTATTTTTAATAATATTAACCTCCTTAGCGGTAGTGTGGCCGTGTGGCTTGGGGTAAAAAAAAACATGCAAAAAGCGGTAACTTCTGCTGGCCAGTGCACTGACTTTCCCGGGGAGTTCCCGGTGACGTCGGTGCATGCGTCGGAGCGTGCGTTGGTGCGTGCAGAAGGCGTGTGGGATATTCAAATTATTTTGTATTGGATTTAATACAAAATAACTGTATTGAATCCAAAACAAAGTAATCATTATATAATAAAATATATATAATATAATATATATATATATTATTTATGCTACTGTACAGTTATATTACAGGTTTCAGTATTTTTATGCACCCCTGTTTTAACAGATTTTTTTATTTTTTTATTTAAAGTTTATTATTACATTTATTAATTGTAATAAATATTGGACATATTTCGGTGAGCTATGCCTAAGAATTATAGGCCTATAATGTAAAATAAATTTCCATGCAAAACAATGAACAGCTTTTTGCATAAAATACGGACAAAACTAGAACGCCAGTGGGGTTAACAAACAGTAGGTAACATTTTATTGAATTGTAGTACATAGAGTACTTGGAGAAGGACATTCCTGGAAATGATCACTGCTTAATGCACATGAAGCATAAAGCTAAATGGTCTAAAATTAGATTGTAAATTAGATGTAAAATAAACAAGTTAATACAATGTTTAATAATTATTCTGTTTTTTTTTTTTTTTTTTTTTTTTTTTTTTTTTTTTTTTATACAAGCAGCATGAACACCTGGATTTGACCTGGTATCATTTCTTGCACAGCAGAACTATAGTATGAAAGGAACAGAGCCAATAAATTCAAATGCTATCAAAAAACATTCTGATAAGAGGAGAGAGCAGAATAGAAAGATGAATTTATCACTCTTTTGATTCTTTTTTTAATGTCCATTACTAGGTTATGGTTGCTCCTCTGTTCAGATTATACTGAATCATGGTGGCCATCAGACTAAGAAAAGTTAACATGAAAAATAATCTCTAAACTATCACTAATCACTAAAATTGAAAAAGTAGTTAAAACTGTGTTTTTTTAATTATTTTATTTAATGGGTTGTTTATTTGTATCCTTTTATTTTTAGTTCTGCTTTAAACATCAGCCCAAGTCTTGTACCTATAAATATATACTGACCAACACTTAGATCATTTCAGTAGCTGATATCTTTCAGAATAATTGGCATTTTAATATCTAAAAAACAGAAAATATTTCCCATAAATTCAAACACAATCAATTCAATTGCTGATGTAAAAGGTACCCCCCCCCCATTGAGCCATAGTTTATATAAACCCCTCACTCCATGACATCTCCTGTGTTTTTGTACACAAATGGTTTAATTGTGCGCTACTTCAATGCATTAATATGGTCCGTCCTTGAAAAAATCTGTGCTGTAAGCGTGCAGATACTTTAAAAGCGCATTGTAATTGAAAGCGTAGATCGAAAGTGTAAGATTATTTCAATGCAAAACATTTCCTGTTTGCAAACAGTGCGCCAGCTGTGGCTATTATTATTTATTCATAAAGACCCAATACATCCTGTAGCATTGCATGAAGGTAATTGTCTGAGGCTGCTTTTTAACACCAAGGTATAGAGTTAACAGTGTGAATTTTTACTTCGTCAGAGACATGCTAACACTATAATTTGCCTAGGTGTTTAAATTTGTCTTAGGTGATTTAACATAACACTTTGAAAAAAATGTTTTGATTTTTTTTCTTTTATAAATGAGGAAATACATTAGAAACCAAAAAGTCTTGCTGCAAATGGAATGGAAATGAATGTTTAGACTGATCAGAAAAAGGCAGATAATTGATTTTTATAAAAAACCTACCTTACCTTTCTCGACTTTTTAAACATAGGGGAACCTTTAAAATGACTTTCAATCTTAGGGAACCCCCACTGTAGTTACTATATCCACAGCACACAGTACACTAGTGTGATAGTCAGTGAGAAGTGTGTCCAGGAGGACAAATGTCAGCCTTACAGATACCAAAAATAATTATTGGTGTCACGTAAACTGACCTGCCCCACAAATTGGTCATTGCTCAGAGAACCCCTAGCAACCCCCGGAGGAACCCTAGGGTTCCAAGGAATTCTGGTCTACAAACACCAATTTAAACTATTGGAGCAAAAAGAGACCAGCTGCATTCCAGAAAGCCCCAGATAGAAAAACATAGGAATATTAAAACTAAAAACAAGGTTACTTTTATGATTGGGAATTGCTTAGGAGTGGTGTTGATGGGATCGTAAGTTGAAAAGGTTGAAATTGGAGATCTGCAGTCATGAAGCTACTTTCTTCCACGCTGTTCTTCTGAAGATGGAATATCAAGTTATGGCAGATGGTGTACTGTAAGCCTTTTTGAGGGAGGTCTGTTATTTGTGTTACTTGATATCTGTTGGGGATCCATCTTTGGTGTGGTGTTCCCTTTTTAATTTGGGGCTTTGAAAGATGGTCTTTTAAACTGGGTAAAGGCATGTTCACTTAGAGATATGCAGTTACGAAGCTACTTCTTTCCCTGTAACCTTATTCTTCTGAAGATGAAACATAAGGTCACAGCAAATGGTGTACAGTGGGGTCTTTGAAGGTGGTCAATTAGTGTTATCTGATATTGTTTAGTTACCCATCTTTGGTGTGATTTCTCCTTTCCAGGTGGGCATGTTGGGGAATGGTAGTTAAAGAAAGGTGAAGTAAAATTAAGTTGGAAATCTGTGGTCATGGAGCTAATTCCTTCCTATCCTTTTCTCTGAAGATGGAACATCAAGTTACAGCAGAATAGGTTCTTTGAAAACTGTCATTTTGGTGTTATTGGATAATAGTTGGGGCAATGCTTTAGTATCCTCTTTTCAGTTAGTCAAGTCTTGATGACCAGCTCTCCATGGTACCTGGCGATGTTTACTAACATCATTACCGAGTTAGTGTGATGCATCTGGAGCCCTAACAAATAACCGGTAAAAGGGTGCAGTGGTCAAAAGGAATGTACATTGCACCTATGATACCTTCAAATACTTGTTGGGTTATGTTTTTTTTTTTTTTTTACATTGGTATTTATGTTTATAATTAAAGGCTGTAAAGGAAGGCCTGGAACTTTTTACACACAAGTAGTTACAAAAATCTAGGTTGTCAAACATATAAACAAATATCCGAAATAATATATACTCTAACAGTGTTGCTGATAAATATTTTATATTTATTATATTTGTATTATTATTAGAGAATTTTATCATTCAATACAAGACTGCTACTTTGCCAAAAACCCTCTTTTTCCTTTCTTTCATTCCTTAATTACCTTTTTTTTCATCCATTAAAGAGTTCAGCCCCAGTATGCAGAAATTTACAAACAAACTAAATTTAAAATGTGACAAGTAGAGGGGTTTGGTAGCCCAAAGGATAGTCTCTTAAAGTTACACTTTCCAGCAAACAGCTGACAGTCTACATGCTAGCCTTTGAAAATGTCAGAAGTTCTCAACCTATTATCAACACTTACCTAGAACTTCCCCAGCAGTTACATGAAACCACTAATACAGTGCCATAAATGTGGCCATAGGCAGTGATAATGACAATAGAAGAGGGGACTGCAGCACTGTAAACAAAGAAGAAGATCGATGCCAAATGACCATGACTTTAGGTAAGTAATTTATATTTTTTTCATGGCAAGATCAGTTGAAGAGGGTAGGTGGGCTGTGTGATTGTACCAGGTTTTCCACTAAACATACCAGGAGATTAGAATTTTCTTAAGCAAGTGAGCAATAGCAGGCAATAGATTTCTATGCTGGGGTGCATTTTAGGCAACATAACTCCTTTTTTTCATACTTGCTTACATTGGAAGATAACAGCATTAAAATCTCCTTCTCTTTCTCTCCCTCCTATATATATATATATATATATATATATATAACATATTACCAGTCTTGCAAAATAGCATATAACATAATATAACTGAAGCAGTACCTGAGGAACATCTGCACCGTCAAAAAGAACAGAATGTCAACTGTGTTGATAATAAGGCACCGGAGAAAAAAAATTTAGATTTTGAGCCGAAAGGGATCTTTTACAAAGAAAAACTTTTGTTTTACTTTTAGGTTATTTTCAATAAGTTATCTCAAACCTTTCTGGATAAAGTTTGTTGTTGAATTTATAAACTGAACCCAAGATTGACACTCCTTAAATCTAAAGAGTAGAAATAAAACCGTACAGCAATTGACAAGCTGGGAGCTGCTAATAAAGACAACTAAGGTAGACGGTCTCCTGGTTAGTGTCGCTTTTGCTCCTTACAAGCTTCAAACTTAGATTGATTTTTGAAGAAATAAGTGTTTGGCAGCATGATTCCTACTTCCCCATCTCTGTGCAGTCTGCTAGAGTTCTCTGTGATAAGGAGTATAGTACAGCTTCGGTTTTGCCTGAAATTCCTGGGCTGTGTAATAGAGAAGGAGGATGAATTCAAACTTTGCCTTGTGTACGCCACAGTAAAGGTTTCTTAAAGTTCACCTGAATTTAACAGTCAGGATTTGCTATTGTGTAGGGAGCTATATATGTTGTGTGTAAGCTGTACCTTGAAAAATAATCTCCTCCTATCCCACGTTGTACACTAGCCCAGCCCCCTCTGGCAACACTACCCTTTTTCTTAACCCCTTAAAAGCTCTGGGCTAGGCCCAGCCCCCGGTCATGTAGGCACTGCGCCTAATTCTTACGGCTACGTGCCTCTCTTTAAAGCTATACATAAGGTATCTTTTCCATGTACCTGTCGATCCAACCATGAGCAATCATAAATGGTCCTGCACATAAAACTTCCCTGCAGTGCACTCATGTAAACAGCGGAGATCACAACTGTTATAGGCAGTTAGACCTTATATGAATTTGGCTAGGCCATGCTCATATATTCCTTATATGCGATTTCGTTTTAATCCAAACAGCAAAAATTGGAAAACAAAATTCACATCCTAAGGGATCCTTGATGTCTTTCTTTGTTCTCAGTCCAAAGTCTTAGTGCAAAGATGTACATGAAGCTAAACCCTTTCCAGGCCTTTCTTCTTGTCATGGTTTATATTTTTCACTAACAAAAGCTACTAAAAACAAGTTAGATGTTAACCAAGCTATCTTTACACTGCCTTATGTCAGTCATGCCAGCTCATAAACAAAAAGGGAAAAATGCAAAGGTATGACATCAGTGGCAGACGTAGCCAACAGTGGGCCCCCAATCAGAAATGGTGTGGGGCCTTCCCATGTCTTATTTCTACACTGTGCCTGCCCCAACACCTGTCCTCAACCCAGGCCTACCCACCTCCAAGCACTGCTCACCTCCACACCCCCTATCATTTTCCTGTTCCTGTGCCTGGCTGCATTGCCTGGTTCCTATGTCAGCACCACAGTGCGAGACATCCTCTGGCAAGTCCAATGTTTGCAAAAAGGGGCGCCTTCCCTAGTGCATTGCAATTAAATCCACAGGTTTGACCCTGGCTGTGGAAACCCATGTTGGCTAAGGAGGTCCTGGGGCTCTTTTGTTGTTGCACGTGCTGCACCTATCAATGCCCCCCCGTTAGGAAGTTATACCTTTAGACTGCTTGGTATTTCTGGATATATTAAAAGGACTTATATTTATTATCTTTATTCTTTATGACATTCTTAATACTTGAGACCCTTTAAAAGTTGCCATGGAACTTCAACAAAAAACTCATAGTTTCATAGTTTGCAGTGTATATTCAATTACCATTATAGTTAGGAAAGCTACACTGTATAGTTTGCAATGCTTTTTGGTTCTTACATTGTATAATTAGAGTAATCTCTTAAGCTTCTAACCAAGACAGTGAATTACAGCTTTGCTAATTGTGTCTCCGACAAATATGAAAGATCTCTTTCCTCCAGATTATAAATATATTCCCATTAGACTGAAGGAGTAACCCATATTATTAACGGGAAGCTGACAGGATGCTTTAAATTAATGAAACACATGGCAGTTAATTTCTGTGACAATTGTAGTCTTTTGTGGTTTTCAATTATCTCCTTGTTTGCTGCCTATATGGATAATTAATGAGGATTTTTCTTTTATGAACAATTTGTATTTTTCAAGACAGGTTTAGATTTGAGTGACCAAAACTATTGTGCATTATATAAATGTATCGGTGTTCCTTAGTGTAGGCTGGTACATAGGTACTATGTATGTAATACCTAAACCGTGTAAGACTTTACACCCAGCGTCTTATATATTGATCCCCAAATGGTCTAAACAGTTTACACTTCAAATGATCTAGTTCATTTATGCTTCCGGTGACATTCTGCCAAGAACGGTTACAAGAACGCAAGAACGAATACAAGAACGGTTCCAATCTCTTTAGTAGCTCTGTTGCTAAGAGGCTTATCAAGGAGAGGAAAAAAGGACAGAGTACCCTAAAATGGCTATAACTTCTTCTCAGTGTGCTTTAAGAAAATGGTGTAATTGTGGCTACACCTCATGACAAATGACACAGGATTACCTGGGACACATAGTCTAAGTCTCCTGGTCTTCACCAAAGCACCCTGAAAGAGGTGATGGGCCAGTGGCCCTAGTGGTCAACAGACTTTTTTTTGCAGGGAGAACACCAGGTCATGGTTCCCTGCCTCCCCTTTCCAGGTAAAGCAGGACAGGAAGCTTAGGTGTATGGACAGCAAGGGGTAAGGTACTAGGCTCGGTTGAAGGCATGCAATTCTTATGGTCAAGATGAACCAAAGTCAGGCCAGGCAATAACCATAGATAGAACAGACCGGGGTCAGAGCAACTTACTCCAGAATCCACAGTAGCTTTATTAACTCGAAAAGTATTGCTAGAAATTCTCTAATCAACGTAATCAACGTCCCAAAAGACGGGAAGGAAACTTTGAGTTTTTCTGACATTCTGCCAACATAAGCTACCCAGCTCAAACCAATGTTCTAACGTCTCAGTGATTAGCGAATGAGGAAAAATGTAAAAAAACTCAATGTATTACCTGTTATCACTTAGAATAACGGGATCCTTTCAACAGTAGCTTAAAGAAGCGATTATCCTGAATCTGAACTTAACAACACTTAGCCTGGCTACAGCCTTATGGAAGAAGGCAGGAAGGCACAATATTAAACTAGGAAACCATTGATTAATGGGCACTTCCTAAAAATGTAACATGCTTTGGGGTCCGCTGCTACAATGCAATTCATCCACAAAGCTGGGGGAATGGAACAAGAACAGGGCAGGGGGTTACCATAGGGACATTAAGCAATGAGGGCAGCACCAAGCTTCAAAATGAACAAATAATGATACTTCTTTATTTTGTTTTAATTTTCTTTACACCTCAAACAATTCCAGCAAGGTAGCTATTAGTAGAAGTAGGTGCAGTTTAGAAAATGTAAAGCTTTGACTCAATTTTCTAGATGCAGCATCTGTACTGTTAAGTGGCTTTACATATATGCATACAGAAAGCCCATACCTCCTCCAAAAGCTACAACTAGTTGGGGGGGTTCTGTCTATTTAAAACTAAATTCCCCTTTATGCCTTCTTTGTTCATTTTCTACATTTACCACAAAATAAATAATTAAATAAATATTTAGCTGTTAGAAAATATTTAGATATTAAAATTGTTACATTTAGGCCTATTCCGTATTTTGTAACATTGTGCATTATGGCGCGCTGTGTTAAGGTTGCTTTTTCATTTTAAATGGTTTGAGAGCAATTACTGCACTAAAATATGGTTTTAACCTTACAACACAATGGCATATGCATGTGGGTGCTTTTCCTACTCTGTTACTGTGTGCTTGGCTGCCATTTAAAATAAATGGCACTTGTAAAATTCATAAGTGTAAATGAACCCCAAGCCTTTCATTTGACCTTTAAATTATTTAATTTGTTATTTTAAAGCCTGCATTGAGAAAATAAGTGGTAAAAAACATTGGGTTTTTTTTCTAATCATTTTTGGTATTGGTATCTTTGTTGTCGGCATAAGTGGGAGCTTGAAAGGTCAGTTTATTGCCAAAACATTTATGCTAAAAGCTGTCTTTTTTCTTAAAATTTGGGATATATACATTCCAATATTATTTTTCAAGTCAAGGACATTGCTGATGCAAAATATGTTTTAATGTGGGGGTACTAAGTGCCCTGGGAATACTACTCTTACCATACTAGTGCAGTGGTAAAATGAATAAATTGTAACATACTAGCAAAAGAACTTCAAATGTGCCATTTCAGTGATGACTTTCACTGTGGCTCAGTGGTGAGCACTCTTGCCTTTGCAGCTCTAGTTCCCAGGTTTGAATCCTGGCCAGGACACTATCTGCATGGAGTTTGCAGGTTCTCCCCGTGCCTACCTGGGTTTCCCCTGGGTACTCTGGTTTCCTCCTACATCCCAAAAACATGCAGTTAGCTTTATTGGCTTACCACCAAAATTAACCTTAGACTGTGTTAAAGACATATGACTGAGGTAGGGACATTAGATTGTGAGCCCCTTTGAGGGGCAACTAGTGACATGGCTATGGACTTTGTACAGCGCTGTGTAATATGATGGAGCTATATAAATATTGTATAATAATTAGAGAAGAACAAGAATGCCTCTGACATTCTCGCAAAAATTTTCCCGAACTTCTGATGGGTCCATGAAATTTTGGTGAATTTCATTGAAGTTCAGGGTGCAGGTTCCCACGCTTCCTGGGTTGATAAGGGGAGCGTGGGAACTTCCGGTTACAGCTGATTGGGGGCACACAAGTGCCTCCAGTCAGCTGTGACTTCAGGTGAACTCCAGATGAACTCTCAATGGAGTTTTACCATTGAAAGTTTATCTGAGTTCAGTTCCCACGGTCATTGATAAGTACAGCCCGGGGACCTTGGCAACCCCGAGTGCTTTCACTCAGCTTTAACTCCAGATTTACTCCCACTGGATTTTCTTCATTGAGAGTTGATCTGAGTTCAGTTCCCACGGTCATTGGGCGATGGGAACTTGCGGTCACAGCTGTGACTACAGGCTAACTCCCAATGGAGTTTCTCCATTGAGAGTTCATCTGAGTTCTGCAAGAGCACAACCTGGTGTTGAATCACAAAGCCATTCTTGCTTACATGTTCTATAAGCGAGTAAGGCCCGATTCGCCGTGAGATCAAATTTAAACATTTTGCTCCCTCATCCCTAGTAATAATATTAATATAACTGATGTATCAAAGCTCCATGTCAAAGCTCGATCACCAATGCTCCACTGAGTTTGCAGTTGGATTTGTGTTGCAATATGGTTGAAGCAGATTTGCTGCCTTGGGCCATGCAGAACTTCAATGCTACTGCAATTGCATGGGCAACATGTAGCACAAGCGTGTTGTAGTTTGCCCCTCCTGAAGGCATAGCAACAAATTGATAGGTGCCTGAGATCAACTAACCATGCAGTTTTTACCCACAAGTCTGAAAGGGGTTTAAAAGTCTACAAACAAGACTTGTACATTTGAGATATATGTCTACATCACTATCTGGCACACAGGCAAAGTCTAACAGGCTCACATCATAAAGAGTAAAGTCATAAAGAAAAATCCCAAGCATTCATGGGGTTTGTTTGTACAAGTGTGCTGTATTAATACATTTGTTTCCATGCAGAAATTTGTGCAATGATGGAAAATGAGAGTGTGCACAGCCAATATGTTGGTGCACTTAATTTCATTAATTTAATAGTTTAAATTAGTTAAATTTCATTGTTAATGGCACACCAAAATCATTTTATCAATGTAATACTGTGTAACATGCAGCAATGCATAACGGCACATGTCTGTAACATGCATTTCATTTTCATGTGATGTGATGCAATCAGAATACCAATTTTCTGGATCCCTTCATTTTTAAAGCAAAGCAATTATATTAGGCATGGCAATACATATGTGTTCAGTAAAGCACACTGCATCCCTTTAATGGGAATAAGCCTGATCGGATTCAGCACAGAGCCATAAATGCCTTAACTATCACTGACAATCTAGGCTAGTGGACTGTCACAGCTGTTACAGCCGCCAGCCAGAATTCACCAAGCTTTAAAGCTTCTTTTTCCTTCTGCCCCCCTTAACATTAAAATCAACCCCTTTAATAGGCTTGGAACCTTCTTGGATAAGAAATAAGGTTAGAAGAAAGAGCCCCATCCCTACAATATAGCAGCTTTGTTGTGGGGGTCTGTGGTTGGAAAACTTATTTGGAATCTAAAAGCCCCCTTTAGCAAGAGGGCCTCGTATATTTCTTCCCCTCATTCTGGAGATCGGGTACAGGGGTACCCAGCATAGTATCCCTTACCCATTCTCAAAAACAAAAAGTCTTTACTAAAACTTTGAACTAACCACAGCTATGCCTGGATGAACAAATGAGAGCTTTGCCCAAATATACACAGCTCCCCTAAAATAACCAAAAAAAGTCAAAGCTGTGAGGGGAGTCACAGTTCACTGACCTAATTGACTGAGCTGTGCTCTATGTAGTGTTGGTCAAATTTGTTGCATCCATTGACTTCAATAAGACTTGACTTTGACTATGAAAAACCCTAAACAATGGGGTCAATTCAGGTAAACTGTAAGTAAACCAAACAGAGGCAAAATCAATCAACCGTGCTATTATACAGTTCTGGTATTTGTTTCACAGGAGCACAGACCTGTATCTATCCAGAAAAACGAAGATCTGTCCTTGTCTGTGCCATGTCAAGGTTAAGGTGACTTTTTGCCACTAAATTTCCTCGTTCGTCGGCGTCGTTGGTTACTTTTTTACGAACCATTTTTTGCCCAATCGATCGTTCGTCGTTCGATTGGAACGATAAAAATTGGAAGTGTGTACGCACCTTTAAAGAACAGAACAGAATAACATATAGCAAAAAATTCTCAACAATACATGTATTCTTATCTTGTAACTACCAAATAGTAAGTAAAATAGCAGTTTCTGTATCTATAAGGAATCTACTAAGACAAGTTCTATGATTCGTCCAACTACTTTGATCTTTCTGATAGTAGCATGTATGTTTCCCCCTACAAATTAAATTGTCAATTTTTGTACCTCAGCAGCCAATGACTTCTATGACCTTTTTAGAGCAAGTCCATTTAGGGATCTGAGTAGAAACAAATTGAGAATATCAAAATTACCAAGTGTATAAGAACATGTACAGTATCTGATTTAAATGTACTTGCTATTGCCAGAAGACATGAAATACATTGCAGTCTTCACTGCTGAAAAAGATTCATATATCAAATTCACATTTTTGTGATTTTTTTTTATTAATTTAATTTTTCCAGGTGAAAGTTAAATTAGTTTCTCGTTCTGAATCCTGACGGACAGTGCCTACTTTTATTTTGAAAAATTGTATAAAACCACACTGGCAATGTTTGAGACTGGGAGGAATGAAAATGATATTTTACAAATGCTGATGCGTTTTTATATTTTAAATAAAATTAAGACCCTTTCCAAGAAAAAACAGAGAATTATATTAGTAGTTTTGAATATGATCAGCTTGTGCCTTCTTTCTTTTTATGATACCTATGTTAGAGGAACAATATGTTCCTTCTTCTTCGCTAATGTCATTTATGGTTATAATGTTAAGAAAGGCCTGGAGCGGGGGAACCCAGAGAGGGCTAGTGGAAGGGTTAGGTGAAGGGGTGGTAGGAAGGGAGGTCGTTAGTCGGAGCAGGGGGTGACGTAATGGTGGGTAGGGAAAAGAAAAGTGAAATGGAGGGGGGGAAACAGAAGAAGTGGAGCATTTTGCAGCTGGACCGGGAGTGAGAAAGTTACCCGCCCACCCACCGATGTGTTATTTAGTCACAGGGAAGCGTTTTGGGGTTGCGTGTAAGCGGTGAGGTCCTCGTGGGAATTTGGTTGGTTTTAATGTTTCAGTGGGGGTGAGAGACCCATTTGTGGTATGGGAATCTCTGGAATTTGGTTGTTATTGGAAGGATTCATTGTTTTGGTTTAAAGGGCTGTGAGTGCTGCTGGTATCGTTTCTGAGCTGGTTAGTTGCAGCTGGGAGTATATCTATCACCGTAGTACAGACCCAAAGAAGAGTGTAAATTAGTGGGGATTCGAGGTCCAGTAACCAGAGGAGTGTTAAAATTGGTTCAAGATTTTAAAGGTAGTTATTTAGGTCATGTTTATATGGTTGTTAAAGAAAAGTTATTTAATGAGCTTTTATTGTTGTTTATGATTATTTATTGGTATTTATGATTATTTCAATGTATGTTAAAAAGTTGTTGTATGGTATGTTATAAAGTTGTATGTTTAACCCCCATAGCGATATTCACAGGTGTGACTCGGGGTGGATTTTATCTGCAAAAAGCGGTAATCCTGAGTCACACTCAGGATAGCTTTAAACTAAAAAATGAAAAACTAAAAACTGAAAACACTTACCTTGCTCCGTTGTCATCCTCTGTCGTCCTGCTGATCCCCGCAGGTTTTTCCCCTCGATCTCCAACCGGCGAATGCAGCGACGATCTCCGGGGTTTCCCAGTGACTTTGGTGCATAACTCGGTGCCGGAGGGCAGATCGGTGGGAAATTCAAATAATATTGTATTGGATTCAGTACAAAATAGCTGTATTGTGTCCAATACAAATAAATTTTCATAAAATATATATAGTTATATTATATATTATACATGCTACTGTACACTTACATAACCAGGGTAGCTCGGACCTTCTAGCCCATCCTTTGCCACCACCATCATCATAACCTCCCCCTCCCTCAGACTCCCACCTGCTTACCAACCACTCCACCACCATTAAATACCCAAACACAAATCTTGGATTTGAATTGGCAGGCAAGCAGCTGTTTATTTAAACACCATTAAATACGCCCATGTGCTATTTAGTCACAGGAAAGCATTTTGGGGTTGCGTGTAAGCGGTGAGGTCCTAGTGGGAATTTGGTTGGTTTTAACGTTTCAGTGGGGGTGAGAGACTCATTTGTGGTTTGGGAGTCTCTGGAATTTAGTTGTTATTGGAAGGATTCATTGTTTTGTTTTAAAGGGCTGTCCCAAAGAAGAGGGTAAATTAGTGGGCATTTGAGGACCAGTAACCAGAGGAGTGTTAAAATCGGTTCAAGATTTTAAAGGTAGTTATTTAGGTCATGTCTATATGGTTGTTAAAGAAAAGTTATTTAATGAGCTTTTATTGTTGTTTATGGTTATTTATTGTTATTTATAATTATTTCACTGTATGTTAAAAAGTTGTTGTATGTTATGTTTTAAAGTTGTATGTTTAACCCCTGTAGCGGTATTCCCTGGTGTGACTCGGGGTGGATTTTACCTGCAAAAAGCGGTAAACCTGAGTCACACTCAGGATAGCTTTAAACTAAAAAATGAAAAAACTAAAAACTAAAAAACTAAAACACTTACCTTGCTCTGTTGTCATCCTCCATCGTCCTGCTGATCCCCGCAGGTCCTGGGGACACGTCCTTCCCCCTCGATCCCCAGCCGGCGAATGCAGCGACAATCTCCGGGGTTTCCCGGTGACTTTGGTGCATAACTCGGTGCCGGTGGGCGAATCGGTGGGAAGTTCAAATACTTTTGTATTGGATTCAGTACAAAATAGCTGTATTGAGTCCAATACAAAGACATTTTCATATAATATATATAGTTATATTATATATATTACATGCTACTGTACACTTACATAACCAGGGTAGCTCGGACCTTCTAGCCCATCCTTTGCCACCAACATCATCATAACCTCCCCCTCCACCACCTGCTTACCAACCACTCCACCACCATTAAATACCCAAACACAAATCTTGGATTTGAATTGGCAGGCAAGCAGCTGTTTATTTAAACACCATATTTCATCGGTTGCTTTCATGACAGTCCCTTTCCATTTCCTGGTAATTGACAGCTGTCTCCCAATTGATCTCTTGTGCTGTAACTTTTTTACATGCACATTATCCACTGCAGTCCATATCAAGAAGCCATTTGGAGCTTTATTGTGCAGGTAATACTGGAGACATTTATGTGGAAAACAAGTGTCTTTAATAGTCTGGAGGAAAGGAGAAGTAGGGAAGAAGTTTGGTTCACTGTTGCTAAAGGGTTCAGAATCCAAATAATGGACAAAGCTTGCAAATTGCGAAAATATGGCCAAAATCTTTTCAGGTTCCCCACCAAAAGTATGGAGGAATCTATTTTGCAATGCATAATTTTCCCCAATAACAATATTTGAAGAAATATATAACTAAGCCCCCTTTTTATTAAAGGGTGGGATCAGTGATGAATGTAGCCAACAATGGGCTCCTGTGAGGAACTGAGAAGGGTTCCCTGCGGGGGTTCTTTGTGGCTGAATAGGGTACAGCACCTTTGTGTATAAGAATACTTTGCACTATGTTTGCCCGTGGGTGGGCTCAGAGCAGTTATTTGCCTTATTTGTCACTTTTTTCTTACCTTTTAAAGCAAGATAACTCACCTAAATCTGCTGTCATGGTCCATGGCCAAAGCCCTTTTCAGGTGCATTGATTGCTTATTCAGAGCTTCAGAGTGCATATTGGTCCCCAATGACCCAGTTACACTATTATCACACCTCTTCTAGTTACTGAGAGGGCCTCCCTGCTTGACAACTAATAACAAGTGTCCAGGTCATGTAGGCAGTGATATGAATTCCCAAAGCAGGACCTGCTCTCCCTCAACAGAGAAGGAGTTGAAGCATTATGTGACCACATCCCCACTTTGTATCCTTTAGGCTCGGGAAAGCGAGCTACCTTTCATACGTTACCTTAGATATTCATGTTCTAAATATTGTTTCAATGGATTTTATACATCTTTGATAAAATAAAATGAAACTATGACCTCCTATTAAAAGTATTGGCAGCAGCTTTTAATTGTAATGATAACGTCAAGAATCGAACCTGGGGCTTCTGCAGCTGGCAGCGGATCTTTGCACTGAGCCACCAGAAGTGTTGGACAGCTCTCTACCTCATCACTTAGTTAAACCTTGCCTGATTCTGTTCTTTGATGAACTCTGAAATCCTGTTTTACTGACTACTCTTCTGATTACGCTTCTTGGATTATATTGCTACTGTGTGAACCAAACCAGGCCTGCCTTCACTGCGAGCTTGCTTGCTGATCCAGCTACTGGACACCGAGCCTGAACCTATACCCTGACATGATATCTGCACTTAGTGTTTTCTTTGGTGCCCCTGTAAATTCTTACAAATACCTGTTGATCCTGCTAGTGTTGTCTTATACCTTATGTAGCTTTCTGTAATGAGGGGGAGGGGGATGCTGCTGCACTGCTCTTGAATTCAAAGCAGAGTTGCCCCTCATGCAGACTTGTGTAGGATGTTGCAGGAAGTGTGACTAGCATTATCACTGCTGATTCTCAACCAGTAGCTGACCACAGTTCCGCTCACTGCATTTTATATTGGCTGGACTATCCTCCTAGAACCCTCCCACTATTGCTGCAGTGTCTGAGAAATGTGAGATGCAAATGTAATAGTATTTAACTGATTTAATTGAAGTTATATATGTTTTTGTTTAGTTTATAGGGCTTTTACATTGCATAGGAACTGGATGAGCATTTAAATACAGTTTAATTCGACATAGTTCCTTATTTTAGCATTCTTAGTGTTTCCTGATTGTTCATTCATATTTTATGTACCAAAATGTGATCACTGAGACAAGCAGCTAATCCGATCTCTCAGTCCTTTACATCTAACAAGTAATAATTCCTGATCTAGCTTTCACGTAAGACTCTGCTGTCAATTCCCATGGTGCTGCAAACACGTCTTGATGATCACAGGTGTGCGGGCTGCGTCACTTGGTGCTGGAGGAAGTGACAGCACCACCATTGTCTGAAAGAGAGATAAGTGAGGGTAATTACTCAATTGTCTGCAGAGTCTTCATATTCTTGACTTCAAATCGGTTTTCATCATGTGGGGCCAGCAAAGCATTTAGGTAAATGAATGGACATGAATCAGCTCAGTGTGTGGGTAGATATCTATGTGCAAGGTAAATCTTCACGTCTATGGATAACATAAAGCATTGATCATACCAAAATAACTTTAAATTCATATGGAAGACTTAAACAAAGCACAGCTGCATTTAAAAAGTGTTGCAGTTCAAATTACCTTTTCATATGTATACAGCACAACTGGAATAGATTTCTTAAAAAAACATTTGCATTAGTTGGCTATTGTCTTCTGAACTAGATCCATGACTAGGGTACAGCATAAGAAGTCCTTCCTGCTGTAACCAATTAATCGAACCCCACAACAACCACTTACCCCACAAAGGACTATTACAACATTTTGGAAGAAAATTAGCCACAGAAGCCCCCTTTATTAACAACATATTTTTTAACATAACAATCTTTATATTAATAACATTTTTAAGTATAAAATCAGAGCCATTCTTCCTGCAGGTCCATGAAAGTCACCAATCCTCCGTAGTAATCCAGCTGTCTCCACTCCCCCGCCAGACCCCCCAGGCGCTCATACCCCGCCTCGGGGACAGTTAGCGGACCCCATATTCCAGCTTAGCCTCCACAACAACCAAGTGTCATGCAAGGCTAACCTTACTGTCCCAAACCAAACATTTCCGTGTCCCCATTTACTTTATATTTTTCATACCCCCCTCTAACTTCCATGGACCCGACAACAAAAAACCAGCCCCTCCTCCTGCTGCTGTGACAATGCCCCCCCCGCCTAAAATTAGGGAGGGAGGGTGGAAATGCAGTCCACCAGAGATTCTTTTCGAAATGCTGCTCCCCACCCCGAGATCCATTCTTTTAACCCTTCACTTTACACCACCCCATTACCATCCCCTCCAATCCTGCTTCTAGCTCTTTTCACATTTCCCACCTCTTTTTTTTTTTTTTTTTTTAAAATATAAACTTTTGACCTCTTCTCCTTCCTGCCATTACTCAGAGGTCCCTTCCCCTCTTGAACTTTATAACCACATCACTTGAACTTTTAACCCTCTACAGCCACACGGTCCTTCTTTCCTCTGCCTTACCAGGCCATCCCTCATTACTGAACTTTTAACCCCCACTGTACGGCCTTCTATACTCCCCCAGTCATGAGGCCCTCCGCCCATCTGTTGCTACAGGCCTGCTTTCTAAGTTTGCTGGATCATCCAACTTCTCCCATGATAGTCTATTGTCTCTAGTCTTAGGCCCTTTGCTAACTGGACATTTTCCAGGAGGGAAGAAATCTAAAGGGTTAGATTGATGTTGGCAACACATTTGTCATCTCTAGGAATGAGCGAGTGAGATTTTAAAATTCGAACTCACGGTGACTCAGGCCGTTCTCGCTTAGCGAACATGTAAGCGAGAACAGCCTGTGTATATTCGAGCATTGAGATTGAATGTTTTGGGACCTGCAGGAGCAATCAGGGGAGCGGAGCTGACCCCTGATTGCTCTTGCAGCCCTGTACTAGGTCTTCTTGGATAGAGATTCTCTATCCAAGAACACAGGAGTACCGCGGCTGTGCTCATCATAAATGTGGGAATCATCCTGTGTGCGATCTCCGGGCACTAGAGGTTAAATGAGGGCAAGCTCTGAATGAATGCAGCCCTCGGAATCATCCTGTAATGATTTCCTCAATCTTCCGATGGGCCCGCTAAATCAGAAGTCCGAGACTCATCGGAAGTTCGTTGACTTTTTTGCGAGAATGTCAGAGGCATTCTTATTCATCCATAGTCATTTCTCTCCTCTAGGTCAGTGGCCTGCTTGAACCCAATCTACCCAGCCATTTGATTATGCAGTGGTTGATGCTCAAAACTCTAATTTTCCCTAATATGTTTATGGATTATTAAAATGCGTTGCTTGAGACACAGAAGTTCTTGTACAGCAGATAAAAAATGTTTTCCTAAAATGTTTACTTAAAAACTCATACCTACCCAGGGGCGGAAATAGTGAGGTTTGAAGTGTGCTAATCCTCACCCCCACTCCTGGACTCTCCTCAGCCAACAGGGACCCACACAGGGGTCCAAAGTCAGTTTGGTGTGGGGGGGGTTAGTTATGCACATAGGTCCACTGTTTGTCTGCCACTATATCCATCTATGTCCAGTCTCAAGGTATTGAGGAAGATACAAATTGCTATATACACACTAGCTAAAATTTAACTTGAAAAGGAAAGATTACATCACTTAGATAGGAGAAAATTCATATATGAGGCCCATCCAGTGATGAGATCTTCACAGCCCTTCCAGACCACAGAGCAAGGTTGGTGTCATGAATTTTCTGTAATTCAGTTAAGCAATGCTGCCTGGTTACCTGCAGCAGGGAGCAATAGCAAACTGATGAGGTTTTTCTTCAGCACTCAACTTTTTAATATCAGTAAGTTTAGCTCTGGGTTAAAGTAAATTTATAGGTTACTTTCTATATACACAGTTTAAAAGAGCCAATGTCAACCATGATCTTGTGGAACCCAAGGGTACCTTCACGAGTTGCCAATGAGTTCTTGTAGCTGTAGCTTCCTGTCCTCCCATTAGATGGGGCATGCATAGTTTGGGTCTAATGTCACTTGGTAGGGCCCAATTATCCTTTTATCAGTCTATAAAGATTGAATTTGGACCATCATGGTAAGAAGGGCATGGACCATCAATTGAAAGGGCTTTTTCAGATGAATTTGTTTTAGCAGGAGTTTCCCAAAACATGAACATTATTTAAGGGTTATTTTACAAGATAAATGTAGTTAAATATTTTAAACATACCCCATGGGGTCTATTTATAAAGCAGTGAATCTGACACTTACTGAAATTCCCTGGTGGAGAATCCTTTGGGTTCATGTGTTTGAATCAGAGTAATTGATTCTCAGCCACATATTACAGTGAATATCAGATTCAGTGTTTCATAAATAGAATCCAATGTAATTTAATATATTAAATAAATAAAAAAAACTCTCATAGAAAGTGGATCACATTTTTACATGTGTCAAAACCACAGAGTTAAAAAAAAGCACTTTTTACACCCCAACAATAATGAAGTTGATAACTAGGATGGTAAATAAATTATACAAAAATAGGCTTAGCAACTCCACTTGGAGTCAAATTTCTTTTTTTTTTTAATAAATTAAAAAATTTTAGCCTATTCTGTTAGGAAGTGGATATTGGTAGTCCAAAGATGTGCATATGAGGGGAAAAAAAGGAAATATTAAATGTTGTACCACTGTGCGTTGTTGGTGGTAATCGTGAAATCTATTTCCAGCACGGCGGAGAAATAATATTACGCCATTACTCTTCCTGAATGACATTAGAAATATGGCATTTCCATTAGTGCATTAATACTACATGAATCCATTATGTTTCCACCTAATTACTAACCTAATTGGGGATGGTATGGAAATATTCAATGAATTTAAAATCCATAAAGATATCATGCCATGGCTTCTGGAAATATTTTGCACAATAACGTAACAAATTGTCATTCCAATGTCGGTAAATCTATTTTATGACGGATGTAAATTTGCATGTGCTGCTAGGAAACAGGCTATGTGCTAAGAGAATATGAGCTTTATTTAAAGCGAACTGGTACTTAGCCCATGTCAACTGTCCCCCTCCCTAACAGCCTCTGTATACTCTCTGGGTATTTATTTTAGTTACTTGACCGAAGTGAGAATCATGTGCCTCATTTTGATTCCCTCTGGGTTCAACACCGGGTTTATTAGCCCAGCACTGTCATATGGAGGAGAAGAAAAAGTGCTCAGCTCTAGGTCAGAACTAGGTTGAGTCTTGAAGCTCACAAACATGCTTCTTCCCTTCATTTCTAACTCTTGAACATTCCCCCACCCCAACAGTCCTCCAACCTCCAACTGTCTCCAACCAGGTTGTTACCCGGTCAGAAGAAAAAATTCCCATATTTTGAAAATAATTATGGATGTGGTAATCATGTGCCCCATTTGGGTTCCACCTGGGTTGATCCAGGCGTGTATCCAGGTTTAGTTCTATTTTAAGGACCTGATTCAGCATGCTTTTGTTTACATCAAAATCTTTCAAGTCAACACCGAATCATCACCAGGGAAATCAAATGCAAGTCAATAGATAAAATGATAACCAGTGCTTAAGTAAATTACAGCCTTTCTTAACTTTTTTGACCCAGAAAAACTCTTGAAATAGTTTTTAGGTCCCATGGGAAAGCCAGTTCATTGGGAATAGGGGTTAATGGAAACATGTTTCTTATGTTAGTAGTTAATGTTGAAAATTCCACCCTTACATACAGATAGGAAAAGGTCATTATGGACCTACAGCTGCCTCTAGCAAGCGATGTTTTCAGTAGACCTGTGAAGGCCCCTTTAAATTAGTGGCCAATCAGCCACTGCTCAAGGAAACCCTAGCAGCTACTAAAGAAACCCTAGGGTTCCATGGAACCTTGGTTGAGAATGGAGAAAGTTTACATGTCTTCAAAATAGCTTAGTATTCTCTCAACGCTAGATAGAAATGAACAATGATAAAGTAAGTAAGATAAGGATGTTTTTTTAATATTATTCCACTCAAACCCTCAGATTTTCCTTATGCACAAGAAATAATAAGACTGTCTCGTAGATCTTCTTCCCCGAGTCTCATTTGCATTGGCATTTAGCGTTTGATCTTTTTACAAGTTATTTACAAATATTTTCCACTAGTAACTGAGATGTTTGCTTCATTGTCAGATGTAAAGTAATTGTTTGGCTTTTTCATCATTAATTGGATTAGATGGTACATCTTGAGTGAAACACAAGATCCATATTTTACTTTAATGAGCCGACATCCTTGAAATAGGTCATGCCATTTGGTATAAGATAGATATTGTTTGTCCTGTTGACTAGTTTGTTTTCAAAAAATAATTGTAGAAATTAAAATGCAATACCAAGACAAGTCCCTAGTTTGTTTTTTCGTTAAATATGGCCCTTTTAAGTTCCAAAAAAGTGACAGGTGTTCTTTAATATGTTCAGGAATCTGTATAATGGAATGAGAAGTGGATAAGCACTTGTGGAGTATTGGAAGTAGGATGGAATGGTGTCAGTAAGGAAATAGGAAGATTATCTACAGTCTGGCCAAAATTTCCAGACAGGTACTACTAGACTACTAGACTACTACAGATAATACTAGACTACTACAGATAGTTCTAGACCCTGAGACTTTGGTAGAATATGGTGTGGGTCTCTATGAGGATTATACAACGTTATAAAACAGACTTTTAAACCTGAGGAAGAATGAAATTGTTCTATCTACTGGCAAAACATATACAGTTTTTGAGAAGTTTTCTTACAAGGTTTCAAAGATGACAATCACTCTATTGATCTAGAGATTGTGGGATCAAATATCTTACATTGTTGCCTATTGTATATGTACTGGGTCTTCAAATATCACTGTACATATCATGTTGTATCTCACTTACCCGAGATTTACGTATTATTTTTTATTATTGGATGGAGTAGTAAAGGGCACAGAACCCATGTTAGGTTTTCATTATTGTCTGTCCCAATCTCTGTTGGGCATTGTTACTCAAACAGAAAGTGAAGGAGATTTCTTACCATTTGGTACTAAAAACTACATAAAATTAAAAACTATTTCATTTTCTATTGATGTTAATGAAATTGTGTGTTAGCAAACAAAAGTTTGTTAGAATTTTTACAGAATGTGTTTCAAAAATGTTATTAGCCACCTCTACAAGGTAGGGGTGCCATCACTTTTTTGGCTTGCGAGCTACTTTTAAAATGACCAAGTCAAAATGATCTACCAACAATAAAAAGGGTAAACATTTATTTATTTTTATATATACCGAAGTGACTGAAGCTAATGAGACATTGAATGGCAGAACATTGCACAGACATTGCACTACAAGACTAGAGTGACAGAAAAGCTACAGTTCACCTATCAGAGGAGAATGACGTGCTGCACAAGAAAAAGAACTGCTAATCTGTACATAGATATCTCGGTAATTGAACCCTGACACCGAGCCTGAACTGACTTGGCCGCCCAGCACTGCTCACCTCAGACTGTCCTCCCGTCCTCTCTGCCTCCCTCCCCACTGATACACATGCCTTGGACGCAAAGTTCCTGGTGTTGTCTGACGAAAGACATCCCCAGCATCCCTATAGACGTACAGCAGGGCTGCTGGTAAACAGCAGGGAGGGGTAAGACAGGGATCCATGATTGTATCGTGTTGTCTTTGAGATTGACCAGTAGATCGGGATCGATGTGTTGGGCAACCCTTCACTAAAGGATAAAGCTAGTAGCATGTTGCATTTAAAAGTCATATTTGGTATAGGTGTTTTTTTTTCCAGAATTTTACACGCAGAGTGTCATGGAATGAATAGAGAGCACATTCAGCATAGAATGGTTGAGCTTGGGCAAGAGCTACTTGGACTTTTGTGCTACCATTATAAAAATATAAGTTTTGTAAAGCATTTTTCTCCCATAGGAGGCAAAATGCTTAGCCTAGAGCACATGTATCCAATCATTTCCCCTCCAATTCTAACTTCCAAGATCAGGGGCATATATAGTTTAGTAAAGCTGTGGTTTTCAACCTATCGGTATGTTTTTAATTTGTAGGAGATATGATATGTTAACTAGAGAACACAATGAGAAGATACAAACTCCATAGTGTCCTAGCCATGAATCAAACCTGGGATATAACTGCTGCAAACAAAGAGCATCATCAACTTGTCCACTATTATTTATAGTTTTAACAAAATTACAAATCAAAATCAGAATTTTGTCAATACCAAAATTCACCTGCATAGAATCTCAATATTCTTGTAAAACTCACACCTTTTACATTCATAATGTGAAGAATATTTATTAGGTTAATGAGAGGCAGTAATGAGAACAGGTACAGGATAGGTAAAAGCCTTTGTAATCATCATGCCCATTGCACCCTTAAAAACTACTATTTTTTTATTTCCTTATTGACTTCAATGCAGTTATCAATAGTTCTCTGAAATATTTCACAAAATATAGGCAAATAAAAATACTCAATTTAACCCATTCCTAGAGGGTAAATGAAGACTTAATGCTAAAAGTTGAAGTTGTCAGATCAGTTTCAACCTTTTTTTTTATATTTGGTGATTATATGGAGACATATTCAATCCTCAATATTTGGCACTATAGAAAAATGTCAACGGTGCTGGATTTTAACTGCAGCAGCAAGTATACATTTTTTGAAAGAGGATATAAATATATTTTTCTGTAGGCATTCATCTGGCATCAGATTAATGGAGATGTGACAACATACCTGCGTTTGTTATCTCAATTCATCACTTAGTGTTTATAAGTCATTGCGTGTTAAAAGTTCCCACTGGCTTGACATTTTCGAAATCTGTATTCTAGAAGGAAACTGCTCAGGGCTTGATTTTCTGTGTGATTGAAGAGCAAAAAGGCATTTATTTTCTGGCCTGTTATTACTTATTATAATGAGAACTAACTTGATAAATTAACCAACCTTAGATTAGCAACAAGGCCATGTTTTGGTTTTAAATCTGTTACAGAATAAATTATATTTAAATGTATTTATACCGTTCAGTGTAATGTCTTTTAATTCTCAATTTACCTTCTAACCAGTATTTACATAATGGGTAAAAGAAAAATGCACCATAACTTTCATACATTGCGACAAAATCTAACTATAAGCTTCTGTCTTTGTACGACGGGCCTCTTATCATTTCTCCTATGATATCTTAGGTGAGCAGTTATCAACTTTTTTATTGTAGGGGAACCCTAAAAATAACCTTTAGGAACTCATTTAAAATTTAACTGAACAAGATAAATTTCCCATGGTGATGCAAAAAATCAGCATATTGGTTTTCATCTTACCAACCTTGGCATGGTCAAGCAATTGGGCACCAAAAAAGTTGAAATTAGTTTCATAGTAAGTAAACACATTAGTATAGTAAGTAGGTAAGTAAAACATTACTAATTAGGTAACACTTATATTACTTAGTAAGTAAACACATTAATATAGTAAGTAAGTAACACATTACTAATTAAGTAACACTTACATTACTTAGTAAGTAAACACATTATTTATAAGTATAAGTATTATAATAAGTATTTGGCACTAACTTTTTTAACTGACTTTTGAAATTGTACATAAAATCACATTTATTAATATATTACATATTATATTTTTAAAATCTGGTCCAAATTAAATCATTTGTTTATCTGCCTTTGATTGCACACATCTTTTAGCTAGGATGCTTCTAGAACACTCTAAAAACACTGTCTTGTAACAGAAGCACTGGAGAGTTAGCACTACGTTCTTCTCTTGATAACATCTTTTACACTTTTACTATGGGGTTAATGGATCTTAAAGGAAGAAAATAATAAGAAAAACCTGGAATAATAAACATAAACAGTATTGTGAAAAATTAAAAAAAAGATTGGTAGTATCTGTTTAACATTTTATTCTATGGATACAATGACTGTACCAAAGCTTTAATAATTCCTCATCATGTCTTTAATATTCATTTTATATACATTAAATATATATGCATATGCCAAGCAAGGGGAGGTGGAGTGTTCCATTGACAGGTCGGCATTCTGAATACATTTATTTAATAAGGCAATTAAATTCTGTGACTGCACCACATGATCCCTTTCAAGTATAAAGATATGAATGAACTTCTATTCTTTCCTCTTGGTTTGAGACCAAATCTTGCTAATTATTGATTAGGGTAATCTTTGTATGGAAGACAATTTAGCTACAGAATGAAGAATATCATTTATATAAAAAACACCACAAAAGAATTATATCATGCCTTCATTATTATGTATTTTCTCTTTTGTCTCTCTCTCTCTCAATCTATATATATTTGCTTAAAATTAAAACATATTTATAATCAATTCCAATTTCAATAAATATTTAAAATTGTAGTAATAAATGCATTTATTGAAGGTACTTGTTTATTTGTTCTGTACAAATTAAAATGAACAAATGAATTTGAAAACTAGCTAGAGGTGGGTGAATCTATATTAATGTATCTAAAAGGTACTAAATGGTAATCAGTGTAAACACTCATGCAATGTAGTTCCAGGTTTGCTGGATCGCCCAGGTTCACTGATGAAAGTGTATCCTCTACAGCTTTTATAAATCAGGCCCATTGTGTTAATTCTATGTTTTGTACTATTGTGGGACTGTGATTGCAGTTAAAGACAGATAAATAAATATGAAGTGGCTGAGACTTTGCCAATGACTCAGTTATTTGCACCACAGCTGTCGTTCTTAAAAAGAATTGCACATTTGACAGGTGGCATCAGTGAGCAGTACTGGTATGACTCACTGCCAAACTCATTCATTCTCTATAGGTCTGCCATAGGGAGAACTACTTGAACCCTCTCCCCTGTGAAAGCTAATCACTGGTACGAGGAAGCAGTAACCGCACCACAACCTTATGGCCAGTCTGAACATAACCTCAAAGTCTTTTAGAGTAAGCAGTATTAAATGGAAATTGAATGCCTTTATTCTATCGGTAAATGGAAAAAAATAATTCTATGTTGGGTAACAGTTCTTGTTGACTGCAGTAGTAGCACCTGAATAAATTTAGCTGCTATGGTTTCTGAATGGGGGCTAAAAAACAAATCCTCCAATGATGGCAGCTTCTCTCCATTTGGTGTGATCTGTAGTGGTTAAATATTGGAATATTGCCTCCCCCATCATTCCTGTGACACAGTGTTTCTCAACCAGGTTTCCTCCAAAGGTTGCTAGGGATTTCTTTAAGCAATGAGCAATTTATGATTCTCAGGTCAGTTTAAGTGACACCAATGATCTTTATTGTTGTCTGTAAGGGTGACATTCTTCCCAATGGCCAACAATGTAAGAGACATTCTTCCTATTGACCACCACACTAATGCAATGGGAGCTCTGGATATAATATAATAGGGATTCTTTGGGGACCTGAAAGGGGTTTCAAGAGTTCCCCCATGTTAAAAAGTAACAACAAAGGTTCAACAAAGGTGTTGTTAAGTGTTCACAATTCCCCCCAATCTCATGAAAATGTACCCCGTGTCCACATCTACAGCTTCTGCAATAATTCAATCATTTCAAGGCTGTATCTTTAAAAGTCAACCAAATCATGTGTCCTGACATTATTAGTATATTCCCAGTTTATGCTATATAAAATGTATTTACTGAACTAATTATTTAGATATAACTCTTGTATTCTGCTTTTACTCCAGTAATTCCTGTAGTTTAGTTCTACATTTACCCTTGCTAATAAGCAGTTGATTGCTCTGTAGTTTAAAACAGACCTCTTCTTCTAATCCCCTAGGAGCTGTATAGGTATAATTAACTTTTGCCTGTATGCCACAAGCTATTACAAAAAAACTGTTTTTACAGTTAAATATAACTGAGAACAATGAAGCAATTGATTTATGAATGAAAGTATCAGAATGGTGAACTTACAAATTCATTAGTTTTTGTGGGATAAGTGCTCAGTTTCCACTTGCAGTATGTAGCTGTTGTTGCATGGGAAAGATAGGGGGGTCTCCTGATTTGATATTTGCTTGGCTTAAACAAAAAAAATGGTATCACTTCCGAGAGGCCTTGTCATTAGTATAGCACTGGATTAAAAAGCATTTGGATCATTTTTTAATTCTATTAAATCTTCTGTATTATCTTCTTAAATGAGAATAACCTCAAAAAACGTGTTAGATGTATAAATATTGTTATACATGTATTTTTATTATATACATATACTTATTTTATTATATTACTATATTTTTTATTTTATATCAATTGTACAACTATAGGATTTTGAGTAACACAGTAAATGATTGCCAAATATAGTTATGCTGCTCAAGCTTTATAAAATAATCAGAACACTTTCCTGACTATGCCAAATACTCCATTGGTGTGTCAAATTCTGGTTCTTCCAGACACAATGCAGATCACAATGGGAATGGTTCGATTCTGTCAACCCAGAAATCAAGGGGCAAGACGAAGTATGGCCACGTGCTGATTGACAAGCTGCAATCTTAGACAGAAGTGACAAAGCTGATAGCCACCTCCCCTACAACATCTTTTCATCCCACTGTAGTGCAAGCAGGTCCATCCTACATAAGAGTGGCAACTATGCTTCAGATTCAGGAACACTGCAGCATTGTTGCCACCTTATCATATAAAGCTGCATTAGGAGGCCTTCACTGATAGGATCAATCAGTGTTTTTGAAAACTGTAATGTGCTTATAATTACATGATCATATATAATTACAGGGTCCTCTCCTCCTCCTGTGTCACTGTCTTTATCTGTCTGTCATTTGCAACCCCTATTTATTGTACAGTGCTGCATAACATTCTGGCACTATATAAATACTGTTTATTAATATTAATAATAATAATGGTAATGATGCAATTTTTAAGGGAAGTTTTACTTTCCAAAGCTGTAACAAATGCAGCATACTTACTATCCCCATATTTTCCAACTGTCTGAGCCCCACAAGGTTCTACATTTAACTTTGCACAGGTCTAAAAAGCTATTCTCTGCCCCTAATAGGACAGTGTCTAGTGTTACCAATTAGCTGTTTATACATTTTTACACATGATTGTGAGAAGTCGAAGTGCCTAATATTCAGGAAAACTGGGTGTATCTACATCTTAAGACTAGGGTTAGTGGGGAGGTGTTGCAAGGTATGGGCAAGCATCACTTGGTTACCTTTTTAGACTTTTGCATTAGATTAGTTAGTTATTTTTGTGTTTTTTTGGGGAACTGGAAGGACTCAGCATGAGCAGCTAGGCTTGCGATGTTACCATATTTTGAAATATATGAACTCCTGTACATAAGTGAAAGATCAATAATTCCAGAATTAACAGTCACGAAGGCCCAATCCCGGATGAAGATGGAGATATTGTCACCGCTGATGGAGCTGTAAGCAATAGACAGTGAATAAGAAAAGCAACAGACCCATGGAATTGTCCTTCTGCCCTCTTCTGCTACCAGCACAACCATTATAAACACATAATCACTGCAGCAAAACTGTCCTCTAATTTGTTCTGCATCTCTCATCTGAAATCTGCTCTACAGCATTGTAAGTAGCTGACACCAAGTTAGATTTAGACAGTCACACTCCCTATAAAGTATTTAAAAATGCATTTAATGATGTATTGTTGAATAGAAAACTGCATAAAAGTATGTTGTTTGTATCATCTAATTTATCTTTGACTACAAATACACATACAAAGGTTGTTGTCTTTAAACTGATATAATTCAAGTTTTCAAATAGAGAAAAGGCTTTGAAGTATATTTCACTACAAAGTTACATTGGTAAATTGTATCACTGTTGGGTTTGTAGCTGGCAGTTTTATGTGTTGTTTGACCAGTTAGGGGTTACAAAATATTGAGAAACAGAGAACAATTTATAGGGTCACCTCTGAAAGCAAGGATCACATATATATATATAAAAAAAGAGTAAGATAAGTCATAAGGCAATGACCTTTTCTCGGATCGATTATGACAACGGGGCAGATCATTACCACTGGTGTGAAAATATGAGTTTCTAAAGCCCTTGATGTCAGGTGTTTCTTGGAGACTGTAGAGAGCAATGCTGAAATAATCAGGGACCTTACAAAATGAATGTGAAGGTTTAAGTCAAAGTGACAGGTGATATGGAGGCCTGAGTATCTTACAGTCCATCATTGTTGGGCTGGATAAGAAGGCACATTTCTCAAAACAAGCCCAAAATTCGTATACTGGTTTATCTCTGCAAAAAGTGTCTCAGCTTAAAAGAAAGGCTTTGTTTTGTGTAAAAATGTTCTTTATTTATAAGGACTGGACTAAAGATTTAATATTTTATAATAGTCAAATTGTTTTAGTTCTTTTTAGCTATGTAAGTATAACAAATTGCACATTAATATCTCATATTTGCCATGTGCAGTCAGCAAGGGGAGCCCTAGAGTCTACAGATGCATGTTTTCTTCATATGCATAGTGGAAACCACAATTTTAAAAGCCCAATCTGCACAGCTGGTGCTCAGAAATCAAAGTGCTGGTTCGTTAAAGCTTCATGTGTGTCTACATGTGCGTCTCTATGTAAGAAACCCAACATAACCTAATGATCTCAACTTGAAACAAAAATTGTGGAAGCCATCAGAAATCCTGTCATTGACCACCCCACTGTGATATGTTTTACCCATGAAAGGACTTAATCATACAGACAGCAGTGTCGTTAGGATTAAACTCATTCCTAGGTGAGATGTGTCAAATCAAAGAGGGATAATGGACCTCTAACCATTTACCAGGGCTCCTCCGGAGCTTGCTAGGGGTTCCGATTAAACTCATTTCTAGGTGAAATGTGTCAAACCAAGGAGGGCTAAGACAGGACCTCTGAGCACATACCTGGGTTACAATGAACCCTATGGTTGCTCCAGAGCTTGCTAGGGGTTCCTCAAACCCTTACGAATAAAACTTATTCCTCAGTAAAATGTGTCAGATTAAGGGGGGTAAGATTGGATTTCTGAGTATATACCAGGGTTGCTAGGAACCCCAGGCTTCCCCCAGAGCTTACTAGGGGTTTCTGAAACATTTACAATTAATCTCTTCCCTAGATTAAATGTGTCAGATCAAAGAGGGTTAAGACAGGACCTCTGAGCATATACCAGGGTTCCTCCAGAACTTACTAGGGTATCTCCAAACCTTTACAATTAAACTTATTCCTAGATGAAATGTGGATCAAGGATGGCTAAAGCTGGTTCTCTGAACATATACCAGGGTTCCATGCATTCCGCTTTAGCATTCCTCAGAGGTTCCTCAAACCTGTAGCTGATTGACAACCCGTTTGATGACGTCTACATAGTTCTTGGACCGACACCACTCAGTAGAGCCAACTTCATGACTCTAATGATGCTTTTCAATTGTCTATAAAAGTTTTATTGTATTTTCTAGAATAGAGGCATTATTTCCACTGGCCAAATTTAGGATACTTTTGTTTAACTGATCCCCAATAAATTGGTTTATGCAGGTTTGTGATTGAATATCATTTCAAGGGTTTCTTAGGGGTAAAAAGGTAAATGTAGAGGCTTGTCTAGACCAATACATGCCGATACAGTGATCCTCAAATGTTAGGCCAGTATTGTTTCTATATTAATTTTCTGCTACCTATGTCAATTCAGAGCACAAATTCTAAGCCTTACTTTTGTACCCTAAAAATATGGCTGGAGATACATTTTAACATCCAGCAGTACGTGCACCATCCTAGGTTGACAAGTCGGCCTTGTTGCAACAAATATCTTCAGTCCTTGCTAATGGAAAAAGAAGATAACACATGCAAAAGTGGTCACAAAAATTTGGGGATCACTGCACCAGGGACATTGAGTTAGATTAAATGGATTGACAATGATTTGGTAATATCTTTCAATGACTCTCCTGCACTGTCATTGGAGACTGAAACCGGTTTCAACACAAATCCTACAAGCATGTTTCGTTATTGAAGAAATGCCATGCAGCCACCACTAAAGTGTATAGAGTGTGGCAGCAGCACTGAGATACAATGAAGGATAAAAAAATAGGTAAAATCAAGTATTTCATTTAAAAAATTGTGCAATACACAGTGCTTCATCAAACCTATTGTCATTCAGTTAAGGTTTGCCTCCACCTAAATTAAACACAGATTCCCCAGTTTGCTTAACCCACAATATAGTTGAAATGCATTACAGCAGGAAGAAGAAGGCATTTTGTTTCTATTTTTCTTGAATTTATTAAGTGTAGTTAGATATGTTTATATCCCTGATAAGCTGAGCTATGGACTAGAAACATAATGAATCTCTTGTAGCTGAGTCAAGAAAAGCTGTATATTTATCGAGTACATCAATTATTCCGTGCTCCGGTGGTAAAACCTAGATGTTTTCAGCAGAAATATCTCCACTTGCCTTGTTTCTATTTGCAATGTAAAAATATCATATTGAAAGATAGAAGCTGCTCTGCTCCGACTGTAGATGATCTCGGAAAAAAAATGGAATCTCATGGTTTTATAAAGGCTTAATCATCCATAGCACCAAGCCTGTCTGTTACTGAAGGTTGTAAAAAAAAAAAAGACGAAAAAAAAAGTTGAAAGGGAGATCTCGTTGGTAACACTGAGCCGCATTAAGCTACCAATGAGTCCCTATGGGGTTAATTAGGTTTGAAAGTGTAATAATCTAATATAATGTAACAGCCTCTTTCTCTCACCAGGCAGTACTCTTCACTGCTTGGATTCTGGGAAATAGGGATATTCAGTGTCAATAATCAATTGACCTAGATAAGGGATTATTTTACTGAAAAAAAGGCTGAGAGAGGTTTCAAGAATTCAGATAACATTTGATCAAAGACCTTTCAAGCTGATACTTTTTACACCACTGTATGAATTTATTGAGCCTTGATTACTTCCCAGGGCTTTTTTTCCCTTAGTTTAATGTCAGTAGGTATATTCATGAGAGAGCATTTTTATGATATTTACATAAATTAAATATCTTATAAAGTCAAATGTATGGTGGAATGGATCAAAATTGGGTTCTAGTGTGGATAATTCTGTAGTGAGATGTAAAAGTTTTCCTCCTCTAAAAAGCTCTTATTCTAGGCACCTTATCCCACGTATTTTAGGGATTGGGGGTTCACATAGCATAAAGCCCCCACTTCTCTACAATGCAGTGCTTGAGGGCTAATATCTAATCTCTGGGGACCAGTGCTGTCATATAAGGAACAATAGCACACCAAAATGTGCCATCACTAACAGTTCTGTGGGTAAGCACACCCAAGATTTTGAGGAAAGCAGTTGGGATTGGAAAGGAGACAGCAATTGGTCATAATTCAAGCGTGCCTACCACTGGGTGGAGGTGGCGGGGGTTGGATGAACTTTCAAATCTGTATCTTTTATACAGCAACTGAAATGTAGCTTTTCTCATGAACCTTCAGTGTTGGGTCTCCAGTCAAATGAATTTGCACAGACTTGGTGTCCTCAGTTTTCTACAGGCAGCAGGAAACAGAAATTCAATCTTTTCTTAGCCAGTGATTGGATTGCAGTATTGAATTCTGTAGCACAATGTAATCTCTGTATGCATTCTGAAATGACCCACTTTTAGCAGTTTCAGAATCTACTCATACACAGAAAATGCAACAAGTGTGTGAGTGAAGGTAGCATTTAACAGAGTGCTGCACCGATTTAGCACTGATACGTGCTTTGCCTAAAAAGTCTATGCCAGAGTACACATGCACAATTTTCACCACTAAAAATGGTCTTTCTTCATCCTTTCCAGCAATAGAGAATGATGGATGAAAGAACAAGTGCTATACACAAAGCACCAGTTCTGTTCTATGGTTGGAGGGGGTGAGCAAGTGGCACCTCACTGTGCTCTCCTCCCTTGACTTGTATACAGTTTGTCCTTGATTGGTTGTTCATGGATTTATCATGACTATCTATGAACTACGTCAGCCAACTGCAGTACACATCCCTGATTCTTGGCAAGGGTGTCTCGGGTGATAATATTCTGGCTTGTAGTGTCTGAACACACAGAACCATTGGGTGTTCCCAACATCCCCAGCAGTGCAAATTTCAATTTCCCTATTAGATAGGCAGCCAGTTGTCACCTTCAAGCCTCTTGCCACACATCACGAGAAACCAATGAACAAGTTAATATACAACAAACAAATTCATCCATGTTCAGCACACAAGGTCATAAAAGCCAAGCATAGTTCTGACCACGCAAGAACAGAGAAGCAGGTATTGTAAAGTTAAATAAAATTATTTAAATGTTGTAATGAAATGTTAGTTTTGGATTTCTTCCTAATTACTGTAATTTCTTTTTATGCTTACAAATTTGTCATTATACTTGGTTTAAAGAAAAAAAATTTCTCTAAATTACCAGCGTTATTGTTCAACTTGTACAACAACAAAAAAAAAATGTTATAAAAGCTACATAGTTATAAAATGTAAAAATGTTTTTTATGATGATCAAAATGTGGTATGCTGCTTCTGAAAAATATACTTGTGTGTGATGTATTTTTGCTCCTTATTGAAATTAACATATCAAGCAGTTGATGCACATTTGTCAGCTGTAAATCTGTGATATGAATCTCTTGTTCTACCATATCCCAAATGTATTTTAATAAATGAGATCAGGTGACTGTGGGGGCCCTTTGAGTATTCTTGAGTTGAGAGGGTTTGGGTTTTGTGACATGGAGTTTTTTGGAAGTATATTATATTTAATATTACGGCCATAAATGGATGGACATGGTCAGCAACAATGCTAAACAGGCAGGTGGCACTTATTGATGGTCACCTGGTACAAAAGGGCCCAAAGTGTGCCGAGAAAATATCACCCACAGGATTTCACCAAAACCATCAGCATGAACCACTGATACAAGACAGGATGGATCCATGCTTTCATGTTGTTGATACCTAAATCCAACATTGCCAATCAAATGTGGCAGCAAAATCAAGACTCATCAGATCATGCAACTTTTTTCAATCTTTTTTTGTGCAGTTTTGGTGAGCCTGTGTGAAGTGCAGCCCCTTCCATTGGGGTGTCCTGCTTCTGGCCCATCTTCTTCAAAGTTCAATGTGCTATGTATGCAGAGATGCTCTTCTGCATACCCCAGTAGTAACAGGGGGTTATTTGAGTTACCAGGGGGTTATAGAATTGCCATTCTATCATTTCAGACTAATCTCGCCATTCTCCTCTGACCTCTTAAACAAGTCATTTTCACCCAGAGAACTGCTGCACACCTGATATTTTCTATTTTTCGGCCCATTCTCTGTAAACCTTAGAAATGGCGGTGTTTGAAATTCCCAGCTGATCAGCAGTTTTTAAAATATTCATTTCAGCCAAAGTTCAAAGTCCCTTAAATCGCCTTTCTTCTGCATTCTAAATATTGGCTTGAACTTCATCAGGTCATCTCTATGATATGTGTACATGCCTGAATATACTGAATTGCTAAAATGTGATTAGTTTCTTTTGGTGACAAGTAAACAAGTGTACGTAATAAAGTGGTCAGTGAAGATTTAGGCATATATTATCTGTAATGGGGAAGAGTTCGGGGTTGGTGGTATATTTTCCCTATTTTCTGCCTAAACAGACAGGGTACGGAGAAAACAACCTCGGTTAATCCAGAAACTGATGGTTGCATATTTGCAAGAAAATGTTCCAAGCCCCCAGGCTTTGCAATGGTTGGAGGGGCCTTTTCATTCCATCTCAGAAGCTGTCCAAGAGACACAGACCTGGTGCATTAGAAGATAATGTTGCTGCCAAGTGGAGCTTAGTATACCACTGAGTTCTGGGAAATGAAGGAGTTTTTCCCTGAGTGGATGCATGTGCTCATGTTTGACATTAAGCTACTAGAAAATGGAGAATAAACTCTGAGCTGGACATCCTAGGAACAACAATGGAAGTGCCTGTAGTGACAAACCCCCAAGTTACAAACCCCAAGAATACCATTGAGAGCTCCATTTACCTGTTGGAAGTTTATTAAAAGATGTAAGTTTTGAACTATGTTTCACATACTTATTTGATTCTAGTCTCCCCAACATCAATATATATACCTGGAAGAAATAATGAAACAGTCGTATTCTCTTGCTAACTCAAAGCAGGGGGCTGCTGCAAAGAGTTTACTACCTAACCATGGGACTGTCGCCACACTGTGTTATGCTTCCCTTTCCTTTATTTTTGTACCATCTTTCCTCAAGAATGTATATAGCCTTCCAAAATGTAGGGTATATTCCATCTTCTCTTCTTTCCTACCCTTTGCCTTCCTTAGGAATACAAACTTTGTCCCCAAGCCTCCAAAAGTGTTAAAGAGGAAGAGATCAAACTGACTATATTGTCCAGAAGCCAGTTCTTTAATACTTCATTCACTTCCAAATTAGATCACAATAGATGTTAAACAAGGGGTACACATAAAACACACATAGCCTAGAATGACAATGCAGCTTCTCCATTTTTACTGGGCAGCGGACTTTGCTACTTTAGGACAGAAAGTATATTAGAATCATGATTACCAGATGAAAACATAATAAAAAATCCTGAATATAATAATTACAGCCACTCCATCTACCTACTAGTGCAATAAGTGCAATATACTTAGGGTCCATTCAGACTTGTCTGATCTTGGATGTTGTGTTAATGTACTTTAAGTTAATGGACTTTAAGTTGTGTTGTTGATACTTTGCCTGTGGTCCATATTCTGCAATGTATATTCTTTAGAGGTTCAAAAAAATGGGGGTTCCATTGAAAATGGATGGGCCAGCAATGTGCCAATGCATCTACTGTTCATTAACTGAGGAGTATAAATGGACCCATAATGTTTGTTTTTCGTTTAGATACATTTTGAGTTATTATTAGATTTAAACATCTTTAACTGTAAATTAGATTTTCTTTTTTATGGCCAACGTTTTTCTTTAATGCCCTACAATGCCAAGCTTGCTAGCATACATTTAAAGAAACGTTAGAACAAGGTGATGTGCATACCATGAAATATTAATCACATAAAAAAAGTTTCTTTCTGTTTTATTCTAGTGGGTTATGAAAACTTTGTCAAAACTCTGACAAGGTACAGAACACTTTGCAAAATGTGCAAGCTACTGATTTTCTTCTCTGTCTCTCGTTCTGCTAAGAGTTCTTTGGTCTTGGCGTAACCTGCTATAAATTACACTGGCAGAAGGAAAGCAGGTGATTGAAAGTGGAAACAAGGCGCCTTCATAAATTTCAGATGAGGTCCATAGGTTTCTTGCTGGGCTGGATCAATGGTGAAAATATGGGTGCATAAGGAATCCTTAGGACGGCATTTCGCCAGGTGGGTAATGGATAAAAATAAAGGCATTCAGGGGCTGTGTATAAACTACAAGTCTTAAAGAAATATGCAAGTCTGCTGGCAAAAAAAAAAAAAACAAGTGTTTAAAATGAGGAACTCTCTATGCCCAATGGTCATTAATTTAAATTGTGGAATCAGCCAATAATTCAGGATGTCACATACTCAATACGTTTTCTGTGTGATTCCTGATTCTCCACTGCCTTATAACAAGTGACAGTATTGGAATGCTCCCGTTACTTGATTTTTCTTGTAATAGAAAAGGCACAGAAAATGTGTATATGTGAAATCTCCTTGTTTTTCACTACTTTTAGGTACAGCTTACTGGAGTGGAATGGTGTGCAGTGTGATGTCAAATGAACTCTAACTCTTGATCTATATTTTCAATTTGCTAATTGCCCTATTTTATTTATTCACAACCTCTACCCTAAAATTTTGTTCTTGGTGAAGTTCATTTTATTTAAATAAAGTTCATTTTTTCTTTCTTTCAAATCTCTCCAAGACATGGGAAGATAGACTATCATGGGAAAACTTGGGTGATCCAGTGTGTGCTATTAGTAGGCAAATGTTTACAATCCTGGACCAAACCCATTCAAGGTTTATTAAGTCCCCCAAGCACCCCCATCTTCTCCTTCTCCTGTCTTGGAGAGTTTCAATAAATTAGGCTATTTGTCTTTTTCAGTAAAGCTCACAGCTTCTCCATCTTTCTGTCCTATAGGTCATTTGTCCTATGTATCTTTGTGCATTTGTCCATGATAACTTTCCCACCCTGGCTTGGCCGCTGTGCCAATACCTTTAGCTCTGATCCAGAGGTCTTTATTGTGCATCCTTACTTAGAGATCCAAAATATCTATATTTTTTTTAAAAACAACAGAATAAAAGGGACCATGTTAAGCTTGGAGAGTGGTCAAACAATAAAGATTTAATAGATTAACTATTAGTCATATTTTGAGCATGAGCACATGAGCATTGCCTTGAGGAATGGCTGGACAAACATCACTACACAAGGCTGCTTTGTTGAGTGGTCTTCAGGTGTTCCTCTGCCTCACTATGTGAAGCTTTGAGTTGTCCCAGCTGACATTCCTGACTTTTCACTGGATTATGTTGACAGTGGAATACCAGACAACCCACAGAACTCCACTTACTATCATACCCAAAGCCCCCCAATAATGACAAACACTCAGTTTGTGGTTAAATAGTCAATTTTTATTGTCAATCTTACTTTTAATTTAAACAAAATTCACATTGACATACCATTATCATAACATCCAGTTAACAACCTAAAATCACAACATAAAATATACCAATTTAAATAAACAATTCCTAATCAACATCTTTCCAGGTTGCCGGTCTCAAAGGCAAACACGACATCAATTTGGGATCTGCGCCAACCTGATATGGCTGGTCCCATCCGCACAATTATACAGCTCAGGAACAATATCAAAAGCCACTCACAGCCGATACCACACTAAACTTGTGTCCCCCTCCCCATTGATACTGACACTAAAGAACTCTGCCCTCGAGGACCTCAACTACCTACCCTTACCCAACCATACTAATTACCCTCAATACTATACCCCAACCCTTAACCTCTACCGCCACCAAGGGGTGGAGGGGGGGAAGCACGCACTAGCTCTACTGATCGCTCATTGCCGACCTGGCATGTCTATGTTGTTCCTGTCCTCTGGCTATTTTTGCTATTTATTATTTATTTAGTAAAATGGGATACTAAAGCAAGTCATGACATTGGCCAAAAGGATCTGTCAGTTCTGATCTATCTAACTATCTATCTATCTATCTATCTATCTATCTATCTATCTATCTCAGACTAAAGTCAATTTACAAATGCATTCTCCATTTTTTCTTATTTTTAATATTTTTCAATTTCTTTAAGTTATGTTTTATAAGATATAAACTATCCCCTTTTTTCACTTAAACCAATGTCAAAGAAAAGACAATAGCCTTTGCTTTATGGATAAAAGGTCTACTGTAAATCTGTTAAATTTATTTTCTTTATCACTGTCTAGAATCATTCCTGCAAGATCAATCACACCAATGTGAGAACATAAAAAGGCAAGTATTTTATTACTGGAAATACTGTATTCATCCATTGTTTGATAAATGAACAAAGTGGACATCACCCAGGGATAGAAATCTGAATGTATCTAGATGTAAAATGGGAGCCTTATTGCATTAAATGAGATTATACTGGCCATGATAATGATCCAACCTAATATAGTATTCCCGTTCCTTGCTCTATTGATGACTGTATAATAGGATGTGATTTACAGAAAGATTGATTCCAATCCCTTTGAGGTGACCATCAGTCAATAGGAAAATATAAAAATCCCCTGCATTTATATCGAATACTTATAATATTTATATTTTAGCATTTTAAAAATAGTAGCTTTTAGACCTGGACAAACAATTTTTTTTAATAGAAATGCTAGAGAGCTCTCTTACCAATTATTCACTTTGAGATCATTACAAAGAACAAGAGGGCACTCTGCGTCTGGAGGAAAAGAAGTTTAAGCTCCGGATAAGGAAGGGATTCTTCACTGTAAGGTCTGTGAAAATGTGGAATCGACTCCCTCAGGAAGTAGTTTCAGCAACTACTATAGATTGCTTTAAGAAAAAGCTGGATGATTTCTAGGAGCACAGAATATAACTGGGTATTAAGGGTTTAAAGTAAAAATACCAGTGACTGATGATCCAGGGAACATCCGATTGCTTCATGGAATCAGGAAGGAATTTTTTTCCCTGTTGAAGCAAATTGTACCAGGGTTTTTTTGCCTTCCTCTGGACCCACTATGTCTTATAGGGTTTTAAAACTGAGATATGTTTATTTCCCTAGTGGTTAAACATAATGAACTTTTGTATTTTTTCAACCTAACCTAACCTACTATGTAAAAGGGGTGGGAAATTTCTCCGCCAGCCCAACTGTGTCTGAACTTCCTCTTACCTAGCACCCTTCTCCCACTTCTGCACCCCAACTGATCAGCATCAGAGACCCTAGCCATCTAGAACTCTCTTTAACCCTTTACCTCCTGGCACACTGATTGTTACCCCTCTTTCATGTAGTCCTTTCTTTCTTGGCTCCGGGCCTAACTAAAAGCTTGTCTGTGAACCTTGCCTAGATGCCAATAGGCCTTAACGTTATGGAATGCCACAAACAGCAGGGAAAACCCCTATAGGAAACCCATATATGAATATCTGTTCATGTTGTGTCTATGGCAAGTTATGAGAATTCGCTCAGATGAACAAAGAAACCTGGCAAGGGTTTTAACCACCCCCTACTCTATAACAAAACAAGTTAGCTTTTACAAACTTTAATATAGAACAAGAAATAGTACTAAACTTTTTGCGTTACCTTTCCCTTGATATCTATGTATTTTATTAGTCTTTTTTTCGGTCAAATACTTTCTAACCAAGCATATTTCAAAAGAAGCTCCATTTGGGGTTTTGAGCATTTTTCTGTCCTTATAATGGACAACAGAGGATTACCGGATGTAGAAAGTGCTCTGTGTTCTTTTAAATATATTCTCAGACAAGAGTTCATCTGAACTAGTTCACAAAAACCAATCTTTAGATTAACAAATCAATGGTGCATGCAAGCTATTAAATTAAATCACTTAAGTCTTTTAAATCAGTGATGTAGAGTATTTCTAAATGGTGAAGTGTATCTTAAAAAGAGCCGCTAAGCCTTTTATGATGTGCGGCTCGGCTTTGCATGTTTTATGGCAAATGAAATAGTGATATTTGAAAGATCGGAACGTCATTCTTATACAAGCATGTGACGTTAACCCGAGCCCCCCATAAAGAGGTGCTCATGAAAAATGGGCTTTATCTTTTCATTTGCACATAAGGAGGGATAATGATGTTGTCGGAAAGAAATGAGAACGCTTGATCTTAATTCATTTTTATCACTTAAAATTGTGTAGTTTAGCCAGTGGTTTTTAGCAATGAAAAGCAATAAAAGAGTGGCTTGGTCAGGCGTATTGAAGATCCTTTTTTTTTACAGCTAATATATAGTTCTATAAATCACCATAAAATGTTGGTATAAGTTGGTATAAGTAGCTACCTTACAGGAAAATTTAAATGTGTTCATATACACGCACACATATACATAAAATATACATAAATATAATTTTAAAAAACATAAATATAAAAATAATATTTATATATACATATACATACACACAGTGTCCCTATGCTGTACCAGATTGCATGACAATGCACCACCATACATTGCACCCATGTAAAAGGATCAGGTGTGTTTTGTTTCTATGGAACATTATTAGGCATGCAATGTGTACATGTGTACATTAGGGCACTAATATGAACCTGGCCTCCAGCTATCTCTTTTTAAAGGAATCATGGAGAGACCAAAAAGTAAAGGAGAACTTGAGCAAATTCTTTTTTTGTGTGTCAATCTAAGCTTGAGCTTTTGAGTTCTGTAGACATGAGGCTTTTTCAAAAAAGAAGCTCATCCTGGCAAATATAAAAGGAGCTTCAGAGTCTATGCAATGCTTAAAAAAGCAAGTATATATATATATATATATATATATTTATATATATATATCAAAAGTAATTCAATGCTTGTTCACCCTGTAAGCTATTGACTAGTTGTGAAATTTCTTTGTGACCAAGTATTTCTCAAATTTTAACCCTTCCACTTTGGAGCATTTCCTGGCATGGTTAATGTGATAAAAACAAAACAATATTGTTTCCTGTGATACCAAAACCAAGCTTGCAAAATCCAGGGGTGGCTTTTGGAAGCTCAGTTCCTTTGGATGTAGGCACCCCTTGAGGACCCTAGTTAGCCACTTTCCTTAAGCTACAACAACTTTCCTCAGCACAAAAGAGAAAAAAAACTTTTTTTAGAATAGACATTTTTCACTTTAAACTTTGGAATAGTTTAAAAAGTTAAGTAAAAAATGAGCAAATGTTGGGTAATTTATAAATGGGATAATTAGAACAGGAAAACACAGGTGAATCTTGTTTATTGAAACTTTCCCGTGGATGGAGAAGATACACTTTCATCAATGAACCTGGGTGATCCAGCAAACCTGGAATGGATTTATTAAAAACTATTTGTTAGCAAATGTTTCCAATCCTGAACCAGATCCATTTCAGGTTTGCTGTATCACCCATGTTTACTGATGAAAGTGTATCATCTCCAGCCTTGGAGAGCTTGAATAAATCAGGCCCGATCAGTTTTGTTTTCAATATGTGAATTGTGTTTCCTACAGGTGAATTTTGTTTGACAATAGATGAAAACCACTGCTGTAAAGAGATATGTGGAAAATCAAATCTTGGTTGTAAAGTTGGTGAATAGAATGGAAATGTTGGGTGAATATCTCGTTGAATAATTATTAATATACACCTAAATGTTTTTTGTCTTTCTTTTCTGCCAAACTATTTTGCTCTGAAGCTTTCTTTCCAAATTCTTTACAAACTATTTCTGATCTCTGTGCACATTAGTTACTGCATGTGTGCTGTTCAATCATCTCATGTGAAGTCTCAGAAATGTTATTTTAAAGTTACTTTCACAAATGCCATTTCAGCACACATCTTTCCATACTGACTCGCATTTGTCTCCAGTGGCGGCTTTCCACACAATGAAAACAGATTGCATAGTCCTTTGGATTTAAAGACCAACAAATCCCACACCAAATATGTTGTTTTTCTGCTCAAACTGCTTCGCCCCGATGCAGATGGGAATTCACATTTATTCCTTTCCCTTATTGCTGCTGACTTCTTTCAAATCTGTTCCCAATATCTTTTTCATCATACATTTCACTTTTCTATAGTGCAACTTTTTTTTTTAATAGATTGAAATGTCTTTGCTTCCGAATTTGATTGAAGCTATTATATTCCTTTTATTGTGAACCTAAAGGGACATTTAACCCCATAATGACCAACTACAGGCTAAAGATTTATACCCAGGATACACAGATGTTAAGGAGACAGTCTTTCTTTTGTTTTTTAATTTTATTTTTTGGAATCTTAACCAGTTTATCAATTGTATTTTGTATAGCATGGTATTCTTTATGATTATCAAATAAATGCATACATCTAGTTAAAGACCTTAGTTTGCAATAGCCCTTTAAACTTTTTTTGTTTACAAAATATGAATTCTGGACCTGGACTTGACTTTCTTGTTCAGTCCAAAAAAAATTGTTTGGAATGGAAATTTTTTACCTCCTCTACTGGTGACTAATGCTTTGCCCACTATCCTCTTTAAAATAGAATTAAAATCTACTTATCTACCTGTCCCTGCCATGTTGCAGACACAGCCATCATCTTCCTTCTTCTCTTCCGTGTTTTGGTCTTTGACCGTCCTGATTGGCTGGGATGGGATGATACAACTTCCACTTGCAGTTCATTTAGTTGGGATGTGCCCGGTGACTTGCGTAGCTTGGTGATTTTGACAAATGAAAGAAGCAATAGAGCATGTAAAAATACTTATTGCTGAAAGGACAATACCTGTCTTTTTCTACAATAAGCCCTGGGAGGTCACAGATTTTTTAAATGGAACTTTAGTTTCTTGTTAAAGTGGGTCTCTCGGTGTATAAATGTAAAGTTTCATAAATATGCCCAAACAACGGTCCAATCATAAAACTGAACTCCAGCTTTCTCCTCAGACCTGCACAGTTGTCCAGGTTCCTCTCCTATATTGTAACTACTTACTCTAATTTCACACCATAACTGTGAGCTTTTCACGATGTACATTAGAAGATGCAGCAAGTCAGATAAAGCCCACCTTATTTCCTGGTTGGTGGACATTCAGTATAACCTAACACTTTACCCCAAAATCTTACATTACTTGGCTATCCTTTTCATTCTTTAGATTTCAGTCCTTTGAAGCATGAAGGTTCTCCATCGATTTACATGCAACTGCAGCCTAAGCATTGAAATTCCTACTTCTCCGGGCTGATATCAACCCATCAAGGTACAGGTAGTCCCCGGGTTACATACGAGATAGGGACTGTAGGTTTGTTCTTAAGTTGAATTTGTATGTAAGTCGGAACAGGTACATTATTTTAATGAATGCAATTTGGACAGATGTTTGTCTCAACATATGATTAGGCAGCGTGGTGTCAGTTACAGTGTAAAATGCTCACTGTGAGTTAATCACAAACAAAACAAAAAAAAATGGAGCCTAGACATCTATTAACTTCTGGAGCAAGCTGTGCTTTGATATGCAAAAAGAAACAACTGCAGCGTTTGTCTTGGTCATTAAAGAGTTACAAGATGTTGCTCAGCTGTGTTCAGCAAAAGATTTCTTCTACAAGTCATGCAAACCACTTTCCTCACCCAAGTCAAGCCTCTGCTCTGCACACAAATGACCGCAGGGAAGCCCCGTTTGTATCTAGGAGTCGTCTGTATGTCGGATGCCCTTAACTTCGGGGACTACCTGTATAATGATATTTGTATAACTCCTCCCAAGAGCCCACCCACTGCCTGCAACCGGTCTGAGGGCTCCATAGAGGCGGTGTGTTGTGATTTTTTATATATCACCCTGCTAGCCCATCCCACTAGCTACAGTCTGCCTGCATTGGGAGAAGAAGTTCGAAGACCCCGTGCTGTTATCATTTGCTATGAAAGAGATTAAACTAAAAGGTTTTATTAACCAATAACGTTAGCATGTGGAAAAAATAAGCAAATTAATCTTCAGCTTTAAATAAAAAAAAAATCAAGTAAGGAAGAAAAGTACATCTTAATAAAAGCATCATCCTTTATATAAACTACACATATTTGGTGTGCATGTACTCAGGAGAATCAGGCAAATAATTTTTGGAGTCATTCCCTCAGGCTGTTCTCATTAGGATAGAATTGCTACAGGAAAGATTGTGGGTAAAAAAGCTTTTTTGCCAGATTTAAACTGCCTTTTGCATTTAAAGTAAAAAGATATTGACTTCTTCATTCTAATAAATGAAAGCCCTACCTGCCCTAAAAATAAATTACCTTGATACACAAGTCTATTAAAAATATTATCAATTAAACTTTAAAATATATTTGGCTATAGAATTATACATTCTGCTAGATTTATTGGGGTTAAAGGATAAATGCAGTTATAAACTAGGTGAACTTATCCTTGATACCCCCTCATCCCAAAAGGAACCCCCACCACCATGATGCATACTTAATTCACAATCATGACCGGGATCTCAGCCAGCAGATCTTTGCTGTGCTGGACATGTTTGCATGGTAGCATTCTATTGCAGTCTATACAATTCTCTCCCGAGTGTGTCTTCCTGTATTTGAAAGTAAAATTATTAATCAGAAGACCTCATGAAAGAGTGTATAAACCTGAGGGCTGATTGACACCGGTTGTGTGGTTGTGCAGTTACCGCTTTCTCACACTCCTAAACTTTGCTCAGGGTGAAACAAAGCATATAGAGTCCCTAATGTGGCCATCTATATGGAATTATTGGTAGTAATAGCGGGCAAGGTGCCAGTCACCAGGATCTAAACGAGCTGACTGTTCCCACCACTATTCCGAACATACCCTGAGGATGAACTTCCATTATATGGTTTTCTTTTGATCCACTTTACAAACCAGTGGAATTTGCCATACTCTTTGGGAAAACGATTTGCTAACCATGCCAAGGTGGATTTGATTATCATTATTACACCAAATATAGGAAATAAGTTTCGTCAACAGCAATGCTTTGACTATCACTGCTCAAAAAGGATCCTATTTATCAAAGCTCTCCATGACTGGTGAAGATAGACTATGGTGAGAGAACCTTGGTGATCCAGCAAACCTGGATTGACCTGGTTCAGAATTGAAAACATTTTCCTACTGATAGCAAATGATTATCAAGAAATCAATTCCAGGTTTGTTGGATCCCCCAAGTTCTCCCATGAAAGTCTATCTTTTTTAGTCTTGGAAACTTTAATAAATCATTTCCAATGTGTTTGGCCAAATTGAGGAAAAAATTTGGATTCTTAATATTGGAAATAATTCATGATGATTTGTGATTGAAAGAGGATTTACTTCTGATATAAAAAATATTGAATGTATGTGTTGTGCTCTGCCATTTTTATAAATATTTAAGGTAGCTGTAATGCCCGTTATGTACAGGTAAATGGCACAGGCTAAGTTTGGTTCGGTTTGGAATGTTCTAAAGCAGAATGATTGGACAAACATTGCTCAGAATAGAAGCAAATCTGAGCAATGTTGGGGGCTATCTAATGCATAATGGGGTTTTAAAGGCCTCTTTTTAAATTAAGATGTTTGCAAATCTACAGGACCCTGCTCTTAATATTGTGGTACTAATGTATATATGTTAAATGCATTTAGGCCCAGGACCATCTTGCCAGAACTTTTAAACCCCAATAGGTGTTTTTTTTTTGATGCCCTAATTTGCCCTTTTGATGTTTTATTAATGAACTCCTCTTGGTCTCTTTACAGTTGATCCTTTGCTGATTTAAAACATTATCAAGAGACTTCTTTGTGTCCATGACCTGCCATCTAAAGCCCATAGTGCACTTCATTATGTTTTATTTTTTGAAAGTGAGATTAATCTATGTTTGGATCTATGCCTTTTACTTCTAATTCTTACAGTGAAGATTATGCAGGCAGATCAAAACATAATAGTACATAAAGGGTCTTATATCAGTACTGAATAGTAGCAGTTGAGTAATTACAAGGAGGGTTAATGATTTAACTTGGTCTTTGATTTGAAACAACTCGCCCCACTCCAGGTCCCCTGGGAGATCCTGTATGCACTGCGTCACTTCGGCGACAAATGTGCCCAATGAGCAACAAATTGGCATACTGGCTCTTAGCTGCATCAAAACAAAATCCAATTTAGTGTTATTAAACTGACAAGTTTATATGTATCAGCAATCAAACCTCGCCTTTGCAATCAGTGATAAGAAAAGAAACTTTGAACAATCTCAGATTTAACATTCTGTGCTGCATGTCCTGAAAAACACTTGTCCCATTCTAATGATTTTTTTAGATGAGCTAGCGATAATGGTTCATTAAAGGAGACGGTGATAGGAAATGACAACTAAATATGATTAGACTTTGAAGAAGACTATTGATTGTATACAAACTATGGTAATAGGCTGTGATAGTGTATGCGTCTTCAGAATATGCAGAATCATTTAGAATGAAAGATTTGGAAAGTAGTGTTTTGATGACAATATAACTTATTAAACGGCTACAATCTGAGCAAAAACTTTCTATTGGTCTATAGTTTCTAGATGAAAATATATAAATCAATATATTATACCAATATTATATACCAATATATATTCCAAAATAATACACCAATGTAGTACAAAAACCTGAATAATTTTCTTGTTACTCTCCGATTTAAAAAAAAAAAAAAAGCAGGCAGTTGTTTTGCAATAATACCTTTACCTGCCTTATTACATTTTTTTCAATACACTCTCCCGTCTCTGTTTCATCACATGCACTATCAACTTCTTTGGATCATGTTCTTGCTTCTGGATCCTCAGTCATTTTGGTTGGCAAGGCTGGGATTAGGTAACTTTGATGGCTGGAATGACGTACCTTCAGTGGCCCTGGATAATGTTGGGATACCTGGCACATTCAGGCATTCTATGTTGAGATGTACATGTGTTGTGACAGCTGTTATAGTAAGCCAAAAAAGTTTGTTTAGCCCTCAATCCAATATTGAAATCAGAAAGTTTAATAAGCTTGAGACCTTCCTGGATAGGAAATGTGCCCCTCTCCTTTTCATAAAAGGTGCTCTGGAATTGCTACCCTTTTGAGCAGAAAACAGACCCTTGATTGTCCCAAATGGTGGCTAGAGTCATCATTGGGGGCAAGGGCCTCATTCCCACAATGTAACTCCTGTGGCAAAAGGTGATTCCAGAGGATCTTGGATAAATGAATTAGAGAGGAGTGCACACAAGCTTGCTGTCCCATTTTCCTATTCTGGAAGGTCCCAAGGTTAATAAAGAGTCCGGTTTCAATAAAATGGATGACCACGTGTTGTTGTTTTTTTGTTTTGTTTTTTTGTAGTGTAATGTTTGTCAAAGTTGCCTCTGTCATTGACTACAATAGAATTCAAATTTGGCCACAAATCAACCCAAACAGCAAAAACTTTGACCCAAGGAAAATTTGACCAACCATTTTGAGAATATTCCCACATTTCAAGGAGCTAGAAAGGTCAGTGATATCTTGTTTAAAAGCTCTTTACTACCTTGACATTTAACATTTAACATTTGTCAGTGTTTTAATGTCCAAAGGTGCATTTAACATCAACAGGAGCATCAACACCAGGAAGCCATTTCTCATTAACTGTACTCATCTGATACCTTTTTACCCTTTACTTTTATCTCTATTCAACACAGAAGGGGTATTTTCACAATTCTGAAATGTGTTGATTTTTTTCTGGATGTATTTTAATAAATCAAGTTGTATTTACAAGAGGAGGTATGATTCTATTCTTTACTTTTAATTTACATACTTCACTTTAAATTTAGCTACAAATCAACACAAACTCTAGAGTCAAATTAATTAAATTGTGACCTGATTTTCATCAAATTTCAAGGAACATTTGACCAACCTTTTTTTGAGAATATTTAACTTTATCTTACTGAGAAAGCTAGAAAGGTCAGTGGTGTCTTGTTTCCAAGGTTTTTTTTTACTATGTGTTGAAATATGTCAATGATTTATCATTAACCCCCATTTTTATCAACAAACCTGTGCAATCACCATGTCAGCATTGACTTGGGACTACATGGTCTTGTTCATCAACAAAGCTATATCACCTAGTGATTGGGTGTTACAGTATTGCTAGACCATGCTCTGAAAGGAAACTTTTGTAAAAGCAAGTTTCGCCTTGGAGTGCCTCATTCCTCATTGGAATTTGATTGGTAGTATCATGCAGTGAGATGAATTTGTATAGCCTAAAGCTGCGTACACACTGCCAATTTTTGTCGTTGGAAAGGATCTTTCACGATCCTTTCCAACGACAAGGGAGTGCACGATGCATGAACGGTGCTGTACATACAGCACCGTTCATGCTCTATGGAGAGGGGAGGGGGAGAGCGACGGAGCGGCACCCTGCTGCGCGCTCTCCCCTTCACTTTCATTACGATCGGCTGTCGTCCATCGTCCGTGGATCTGGCAGGTCGGTCGTCCGGACGATGGACGACACCGACTGTACAAACGGCAGATTTTCGCCCGATAATTGGCCGATGCCGATTATCGGGCGATAAAAATCTGACGTGTGTACGTAGCTTCTATTAAGGAAACAGACCCACCATCTGACAATGGGGAAGTTCTTTCAAATCTGGTTGCAGTCATTTACTTTGAATTAAGATTATGTTAAAGTGAGTGAACTTTATAGATAGCATTAACTTTATCACTGGGTGTCTAAAATTGCTCTTTAATGCCGATCTATCATGGGAAAATGATCTATTTGTCAACTTCTCCTTTTTAAAATCCTTATTGTCTGGCTGTCCGGATGATTCAGAAGCTTTCAGATTCAATGACCCATGTACAAATATAGAAACACTTTTCTGATTCTCATATGCTGTATCTATGCTGTGTGCTTCTTTCAGACCTCTGGCTCAAATGACCAATGTACTTTAACCCCACTCACAGATTATGCTGCTGAAGCCAATGAGTCACCCTGCTCAAGGGACCAAAGCCTGCTTCTTGTTTGCCTTATTTGTGTCTGTGAGTTGGTGTAGATGAACTACCCACATATTTATGTGTCTTTCATCGTCTATATTTCTGTGTGTTTAATCTATTAGTTGGTATTGTGTTCTGTGTAGCTGGATTATAAAACAAATTACTTTCATCCATTTCTTATACTGTCATCATTAAGCCTGTGCAGAAACTGTTGATGATATTTTAAGATCTCAGTTGTAAACCTATACTGACACATAGGCATCTCAATCCATTTTGGTCTCCCTAATTGCCAATAAATCCAAGTTCAAGCATCTTATAAATGTATGTGTTTCGGGATGTATTTAAATATGATATGTATGCTTCTAATATGATCCGAGCTAAACCAATAAGGCATCTGTTTGTGTATTACCATAATTCCATTCTTCATTAGTATTCCTCCATACAGGTCATCATGCTGCATATATAGGTAACAAAATGAGCTTTCCAGTGTTCCTTAAAGGCAGTTGTGACAATTATGACATTCAGAGAGATCTTCATTTGCATGCCTTAAGGGCCAATTTTCATTTCAAGAAAGCTGCCTCGATATACAACATTCAACCATAGAAGAGATATACATACCATTATATTCATTTCCTAATTAAAGCGGAGTTATTATCACATTTTAACACTATAAAATGGTAGCTGTACATTTTATATAAAGTTTATTATATTTTTTTTGTGGAGATGTCAACTCTTTTTCAACTTTTGTCTTTTCCACAATGGCAGTGGAAAACCCTTAGCCTTCTGGGATAGCTGCATCACATATTCCTGGAATGTTAGGATCTCCCTTTTGGTCAGACCACCCCACAAGGTGTAATAGGATAGTAATGCTGATGACTTCCTGGCTCTTTGATGCTACGTGCCGCTAGGCTATGACCCCCAGGGTCACCCCACCAAAGGGCAGATCACAGGAGGCTTCAATGAGGAGACAGAGACAGTTGCCTTACAGTAAGGTGGCAACAACCAGACAGGAGGTAAGGAGCTGGTGCAAAGTCACAGCAACATCTACCATTACTATGAAGCCTAATATATCCTCTGGCCCTATTAGGGAGCTTCTCCTACCTGTGCTGTGTCAGAATGTGCATGACTGCCCACAGATATGTGAGACCAGGAACTTCAGGTCCATACTCTGTCAGGCAGTGAAAGAGAGCAAGTGCTAAGCCTGAGAGGTCACCAGGTCCGATAAGCACGAGATGTTGCAGGATGGTTTGGTTGGGAACACCACAGAAAGCGACACAACTCGCAACAAAGAAAATGGTCGTGTTCGCCATTCCGTCCAGCAATGTGTAATAAATTATTATTATTATATATAATATTTACAAATAGAAGGGCTCAGAAAAAAAACACATTCTGACTTGGGTCTAAACCAGTTGATTCAGTTGAGAAATCCAACTGGATTCAGAAATTTAAGTAGGGAATCTAAATTTATTAAACAGTAGGGGTTACCACTGAATCTTGAACGATGACAGCTGTCATAGTCCGAGGAATGAATTGTCACAGACAAGTATAGCAATGTTGGATTGGAACTGAGATTGCTCAGTGAGTTCCAATCCAAGACTGGAAAAGTTTTAACCTGTCAGAATTGCCTTTAATAACCACCACTATTAACAAGTGGCATGGTGCTGCTATTAGAACCTCTAAGGGTCACCCCTGAGGGTCCCACAAAAATAGAGTTATGATTACTCTGAATAATCAACTCTGATTACTCAAAATGTTTTAAAATCCATTGTAAATTCAAATTGTATAGAAACTATGCAGCAAATATACAAAAAGCAATGAGATTACAAAAAGCATAAGCCTTTCCATTACTTTGGAATAAATGAAAAAAACATGTAAAATGTGTTTCAATAAAATTTAACTCCACAATATTTCCACACAGTAAAAACATATTTTATTTTCCTTTTAATGCTGCACTTCCAACAAACAGCTAAATACACAGTTATAATAAAAATGTGGGACTTTACCTGCCAAGTGTTTTACAATTTTGCTCAGCCAATATTGTCACACATGCAGCCCTGCCACACTTTAAAGCTTGGCTGATGGACTCTCTTCTCTCCAGAGTTTTTAGGAAATACCTCTTGGTCACTGGCTCATCAACAAGCTGTTGAACAGAAAAAGAAGGAGCATAATCCCACTGATGGGGTCACTACAAAATCCTCTTACACGCTTACCATGTTCCTGTGTTAGACTGACAACATTGTGCAAATGTTTACTATACTGGTCCTTCCTCATCTTGAGCTCTACTTTACATACAATTGTATGACACTGATATAGGATTTTATCAAGTACCCATACTATCCAAAGTTGAATACAATTTGATATTTTATATAAGCAAAGAGATAAGATATAAATATGTCACACAGGCTTTTCTCTTTCAGTTAAATATTATAAATATCTCAAGGGATTATTCATTTAACTGTTATAGTATGCCACAAGTTTAGAAAAAAAGAGAACAGAAGGGGTTTGATGCCTGAAGGCAATAATTATGTATTCATGAAAGTTATTCATACATAATTACATACAACCAATTAATGCATCCAAGGCCCATTATAGTATCATGGGATTAGGATGTCCATGCTATATATCAACTACTACACATAGTAATATTATTATAGAGTTATATAATGTTTGACTGATACAACTATGCACTGTACATTTTATTATTGTTTGAACTCCTACTTATGCATGTAAATGTACCCAATCTATTTCTCTTTACCATTTAGGTCCAAACAATACCCCTGATGAAATCAATACAGGCGAAACGCATCGGGTGAAAAAGACTGACACAGTTACGATTATGAAAGGTAAAGAGTCTGCCGTTGTCTGCTGCAACCTTCATATCCAACAGCTCCAAAAACTTCTTTAAACTTGCCACCTCTGACTTATTTACACCCCCCAAATAAATTTTTATTGAAGAGTTTCCCTTCTTACTATCTGGCCAGCGGTCCTTCATTGATTACAGTGCAGGTGTAATGATGTCAGCTAGAGGCATAACAACAAGACCAGACGTAAATTGACATAAACAATAGTTTTGGTAACTAATGGAGAGAAAAATGAATGGACTGTAGTTTAAAGGTAAACCTTACCTAGTGAGTACAGTTGAGTTTACATTTACCTTCCTCCCAAATCCAGGGAGCTTCCTTCCTCTATATTTGTATGCCTTGGTCCATTTCCATGGACAATTCAAACTTTAAGAAGCTGCAGGAAAATAATAAGTATTATTATAGGTGGGTGTCACTCAGTAGAAGATTTAGGACAAATGGGCTGATGGTGCTGATATCCTTTAATGTAAGTAATACTCTATGTCACTCTCTATTTTTGCAAAAATATTTTTTTTTCATTTTTAGAGTGCTTTAGTCTGTCTTTGTAGTAGTTTCTTGTAATCTCCTGCACATCAGCAAAAAGAACAGTAGAGAGAGGCATTTCCGTAGGTCAGTCAAGTTATACTGTTATAAGTTATATGAAATATATTTTTAAAAATATACAATTTGTATAATAAAAAAAAAACATTACTTATAAAAAAAAAAATTGTGTTTTCTGCAAATCCTGCCTTCATTTTGGAACCATCCCATGCAACGATTCTTTTCTGCCACCGGATGTCCTCAGTATTGCCAACATCATTCAACCCACCTTCTCTTAACCTTATCATGTACCCGCCCCCCCAGCCTGCAACGGGACATGAATTTTTCTGCCTATCACTGTGTTATAATCAGCACTTGAACTCTTGAAATGCATTTTATTGTTTTGAAAATATGGATATTATTTTAAATACAACATTTATGATATCGCTATATTCAAAGTGATAATATAAGAAACTTTTTATATTTACTGTAAAACATCATTTAGCTCTATCATAATGTGTATTTTAAATAATGGATTTTTTTCATTTGCAAGGCTGGGTACAAATGAATAAATAAAAGCTGAGTTTCTATTTATGGAATTCATAATGTGAGTAAAAATAATTAGGCTTAAAAGCAATCATTAAATCTGTTCTAGAGACTGAAACATTGCTGCACAGGGACTGCAACTGCCTAAAAACATACAACATGTATCCAAAAAACTAATATGCTTAGATAACAATGTGTTCCAGTTATAAAAAGGGGGGCATTGGTGTTTTTTTGAAGTGCAGCCACAGTTTATGATTGTATGGTGTATATGAAACTATTTTGATATGACTCGCATTTCAACTTTTACTGAGTAATGTTTTCACTATTTTATTTATGAACATTTTTACTGATTCTCTAATGGTGATCTGAATGCCAAACATTGTGGATGGCATCATTGCTAAATGAGTTGTAGGGTCAGTAGGCTTTGTTATTAGGGGTGTATTTTTGTTACAGGTGCAGTTCATTGCAGTTAACCAGTTCTAAACTGCTGATTATCATTGAAATAAATAAAAACAAGATTCGGCCATTGAGCCACTTCTATACACTCATAGAGTAGCGATAGCAATAGCAAGCAGTTGGAAGTAGCTGTAGAACAGTTGAGATTATTGTGAATGACAGCAAATGACCCATGGTCTTTTCAAGGTATAGAAAGAGAAATGCAAAGGAGCATTCATCAACCGCTCTTGAATGCATTTTAAACCTTCTCATCTCTCCCAGGCACATCTCGGTGAAAACTTGGCACCAGGTACAGGTTAACCAGTTGTCAATGGCCCGTCTAAGCTTATGAGAGGAATAATGTACCCTCTTGACTTCACTTGGCTCCTAGCATAGCTTTTACCTGGGGGATAAAAAAGTATGGGACTACTCTTCTATTCCACCATGGCAATATTTCTTGTAAATTGGACTACTAATTGGGAGATGCACATTTTTGCCCCATGTGGTCTCATCTACACCTTAATCCAGATTTAGGTCAGTCTAGTCCCTAGATGCCATTGTTAGATTTATTAAAAAAAAATGTAATATATATTATTATATCTCTGTTCTTCAATAAATACCCTTACCTGCCTGATAACGTTTTTTAAACATACTTACATGTTCATATATTCCCTTCTTCAGTGTGTCCTGATATTTGGTCATCCTGGTTGGCTGAGCCGGGATGATGTAACTTTCTGCAAAAATCTACCTGATTGCTGATATCAAGAACAGCACCATGGTTTTGTTTTATTGTTTCTGTATACTGTTGGAGTCTTGTAAATGATAATGTTAGAAGAGACTGCGTCTGGACTACTGGTTTCAATGTCGGACTGGTCATATGATTGGAAAGAGGTAAGGAAAAGGCTGCTTCTTTTTTTTTCTTTGCCTCCAGGCTGAATGAACGGTTAAGCCTTGCTCCATCCGCAAAAAGCTATGGGAAATTTTATAAAATTTTAAAGATAATTATATCTTCAGTATTTATATAGCACCAACTTATTACACAGTGCTGTGCAATAAATAGGGCTTGCAAACGACAGACAGTGACACAGGAGGAGGAGAGGACATATTTCCATGTATGGTATATCTGTTGATATTATCAAAAGTTTCATTTTGTAGGCTTTACTGATGGTCCCTTAATGCCATATTAACTTTTTAAAGTTTTTATTTCTACAAAAGAGTTTCAGTAGAGGATTTTCCTGCTGTTAACCATTATCAAAACAACCCATCCCTTTAAAAAAGAAAAATATAGCCAGAGGCTACTTAACAAGCAGTTTATTTGACAAAGGATTGCAGATAATTACAATTACTGTTTTTGCTTTATTATCATGTAACATTTTTTTTCCTTGGACAGCATGACTTGTCTGCTAATTAGAATCCTGACCAGAAAGGTTACATTGGTGTACGGTTGATTGTTTGCTCAAGGCTATCATCTGAATTACAAATCTACGCTTGTGACAGTTGACATGCAAGAAACATTTTTCTCCAACTATTTTCCTGTCATTAGTATAACATATCTCAGAGGATTACATCTCAAGTAGTAGAGATACCCAATCTGCTGTCATCTCATAGAGATTCAGTCATTTCTTATCAGGTGCAAAAATGCTGGTATATTATAAAGATTAAAGCAAACTAGTCTGGAATAGGCATGGGAAGCTGAATCTCTAATCTGAAAGTATATGTGTAGCCATTTTTACATATATATATATATATATATGTAAGGAAGAATAGGAAGGATAAGGAGCTCTTGCACATTTTTATTGCTCTACACCGGGGAGAATCATCCTTTCAATGTATTCTGGTAGCAACTGGCACAGAAACAGGAAAACTGTAAGGAAAAATGCACAGAAAATAGAACTAAATTAAAAACACCAAATTTTTCCTTATGAAGTGGGTCTCTCTGGGACACAATGAACCTGATTTATTAAAGCTCTCCAAGGTTGGAGAGGGTACGCTTTCATCAGTGAAGCTAGGTGATCCATCAAACCTAGAATGGATCCCGTCCAGGATTCAAAACATTTCTTGCAAATAGCAAATAACTTTGAAGAAATCCATTCCAGGTTTTCTGGATCATCCAGCTTCACTGATGAAAGTCTATCCTCTCCAGCCTTGGAGAATGGTAATAAATCAGGCCCTTTGTGTCCTCCCGTACAATGCAGGATTGCTGATGTATAGAAAAACATTCGTAAAGTTGTGACCAGTCAAGCAGTGAATAGAAAAGACATTGAGAATCCAGATGCACGAACAGTAGGAATTCTGCAGAAGTATAGTAACCTCAGGTCTCTAAAAGTAAGGAATAATGTTATGTTATTATGCGTATACATATAACAATGACATTTTATTGAACGTCCACCACCAGTTGTGGTGGTATGGCCCATGTCTTTTTTTGATTCCAGAAACTGGTCTGGACCGCCATAACCAGGTACCTGTGGTTGTTCCTGGAGGTAACTGCTGGGATGTCATGAGATGCCTTGCACTACACGTTTGTATATTCTGTATAAATTATGTATTCAAATGCGTACATTCACAGGTTTTATTCCATATTTTTTATTGATATAAATTTTTTAACTTGCTCAAAAAGTTCTCCAGAAACACTCAATGACCTATCACGGTCCCATCCTTCTTTAAACCTTGCATGCCCTAAACCTCCTGCCCTCTGGGAACGTCTAAATATTTTCAGAGCTGATCTAGCTTCTTTGGGCCTGATTTAATAAAGCTCTCCACTTGTCCTAACTTCATCTCCATTCATCCCTCTATATAATCTTTTATGGAGGAGCATAGGGGTATTCTATAAAGCAATGTTTCTCAACCAGGGTTCCATGGAACCGTAGGGTTCCTGCAGAGGTTGTTAGGAGTTCCTTCAGCAATGAGAAATTCATACCTCTCAGGTCAGTTTAAGTGAAACCAATGATCTTTGGGCTGACATTCTTTCTTCTGACCGGCAATGTAAGAGACTAACCAATACACTAATATACTATGAGCTGTGAGTATTAATTAGAAATTTTAGCAGGAGTTCCATAGGACCTAGGGGTTATTTTAAGGGTACCCGATAGTAAAAAGGTTGGACAATGAAGCTATAGAGTATCACTTTAGTATCAGATCGGACACTACGGGGGCTGCTTTTACCAAATTTAAGGTAACAACAACCAGCAGCCATCTCAAGGCATTTGGATGTCAACACAAGGAAGACTTTTACAGGCATAAATAAAACAATAAATGTACATACAATCTGATAGGAAGAATTTTGTTGCAAGAAAAGGTCTGGCTTTAATGCGGAGATGATTGTTCAAACAGTACCCTTAGGAGGTAGCCAAGCGTACAGCAAATATAAATGCCAAGACAGGACTAGACCACATTGAAGGAAAAGGATTGGTTTTTGGTAAGGCTACACAAGTGAATAAAATATTATACAATTAATATTTTTGTTTGTAATACATTACTTTTTAATGTAAGCTACTACACAAGAGAATTTTCATTTTGTGATTAGGCAATGAATCTCATACGACTGTACAATGCTGCAATTTAATCTTTTATATCAAACTATTAGTGATTCATCTCTGCTGTTCTACTTCATGGACTTAAATAGTAACAGGAGATTAATTACTCAAAAATCATTTATTTGGGTGATTTTTTAAGGTAGTTTTTGCCATTTGATAAATAGCTGAGGGAATAATCTCCTGAGACTAATCTCCTAACAATCACCAAACAATCTTCTGCAACAGCACAGAAACTAAATCAATCAGTATATCACAATCTAGAAAAGACATGGATTAAAACTTGATTAGATGATAAATAATTGTTTATTTAATTCCCATTACAAGTTATTCTAAAAATAATTTCCAATAATGGACAAACTATGGTAATATAAAGTGTTAAAGTGGAAGTGGCTATCACGTGGGTGGTTTTTGCAGAAAGAGACAGGCAATGTCCCTTTCTGCCTTATTATTTGCCAGCTAATAAACTTTGCTTGGGGTTGTTGCCAGGGATTCCTGGCAATCCTTATTTCCTTTGTATGTGCCAGAAATGTTTGAACTCCCGTGCTCCTGTTAAGTCACCCCAGCTTTGACCAAGATGGTCAAAGATCATCTCCAGGAACAGAAGAAGGAAGAAGCGCCAGACCTTGTGCAAGTAAGTATTGCGGGTTTATTTTACTATAACTGTGTAGTGATACAGGTCTTTTCCACATTCTATTCAACTGGTTGATTTATAGATGCCATTTACAGGTGTACATGTAAAACCCATCCCCTCTTCCTAAGGTTCTCATTGGGGGTAAATAAAAAAAGTATATAAAACCTTATATATCTTTAATCCAGCAGTCTCTTGGTATGTAGGTAGGTCGGTTCGATGATGCCAAGGGTCCTTCCTTTAAACTTGCTCATTTGTGTAAGTATCTGATTACTGCAGTAATATAGGACCAAGGCTGCTGTGAAGATGCACAGGGGAAAAGGAAAATTGGTTAAATGACATTGGCCATCATTCAAAATCAATACAAAGACTTGTGGCACCTAGAAAATAAATTAGTGTGTTGGACAGTTATGTGATTGAAGTAACATTGGGTGTGGCAACTGTCTTTTTATGTTTGCTGTTAATTGGCTACCTCCTTTTTCAATTATTTTGCTTGATTACTGCTCTAAATCCCTTGTGATTTGGCCCAAGTACAGCACTTAAAGATGACGTTTGTATTGATTTATATGCTAGAGATGGTGTTAACAAAATATTGTTGGACATTGTATCAATAAAAAAGTGATTTTGGGAGTGGAATATTTTTGTAAATTTCTAAGATTTGGAATTTTGTAGCTCTAGGCATAGGCTAAATTCAGATGGGCATTTTTCAACTATGTGGTGAGTTTTCCTTATCTTGTCCTAGTGACCCAATGGCCCTGATTTATTAAAGTTCTCCAAGGCTGGAGAGAATACACTTTTGTCAGTGAAGCTGGGTAATCCAGCAAACCTGTAATGGATTTCCTAAAAGTCAAGCTTTTGTTTGCAAATGTTTTCAATCCTGGACCAGATCCATCCCAGATTTGTTGGATCACCCAGCTTCACTGTTGAAAGTGTATTCTCTCTAGCCTTGGAGAACTTTAATAAATCAGGGCCAATGTATTGGATGGACAGTTGTAGAGTTGCAGAAAGGAAAAGTGTACACTCTGCTACTCTAGGGGCACCAATACAAGCGCAGACTTTCCTATTCTGCATCTCTGCATTTCTCCAACATCTGCCCACATTTATTTTGCAAACAGACTAGGAAGATACTGAGTCGCATTAACATTGTTTTCCGCCTGTAAGCCACATGTAAGTGCTTTATATTTACCCTTTGTATTCCTATCTTACACTCCCTTTTACTATCATTACTTACCAGATTTTATCATTCAGGTCATTTTCCTGAATTAGTCATTCTGAACTTGCAAACCGCTATACATCATCAACATGTAAGTCCTTTTTACTTACTTGTTTTATTCTTTTCAATCACTAATATACAATGGTTCCACACCAGCAATAACTATTATACCACTAGTTTTCATCCATAGGCACCCCAAATGCACCATATGCACCTACCTACCAAATCCCTATACCCTTCAACTAAATGGCACTTATAATACACCGCTATAGCTAATAGATGTGTACCATTTAGCATAAATGATCCTCCCTACCTCCCTACTTGCTTATTCTTTCCTACATAATTGCACTAATGACATTTTCAGCCTGCTATAAGCCATACTTGTATATATTTGTTATTACTGCACACATGTTATGTTTATGATGATGTATTTACATTGTCACTATTACTATCTTGGTAACTTTGGTAATTATAATGATTATATGTTGGGGTTACTTACCAGCACATCTATAGTTTCATATATATACACTTATATATGATTTATGACTAATAGTCTTTAACTATAGTAAGGTAATGAGAGGCTTAAATGCCTTGGACTGGTTTGTATCTGTCTTGTCTAAATAATAATACTAATATTTATCTCTCTGCAGATCAGTTTATGCTATTAGTCTCAAAATACCCAGGGGATGGCTAAAAAGTGAAATGAGTCAGGAAACGAGACGGTCTCTCTCTAAACATTACTCATGTAGAACTGCAACTGTCCACCCAATACATTGGGTTGCTAGGACAAGATAAGGAAAACTTTGTATATAGCACAGGTATCTGCACCCATCAATAATTTGAGTAAGGTATTCTGTCCTATGGAAGGACCCATATCTATGTAAATGTTTTTTTCAACCTTCATGGCATGTAAGAAAGTCCTTACAGCCTACGATCATTTGATCAAATCAATACAACTTACTTAATGCCGTATCAACCCCGCCATATCAATCGCCTATTTTGCTCTGTGTGTTTCATACGTTTTCTCAAGGGTTGACATTGATAATTTCTTTATGGGGAGGTTTAGAAGCTCTTCTTCTCCTTTCCTTCTCATATATGTTGTCATTCCTAGGCCCCATTTTTAACCGATAGACGTCAGGGAGTGTTAACTTTTTATTTTGATTAGCATTTGCTGAAAAGTTAGCATTTCTGTGGAAGTAGTTCAGGGGAAATGGCATTTGTTTTGTAATTTATTTCAATGATAGCCTTTGGTGTTTGGGTTGAAAGTTAGGAACTGGATGACATTGATGAAAAAAAGTAACATGCTTGTCTGAACTCACCCCTAAGATAACCCACCATATTGTAAGTGTTTCCATAGAATGCAGGGATATAATGTATTATTTTCGCTAAATTTTTAGCCATACTTAAGTGCTGTCACTTCCAATTTATTCTCTGAGTGCACCATTCCTCTACAGACAACCCAAACATAAATCTAAACCTCTCATATAAAAACCTCCCCTTTGCACATACATAAATTTACATAAACCCCCCAAAGCCATTCATCTAGCTTTTTTTTTTTTTACCAGCTATAAAGATAACTAAACGATGTAACTGTTGTGGTATTTGCACTGTAAAGCACAGCAAGCACCTGAAGTTTATCCAAATTAATCAGAAATCATGCCGCAATGCCCAAACAGACTGAATTCCGGTGCCAAGTGCAAGAGGCTCAAAATGAATTATGTATGTATAAAAATTTTCCGAGACAAAATGTGTTTCTATCTGTAAAAGATCGATATTATATCAATTTCACAGTGTTATGCAGAAGGCGGCTAAATAATTTAGAGGGAATGTGAGCGTTTCATTGGTGAGGATATTGTGAATAAGCCACAGTGTGAAATATAGAACATATTCAACACCTGAGGTCTGTTTCTAATATAAAGGAGAAGAATTACCATATTGGCTTTGAAAAGCATTACCCCATGCCCAGATTCTAGTTGCTGGTTATCATCAGGGTTTAATGTTTGAGAAAAATTGAAGTTTATCAGTTTCATCCATTCCCTTAGTGAACAAATCATTGTAACAGCGCTCAGAAAGCAAGCTGCACTAGCTAATAGTTATTCTTATCTTCTAAAATGCAGGCAACAAACAACCCTAGTGGTAAAGGGGAGAAAAATGCATAAAACAATCAATACTATCCTATATAACTCAAGCATAGTTCTTTTGTGATATCTTTCACAGTATCCGTTGTCCAGAAAGAAAAATATATTTACCATTTGACAACAGTGGGGAACGTGTTGGAAAAGAAAGCTTTAAAACAATGTATTTTTCAGAAATATTTATTTTTTATTTGGTATTGTATAAACTTATACTATTCTAGCTGTGATTATAATGAAACATTTGAGGGTATAACATTTGTTGAATTTCAATTTGATGTGTTGCAGAACACGGCCAACGATTCAGGGGTATAGAATCACTGTAGGATTGAATCCCCTTTTTCAGCAAGGCAAAAAATGTTGAGCAAAGTACAATAACCTATAGCAACCAGGCAGAATCTTTCTTAGTTTAGTCTCCAGTGAAGGAAATTTTTACTTACTGCTTTAGGGTTCTGGCACGTGCTAAATTGGCATCCTGTTTTTTTTAAATCAACCAGATTCAGTTTATTTAGTAAGATAGTGCACAGTGATGGTGTACAAAAAGTAAAAGTCAATAAAATTTAATTTAAAGTAAAACTTAATATTTTCTGGCTAGTCACTTGTTCTTAGGATCTCCACACTTGTACAGAATTATGGCTCCCTGTAGAATCTTCACATTAGACCCTTCCGGCATGCCTGGGTCTCCCCTGTGCACTGCAGCTCCTTCCTCTTACCCCCTACGTCACCACTTCATTAGAAACAACCACCGCACACAACGGGGACCATAAATGTGATACATGTAGACGTCTGTTTTCTGTGAAAGGCTGAAACTGTGCTAAAGTGTGAGACAAAAAGAATTAAATGGTTAAATAAATATAAAGCCTTTTTATAGCATATCCTGGTTTATGTTCTTTCATGGAACAGAGTGGCTTTAGCTTAAGGTGGGAATGTTTACATTTCTAACTCTCAAGGGTCCAAATACTCTTGGGTTGATTATTCCCCTTGATGGGCACAATCATTCTGCAGCAGTTTGTTATGCGTTTATGGGCTATCAGGGTTCTATCCCGATTGGTGGATAGTGTTCGGGGCTCCTACGAGGGACCTATCCTTTCAGGAGCATGGTTGTGATTGTCTGTTTTACAAGGTGATTGTCTGTTGCATTGGACAAAAGCGGAAAAAAAGTAACACAAGTTGCACACATTAATAGCTATATGTTTGTATCACAGCTGTTTTTTTCTCCCCATACAAGGCAATGTAAAAACAACTTAAAGCAGTTTGAAGCAACACAGAAGTAGCTGGGAGCAACTCTTTCAGCAACCAAATGGCAAATCAAAGCAACATTGAAAGTGCCTGAAAGCATACTTCAACTGACTTCTGGGTCTGATATAGGTATACAGGAGCTCTAAGTAAGTTTTTCAAACAGAAGCCAAGGTAGAATTCTGAAGGCAAAAATACTTCATTTGATGTATTTCTTAGCTACTTTCTAAGGAAATGCTTGACAGTAAAAATACATTTGATAGTTGTAACATGCATTCACAGGTACTTAGAGCTGATCAGGTTGTTCAAGAGAGGACAGAGATTGACATGAAATACACAAAGTGAAGGTCCTGCTTTTTATAAAAGATTGTGATTTACAAATCAGAGAAGTATAATCTTGTATGAAAATGTAAAAAAATCAACACGATATAAATCTGTTAAGGTTGATAACACTCGAGGATATGGGACCAAAAAAAAAAAAAACCTGTTCTGGCTTTGATAACAATACCAAGAGCACCAGGTTGTTTTTGCATGGCAGAACATGAGATACAAGAGTAGAATTCTAGGACTTTTAATTCTGACGTGTTGATCAATGTAGCTGATTATAACATGTGATTCCAAAAACTGCCCCATTCCCACCGGAACAAAATGGAGCAGCGGTCCTTAAAGCTTAGATTCCAGATCAATTTTTATCAACGTCAACATGCCTAGACAGATGAAGCCGCATTTCTTCTAACCTAAAACCATTGTAAATGGAGTTTCACTCACTAGGTGCTCAAGAAGACAAAACAAAAAAATAGTATAGACAGGAGGGCCCATTATAGTACAGTTTTTATTCTTATATGGAGTCAAGACAAGTAATATGTTGGTGGAAAAAAGTGCATACTGATCACATCGCCATATGGTAAGGTAAATCTTTGATATCTTGTTCAACCTGATATCACGCTTCTGATATGTGTTTATCCACAAGTCCTTGTCTTTGATGTTGGTCATGTTCAATGCATTACCTTCAAACGTTGTTTATTCAGTCGATTTTGCAAAGGGATGGTGGATGAAGTTGTCAGGAAATATGTCACAAAAATTCTAGTTGGCTTTTTGTTACTGAAGCAAAGTCTAGAAATTCCATGTCTTGGGAAATTGATCTTGTATTAATAAAATATATACAACATGTTTCATGGCTAAATTACCACTTCCTCAGAAAAGGTGAATCACAACAAACTTAGGGTTGGATCTGGGGTTGGAGGCCCAGCCATAAGCCATGTAACTGGGCACCCCTGAAACACAAAGGTGACTGGAATTTTTGAAATTCTTCCCTGACAAATATATGCATGATGACCATTTGAGGCTTTTGGTCTGTTCCCTGTGTATGAAAGCTGGTTTAAATCTAAAGAATGAACTTCTGAGTTATAGAGTTCTTTTAACAGTTAATTGATAGGGTAAATTTAGTAATAAAATGTAATTGTTTGTTTTCTCTTTAGATTAAGTTTATGGACCCCGTTGTATCTCTAAATATGCTTTTGCATCCTCTGCATGTAATTTCACTTGCATTGACCATTTATTCGGTCTCTTATGGTGTGTTCATGGCCCACACATATGGCCAACATTAAAGTGTCTCAAGTTTACTCAGGTCACTGCAAGACACTGCAGACAAGTTTGTATTATTTATTTGTTGTCTGCACATTGGGCTTCCATCGAAAAATGAACCAATGCACACTTTAACAAGTATTATGATACACACATTAACATGTGTACTATACTGAGGTCCTAATTTGGGGTAAAAGATGTTAAACCTGGTAAACACCTAAATACAGAGATACAGATAACATTTTCAGGACTTGCCCATCCCAAAGGCACTGAAAAGAGTAGCAGCAGACTGAGGAGCCTGTTTTTTTCTTTCCCTCTACTTGCTTTTTCTTTCAGCATGTTAGCTGGTTTTAGCACATGATCACTACAATACAACAGTCTGTCCTCTATGTGTTGATTCTCATTTTCCCAGGATGAGCTCTGCTTTACACGAGTTTAGTCCCAGATCAAATCTATGTTTCCTCACTGCTTCCTTAAGTATAAACATGGTGATTTAATATAGTGAAATTCAGTTTTGTTAACTTTTTTTTTCCATGCTAAAGCTCTGTGCTCAAATGCCCCATGCCATCCTTCTGGTTCCTTAAAAAATCTATACCAGATCATTAAAGGCAGAGCAAAAGTGCAGCAATCTGATTTACAATCTGATAAATGAATTTTCCACATAGTGACAGCAGCCTGCAAATATTGCTGCCTAGTCTTGCTGCTAACAGCAGGATCAGGTGACTGTCATCTAATGACTACCTGGAGAGATATGCTAAATTATTAAATCACAGACATAAAAATCTTTTCTGAATATATTTTAAAATTGTATTGACTATTAAATTAGAAAACTGAAATATGCAATTGCTTTATACCAATCTATTCCTGTGTGCAATTGTACTTAACCTCCCTAGCAGAATTCCTGAGTGTGGCTTGAGGTTATTTTCAGTACCAAAAGAGGTAAACCTGAGCCACACCCGGGGTGGAATTGTAAGGGAGTTTTAAAGCTTACCTGGCCCCACGTGCCCGTGGCGTCCTCCAGCGATGTTTGACTGGCATCTGCGTCGCCGGCTTGTGAACGTTGGGGACATGAGTTCAGGGGACACAGATGCCAGCCTGGCATGGCATCTGAAAGAATGCGGTTGGGGGGCGGGCCTGGGTGGGTGGGAAGCGGTACCAGGCAGGAAATTTAAAATAATTATTTTTAACTGTACCTCATTGACATTTTAAAATAAATAATATTCAGATGGCCAGGGAGGTTAGAGTGATCCTGTCAGTACAGGCAAATTTATATCTCAAAGCATACTTCAATTAAAAGTGGCAATATTCCTTTCTTGTGGTCAGTTTAATAAAAAGATGCCTCTTTGCTGCTTCCAAGCCACTACAAGTATTGGACTGCTTGGATTGAGTGAGTACAGTTTTCCCTACTGCCTACACTGGTTCTTCCAGCTGGCTTGTATGATGGTTGAAACCATTGTGAGCAGCAAGGGAAGCCAGCATTCAATAGCAGTGGTTGAAAAGCAATGCAAAGTATAGGCAGCTGGAAAAGAAAATATATTGTGTCTGTTACTGATAAGATAGGCACGGAGCCATAAGAGAGAAGGGAGAGAAGGGTGGAAGGACTTTAGGATTGGGTGGCAAGGAAGCCAGGGAGGTAAGAGTAAAGAAAGTGCAGAAAGCGTAAAGGGGGGGGATCAGAGTAGGGTAGTATGGATATTTAAAAGGGGAGAATGGAAAGGGTAAGGTCAAATTCTAGTAGGCAAGAGAAAGGTTCTTCCAACTGGTGTTGGGTTTATGGGTTTCGGTGGATGGTGGCTGGGTTTCCTTGAAGGTGGTGTTCCGAGTTGTGCTGGAAAGTGATGAGTAGACCTATCTTAGGTATGGTGTCCCCTAATTCGGATAAAGGGGTCTGTGTTTGGGGGATATCGTCACCTAAGCCAGGGGTGGCGACTGAGGGTCAAAAATATAAATCTTTGCAGGCTCAGGTGGTCGGAGTTTCTGGTTTGGTGTAAGGGGTCTTCAAAGGAACTGTAGCCAGGGAAGCTCAGATATACCAGTAGTTTTGTATGTTGATTGGTTATGTTATGTATATAACGTTAAGTTATTATCAATGCTGTTTTGTAAAATAAAGAAAAGTTGTTTTCATGATATTTATTTGTAACAAACAGCTGTTTTGCCAAATTGTTCCACACTGCTGTGTCTGCAAGGTTATTCAGAGGGAAGGTTACGGTGAGGGAGAGCTGAACAGTTGGTAGAGTAACTTGGCAGCTCTGGTCTACCATAGTCATGTTTTTATATAGAAAAAGTTACTTTAAAGGAGATGTATATACTTACTGGAAGACACTTTATTGTGTCATAATAAATGGCTTTTTCAGCCACTTCCAGTCTGTATGCTGCTCATATTGAATCATCCAATTCTGTTAAAACAAATATGGAATTTTAATCATTGGGTTTACATCACTTTTAACCTCCCTGGAGGTATGATTAATGAGGACTTGTAAATGTAAAAGTGCTACATTTAAAAATTCTCATTATTTTAAATTTCATGCCTGGTCCCGCCTACCTGCCAAATGGTCCCACCCTCCAGCGTAAGACTCGCAAGCAGATGCTCGGCCGGCATCTGCTTCACCTGGCCTCATGCCCCCAACATTCACGCCGGGGACGCAGATGCCGGCCAGGCAATGCTAGGTTACACAGATGCACATCTGGCATTGCCAGGGGAAGAAGATGCCGGACATCGATGGAGGATGCCATGGACATCGCTGGAGGATGTCTCAGGCACTGCTGGAGGACGCCACTGGAATGTGGGAATCAGGTAGATAGTGTGGCTCAGGGAAACCACTTTTGGTTTGGAAAATCCACCCCGAGCCACACTTGGGAATACTGCCAGGGAGGTTAATATCCACATTTTTTTTTTTATTTTTGTTCAGCTTCTCCTCGAGAGCAGGTTGTTTGCTGCCAAGAGGACAGCTGGTCAGAGCAAGATCATGCACATGTATGCATATAAACATCTTTGGTGCTTAAGTAAAGTCCTCCAAAAGCTTTGTATAATGAAGGTAGCTGACTGTAGTATCCACTCCGAGCAAATAAAACTTCAGTACATACAGACATTTTTATGAAATTGCGTTTTTAATTTTTATTTTATTATATTTGATATTATTACTATTTTTCATCATCTGGATGATATGATTTTTTTTCTCCTTTTCATTTTTTCACAGTATGTGGTTTTTTGGACATCTGCTTGAGTTTGTTTTCTCACTTTTCAACCTTATAATACTATATTGAAGTTATTTCTTTGTAATGTTATGGTTCTGAGAAGATAAAATAAAATCCATTTTGACTTCCTATCTGCTTGCACTATCCTATGTTTGAATTTGTGTGGCTGAAAAATTATCACATTTATTGATATTTTTCTGATGTTTTATTAATATTTCCCCCATCATGATTATATGTTTAAAACATTTGTTAATGTTAATATTGCAATTAATGCTGATTGTAAAGATTTTTTCATCATTATTTTCATAATTATATTTTAATTATTATTAACATTTTTATTATATTAAAAATGGTTACTTTATGTTTGGTTTTGAATAGTCATAACATTTTAGTTTTAGATACAATGAACACGAATGTCAAGTTTCAAGTGTCCCTTGGGACCTTGTTGAGGAGATTACCCAAACCTCTTGGTCTTGGAGCCACATCAAGAATATAAAGGATAGACCCCCCATTTCCAGGCCCCTGATGAAAAAACTAGGAGGGAACATAATGCCAAGGGGATTTATTTACCCATACTTTTAAGGCCAAGTTTCTTAATTAAACAAGTGTACCCGCCTGTTTATATTTTTTAACCCCCCTGATGCTAATCCTGAGTGTGGCTTGCGGGTAAATATCATTACAAATAGCCACACTCAGGGTGGAAATGAGGGCCCCACAGGCCCACGGCATCCTCTAACTATGCTGGTCTAGCATCTGTGTCCTCTGGCCTTGCATCCCCGGCGCGTGAACGTTGGGGGTGCGAGACCATGGAAAGCAGATGCTGGGGGGGCATGCAACGTGTGTACGTGCTGGTGGCATGCGATGGGGGGCAGGACCGACAAAAGTTTAAATAAGAAGTATTTTTAAATGTCAAATGTACCGCTTTGACATTTAAAATACTAAAATAATCATCAATCCACCAGTAAGGTTAAACTAATTTTTTTTTAGTTTTTTAACTACCTTAATCTTCTTACTCCTTCACCGGCACCAGCATTCTCTGGGTTTAAGGTCTTTGGCCATCTTGATTAACCAGGCTGGATTGGTATTACTCTTACACATGTGCACACCAGTTCATTTATTCCCACCAGCCAGCTATACCAGAGCTCCACGTGTACGGCTCAATGTACATTATTATTTTTTCAATGTACATTAATATTATTATAGAAAAGATTGCAAACAGGCAGTTAAGTTAGTTTTACTACAGAAAAGCCATAGCCTGTCCCTTCTACAACAAAAAACCTGCCTGCTCACTATTGTTTCATTTTTAAGTTTATTTCCACTTTAAAGTTTACCCAACATAAAAATGAGACTTTTGTTCTCCTGTCTCTTTTGGTTTTGTATTAGAAAAATGGTAGTTGGACACCTTAATGGAGTTACTTGTCTACTAGAGCAGGTTCCCCTGGAGTCCATCACACTGCCACCTGCTTCTCTAATTACACATGGGCAATTTTCTAGCAGCAATCTTTAGCAGCTACAGAAGCGTTCTCCTTGTTAGAAAAAAAGCGTGGTTTTGTTAGAAAAAAAATATCATACAGTTAGTGAAAAGTCTGCATCACTGAAATTCTAAGCAATTTATAGCTCGGTTGCTGAGTAATTGACTGTAGCATTTGGAGCTAGCAACAGAATTATCAGCCTTAGTAGCTACCTACGTTATCCCATGCAGCTGCTGATGTTTATGTCACATTTGTGATTTGTAGCTTCATAGAAGAGCATTATAGCTACAGCAACATTTCTATAACTATCTCCAAATCACCAGAGAATACAAGCAAAAAGAGTTGTTGCTGCTACAAGGTTGCTAGTTTGACATCAAGATAAATTCCAGCAAATTGTAAATGTAAAGCAGAGGCTTTGATTGGATACCTCAATACCTGTAAAGCAGAGGCTTTTGATTGGATACCTCAATCTCAGTAACCAATCAGTCCATGTGCCCCACATACATAGTTACATAGTAGGTTAGGTTAGATTGAAACAAGACATAAGTCCATCAAGTTCAACCACTAGGGAAATAAACATATCCCAGATATTAAACCCTATAAGACAAAGTTGGTCCAGAGGAAGGCAAAAAAAAACCTGGTACAATTTGCTTCAACAGGGGAAAAAAATTCCTTCCCGATTCCATGAGGCAATCGGATGTACCCTGCATCAACAGACACTGTTATCTTTACTTTAAAGCCTTAATACCCCGGTATATTCTGTGCTTCTAGAAAAACATCCAGCCTTTTCTTAAAGCAATCTATAGTAGTTGCTGAAACTACTTCGTGAGGGAGCCGATTCCACATTTTCACAGACCTTACAGTGAAGAATCCCTTCCTTATCTGCAGCTTAAACTTCTTTTTCACCAGACGCAAAGAGCACCCTCTTGTTGATCTGTCATGATCTCAAAGTGAATAATGAGGAAGAAAGTTCTCTATTTGGACCGTTTATTTATTTATACAGGGTGATCACATTCCCCTTAAACGTCTCTTCTCAAGGGAGAATAGATTCAGTTCAGCTAATCTCTCCTCCTCCATTCCATACCCAAGCTACCTGAAGTGGTTGCATGCTGCAAAACCCTGCTTCACAGTCAGTATTTGGGGGTCTATTCTGGGGGGTTTAGAATGTGGGTCTAAAATGTCTTGGCTATTCACTAAAAATGATAGTGCACTTATTTCAATAAATGTGGTAAAATTCCCAAATATCCAATCACATGCAAGGACATGTATTAAAAGATGAGTTTTGCTTTTATTTGATTGGATAGCTAAAGTATGCACAGCTTCGTCTTATTCACTAACCTACGTAAATAATCCCTTGTGGACTAATAAATACACTTTGCTATGTGAACAGTCTAAACTCCTTTAGTAAATCAACCCCCGTGATTTTTTACTATTTTGCAACTTTATTGTTCCTTTACAGCAGATTTATTTTTAAAAACGCTCTAAGGGCTGACATAAGCAACGTAATCATCAGATTTCTGGAATGACATTTTCACTGATGCCATATTCCCTCTATATTAATTAGGTCATATGCAAAATCAGTAGTGAAGAACGTTAAAAACAAACAAGGTTTTTTACAAGAGAACAAGGGTTTAAATGCTAATCAGTCATCAGATACGATACAATTTTTTTTTATTCTGATACTTTACTGTCAGTAGGACTGTCATGGTCCTGAACAGGAGAAATGTTGAAGGTTTTACATCATTGCTATGTTAGACTATTAATTATCTTATACTCTGTTGTTGAAAAAAAATTAAATCCATCTTCTACCCTCTTGGCAAGTTTGAAAAATAATTTTTGTCTTTGGATTGATTTTTTTCTTTGTCATGTTTTTATGTTTTTTTTTGTACTATTAATAATGTGTTTTGTATTATTATTATTGTATTTTGTATTATTATTATTGTATTATATATGCTACTGTACACTTATATTACATGGTTTAATATTTTTTTTACAATTTTATTATTGAGTTTATTAAATGTATTAAAAATCGGTGAC
>NC_092866.1:15511887-15560305 GCF_032062135.1 Pyxicephalus adspersus | reverse complement strand
AGGTCAATATATAGATAGATAACTCATAACAATATTTCTTTAACCATTGTTTTTTCCAAGACTTCCTTGATATTATCTAATTATTTCAAAATTCATGCAGTTGAAATGTCTGCATCATTGAAATTCTAGGGCATTCATATTCGTTTTGTGTATTATGTTTATTTTTCCTTCACTCTAATGCTTTTTTATATACATGTTTTTGTTTCTACCAACATGGATCAATATATAGATAGATAATTCATATCAATACATCTTTAGTTTTTCCAAAAGCCCCTTAAATTACTTATTAGTCTCAATAAATGGCAAATTCACTTATAGTGGCATAACACTAGTTAATGTTGATTTCAAGAAAGATTATCAATTTCAATGCAGAAATTACAATATACTCAACTAAATATATTAAATTTATTCTGGATGTCCAGCCACGTAAAGCTTACAATCTAATTTGTCAAGCCCGAAGCAACCAAACAAATAAGCTGACAAAGTTTGCGAGTAATTTTACATCAAGGCCCTCAAGCGAAGTTCTATCTCATCAAACTCATATGCGTGTTGTGTATTACAGGAAAGCTTCAGTTTGAGGCGTGCGGCAGTTTACAGATTTAAACAGCATCTCAGGAATAGAGCGGCCTCTCTATAGCTTTTATTGAAACAATATATCTGAGTAGTGATTTACTAGTTAATAAACATTTAGCTTATTTTCATCACAGATGAGTGTTTTTTTTCCCGCAAAAGGCAGACAAGGTAAAGGCGGTGCTTCCCCTAGTTAAGTGAATTAACAGAAACACAAAGCAACGTTTTGTCATTGCAAATTAAATTAAAGCAACTTCTCATTACTTAGAGCCTAGATGTGTATTTAAAGATTTAGATGTTCTCGGGCTGTAATAACAGGAAAGCATTGCCAATTGAGTAGAAAAAGGAGTGAATAATTATAGGTGACCTTATGATTGCCAACAGAGGGGGGTAACTAATTATAGAAGGTCAATATTCACCCTGAATAGATAAGTGGCTCTAAACTCCAGATTTGGTAAAGTTAAGCCGAAGACACAAGTGGGCTTAATAGGCCATTCATGCTTTACTATACCGCCGGCAGCTTGGTGGAATGTTACCAAGTTATTTGTAGAAATGGGCAATTTGCTTAACTGCCAATTCATTCTATTTGTCCTCGTAATTCCCTTTATGACATTAATATCCCCTCTTGTTGGGAAATGTTTCCATTGCACACTTTTATATGGTTAAAAGTTGAAAAAGAGGGATGATACAAACATGTTTCCTTAGCCTAATAGAGATATACCATAGCAAAGGAATCATGTTTTTTTATATTAAAGTATTACATGCAAATAATCCTGCTAAAACAATAGAAATGTGGTATCAAATTACTTGAATGTATATTAATACCTATTTTTTTGGAAACCAGAGACACCCCTAGTTTTTATGAAATGAACCTCAGGTGGATAAAGAACTTCTTGCTCTGACGTCAAGATGGGGATGAGACATTTAGGAAAATCTGGACCTCTTGGTTATGTTTTAGAAGTATTGATGAATGCAAGTAACAAGTGGCCTGAAAGATACTCCTTATAGAGCAATAGATAGACATTAGGGGCTTAGTAATAATGATGACTTAAATCTTCCATATACAATCCTGCACATACTCCTCATATAAAAAATCTAGTGTGTGGTGCACAACAAGGGTAATACTGTACAAATCCCAAAAGCAATGATTTGAGCAGTCACGGTTCATTGAAAGTCTCGTTACTGTGGATCCATACCAACCAACCAGTGGTATGGACCCACTTTAGAGAAATTTTCAAGTGACTTTGGATATCTTTGCTAGTTCGTGTTGAAGGTGGTCTGGCTCATGAGGTTGAAAAGCCATTTTGCTTCAGCTTTAGAGAGGCAATAGAACGAGTGTGGTCGTTTTTCTTGGTGGTCTTCCTACTTATTCATATTTTTAGCATATTCTTTTCTTTAAATGTGCAAAGGTAATTATTTGAGAAAAGAAGGGTTTGAAGCTATGGTAATATAACTCATTGTCCTATAAATATGCATAGGAAATACATTTTGTTCTTAGGTTTTGTTTTTATTCTCCTAATATAGTTTGTTGGAAGAATAAAAAAAAAAGAAAGAAGAGTTCTGGAAAAAGGAAAAGGTTTGACATGACTATAAGAATGGTTTGAAGAGTTAAGAGGTTAACATTAAAATAAAATTAGAGATTATTTTTAAATTGTAATGGCTGAAATGTGGGTGGGTAAAGCTTTCCGTGTAGAAAAGAGGTGCTCACAGAACTGGGGAGAAATCGATATGGTGGTTTTTAGGACTTGGAAAGCCATTAAAGACATTTCTGCAGAGCCTAATGTTGTCCTGTCTGTCCACAGGGCTCATAATAAAGGTTTTTGCAAATATTTATCATGGTAATCAAGCAGATATGGGGACTTGGCATTTACAAACAGCAGGCTTTTGGTAATGAAGGACATATGAAATGACATGAAGTTCTTGGTGTTGGTGGTTGCTGTACGGTCACTTTAAAGTTAAAGCAAGAGGAATGATGTTTTTTTTTAATACATGTAAGAACTAAAGAACTCCTTCTTGGGTATTGTAATGATTTGTGTTAAAAATTATTGTGCAAATTTGTATTATTTTACTCCCAAGAATGCAGTAGTAAAAGTAAAATGGCCTTTACTTTTGGGAATGTTAAATTCTTTTACAACACAAGAGTAAGAATACTTCAGAACCTAACCAAGGTGCTTCATTGATTTGATCTGCTTGGCCATCTAATCACTTGACTTGAACCCTTTTCTTGTACAATTCTTTGATATGGACAACTGTCTGAGTTGTGATCAATATTATTACTCTTTCTGTTATACTAATGATTCAACACAAAGGGCCTTATGCATTGCATTTTAATGAAGTAAACCCCCTTATTTGTGTTTATATAGACTCAGTAAATTCTAAATAAAGAGATATGCAATCTAATAAACATAGGAGTGGGTAGAAGGCAAGACCAGAGATATGGGAAGGAAAGTCCCTTGCTCTTGTATACAGGAATCCTGTATACATAAATTGTTTAGCAATCAATCCATAATCAGGATTGAGGGAGTGGGAAAAGTCAATATTTCCCCTAACAGACAGGCACAAAAACTCATTTTAATTAAAAAGGGAAAGGTGTTTTACTTTTGTCTGTTACTTCCCAACCTGGTGACAGCCATACCCCATCCTTTTGGTATGGGTGTAACAGGACAGATTAGGGAAAGGTTCAGGTCACCCAAAATGAATTGTACAAATCGATAAAATAAGGCATTATCCATTTGCAGCCACAGCACCATTTTAAAATGGGAATAGGACTGAGGCTGTGTGTTCCAGCTTCTTATTGAAATGGTGTTGGGTCTCATGTGCTCTGACTGCTCCCAGGAGGAACCAGTGCTGCATCCCATCAGTGATAGCAAGGGCTGGTGACAGCCGAAACAATCACCTCCTGGGGTGATTATATACAGATTATGCATTGGAGCATCTGTAGAGGATCTATGTAGGAATAACGAGTCTCTGGAAGAAATATAATGTCACTTGTGACATCACAGCACCTTCACATTGGAGCCTCGATCAGAGTTGCTACAGCAATCCGTTACATTCTGATTAGGACTGGTAAGCGATGCCTATTAGAAGAAATCTGCTGCTGCAAAGATGCATGAGAAAACTGAATCTGCTCTCGAATGACCAAATCCAGAACCCCCTAAAAAGGAAATTAACCCCCTAGGTCACAACAATGACGTCAGATGATCTGGATGACATTTGTGTTTAGTTAGCAATCATCAAATGCTCATGTAAATGAATGTGGTGTCATTCAAATTAGTAGCTATGGCAAGCCCATGGAAATGTAGTCAGTGTACTAATTTGTGCCCTTGTCAAGCTGACTTAATCTTATGTTAATGTTACGCTAACAATGTACGCAAACCATTTGTTTTCCCTGTATGAGTCACAAAGTAGAGATGAAAGGGAAATAAAGCTTTCCTAAACAGAATGCACAAATTCAGTTTTATATAGCCATTTCTGCTATATTTGGAAAGTCTGACTAATATAATATTAATTTAGGCAGCAGACTTGGCCAGTTATATTTGGCGGTAAGTGGTTGTGCGAATTACTTAAATGTTGCATGGGAAAAAATAAAATAAAAATATAAGGAAAAAAATATATCGAATATCAAGGTATAATAGTCGAATGAATGCCCTGACTGTCCATTGAAAAAAAATGTAGAATAAGTAATGTGACTATAAACTATAAATAAATGGTTTAATGTGTGAACAAGGCTTAAATAAAAAAATGTTTTGGGACTGGGAGAAAAAAACCTGGGAACTTGAGTCCAACGTAAGTCTTATGCCTCTCTTACCTACCCCTTCCCACCTGGTGCTATCTGCGGATCCTAAATACTGAAGAGAGTGGCTCATGTAATGGGGTATCTCTGCTCCATATCTCCTGTAAGTCCAGGGTAGAATGACATCCTGTGCACGGAAGTAATTGGTTTATTAACACTGAACAATCCGAAAGGGAAGCAATACAAAATTTGGTAAGCTGGTTTTAAAAGACCCTTTGGGTCCATGTTACTGAGAATGCTTTGCAAAGATTGTGCTGGAAATTCTGGTTATCGCTTTAAAGAAAAACCCTTAGAGTTCTATTTAAAAATCAGTGAATTTTACATTTATTGAAACAATCCCGAGCGGAGAACCATTTACTGCCATTGAAATGCATGAACATGGAAGATTCTCCACCAGGGAATGTTTGAGAGAATTCAGATTCACTGCTCTATAAATGGACCCCTTAGTGTGCTTTAACAGGCACCAGCTTTAGTAGTGTATGTATATAGCAGCAGTGTAACATTCTTTTTGGTTTTATTTAAAAACACATTTTATTCTAGAATCCTGTAATGCAATCACATTTGTAACAATGGCGCCCATTATCCATTGGTGGAAAATATCATTCAGTTTCAGCATGATGCTGATGTTTAACACTTGTTTTGTGTCCCCACATCTGCACAGTTCCTGGGAATTCGAATCAACACATCCTTCATTTAAATGTTTGTGGTCCCTGAAGGCCAGACCTTTCACATACATCTTTTCTATATGCTAATGAGCAGGAAATTTCATACATGCCATACACAGCACTGGAAAGCAATATCAACTGCACCATTCATCCCCCGTCATTTTGTTTTCAAATAGCAGGGAACAAAATCAATCTCTGGGCTGTTATTAAATGGAAAATATGCTGTGAACTCTTCCAAATGTCTTGAATTGGACCTTGTGAAAGACAATAATGCAGCAGAAAGCAATATGATCATTCTTGTATCTTCCTTTAACCCTTCTTGGAGAAAATTACATCTTGCTCTTTAAAAAGGACCAGTAAACTTAACTTAGAACTATGCAAAAGTGGATGATCAATTCTGCCAGTAAAAAAGTAAGCAGGGCAGAGTTTTTTGTCGCTGGACCTGCTTGTATAATAATTGCCATTGCTGTAATGTTTTCACATTAGTTTCAATGGAGAGGATAGACTTTTATCAGTGAAGCTGGGTGATGGATTACTTGAAAGTCATTTGCTTTTTGTTAGCAAATGTTTTCAGTCCTGGACAAGATACATTCCAGGTTTGCTGGATCACCCAGCTTCACTGATAAAAGTGTATCGTCTCCAGCTTTGGAGAGCTTTAATAAATCAGGGCCAATGTGTTGAGAGGCACTTCCATTGTAGTGATACACACACTCTTTCTGCACAGGTGTAGGGCTGGTTGGCATGATTGTATAATATCATCTGTTTAGTGTTATCAATCCACCAACAAAACCTCCATTACGGTTTTTATTTCTTACTTTGTCCACCCTATGAGGATTCACCATCTGGTTTGTCCTGATGACCATTTCTACTTGAACAAATATCAATAGGAAATTTCAAAACTTAGATTTGGCACCATAACAAAAGAGAATATTGTGAAAGATGAGAGGTTAGTTTGCTTTAGAGCACTGATTCTCAACTGGGGTCCCGTTGAACCCCCAGGGTTTCTCCAGAAGTTTTGCAATGAGCAGTTATTCATGTTATTCTCAGGTCAGTTTTAAAGATACCAGTGATATTTATTGCTATCTGTCAGAGTGACATTCTTACCAATGACCAGCAATGTAGGATCCATTCTTGTAAGATCCTATTAGCCACCATACTAAGGTACTGTGAGATGTGAATATAGTAATTATAGAAGGAGTTCCCTAAACTTCCAAAAGTTATTTCATGGAATTCCCCACATGTTTAAAGGGTCAGGAAACACTGATTTAAACACATATATGTAGGCTTTATTTACCTGTTGGGTTTCATGGACAGGAGTGATATAATAATTTTTCCACCTGTGGTTTATTCCTTCACTCATTATAAAACGTTATGAAAAGTTTTGGCGTTACCTCAGGTTTAACAATTTAGAATAATATTTTAGAGACCTTAATAATTGCACAGCCATTTTAGGTTTTTTGTCAATTCATGGAGTCAGTAATGTCTATTTTGGAGGATTTTGGGACCAACAAGAAAGTATATGCAGAAAATATAAGGTCACCTGAACTGTCCTTAAATGGGAGGTTGATAAAAATCTTAGTTAATAGAACAATAACATTCGCACAAGCCTATCTGCCTATAAAACCCAAACTGTTAGATTTGGTCAAATGCCTTTATGCAAGTTGCTTTGACAAGATTTACATAGTCATGAACAGTAAAATACTTGAGTGTGAACTGAAGATTTGGGGGTAAATTACATCTTTACAGCATGCATATTCGGCAATGTTTGCATTGAGAAAATTCAGAAGCTCACTTGATTTACTCACTATTTCTTATGCTAGATATTCCTGTGTTCTTTGAATGTATTAAACATTCTATAAGAACTAATTACATTTATTGAATTGTGAATTTCTCATAACCAAACTTTAACCTACAACAGAGATTTGTTCTTCCAATTAAAAAAGGGAATGCATGATGCATTTACTTTGTACCAGTTTTTCAGTTACAAATGCACTTTATTGCTACCAAGGCAATGGGAATTCAACCAAAGAAAGATATTAGTATAATGTCACATACTACAGTATATAATACATTGTGTATTATGTATTATCTACAGTAGTATGTGACATTATACTAAAATCTTTCTTTGTTTGAAAAATATTTTTTAGACTAAACGCAAACTCTCATAAAAAGTGCACAGCTACCCCTGAGGAAGCCTATAAAGACGGAAACACATCGGGATAAAAAACATTTGTAGACAAGGCATTCAAGAAGTTTGGAGACATATGGGAGACGGGAGATAGGACGGTAGTTAGAGGTTAGGGAGGGGACCAGTGAGGGTTTCTTTAGGATAGGGAGAATTATGGAATGTTTGAAAGCTGAGTGGTATTTACCAGTAGAAAGGGAAAGGTTGAATAGTTCGGTTAGGGCAGGGGCCAGGGTGGAGGAATGGGCACGGAGTAGATCAGAGGGAAATGGGTCAAGCAGACAGGTAGTAGATGGCGATGTTGAGAGAAAAAAGTGATGATTTACAGGTGGAAGGGGTGGGTATGGTTGGAGTGGCTCAGTGAGCAGAGACATCATGTCTGATTTTTGTTTATTTTATCTCTAAAATAGATGGTAATGTCTTGGGCTGAGAAGGATGTTGTGGGGGGATCAGGTGTTGGGTTTATGAGGGAGTCAGTTGTTTTGAAGAGGTTGCGTGGGTTTGAAGCTTGAGAAGAAATGACTGTGGAGAAATAATTTTGCTTGGTGACAGTGAGCTCGGTGTTAAAGCTTTGTAGCTTGGCTTTGTAGTCCATGAAGTCAGCGCTGAGGCCAGATTTCCTCCACTTGTGCTCAGCTGCACAAACAGTCTTTTGTAGCTGTTTGATGTGATTGTTATGCCTGGGTCTGGGGCTGGCAGGGCAGGGGTAGCGTCAGGTGGCAGGGGCTATTTTATCCAAAGCCAAGGGAAGAGAGTGGTTTAAAATGGTAGCAGCATCATCTGGTGAGTTGATTTTGGAGAGGGCGGGGATTAGGGGTGCAAGGCAGTTTGAGAAAAGGTTGTGGCCAAGGTTATGGATAGCTCTCTGTCATTGACCAGGTCTGGGATGTGGCAAGGGAGGGCAAGAGTGCTTTTTTTTTTCAGGATGGTTTTGTAGTGGTTGCCTGATAACTGGATAGTTCACAGTCATGAAGGGTATGCTGTGTGAAGTAGTACTTACAAGATACATGGCAAGTAGTAGAAGGGAGCCATAGAGATGAAAATGCAGTGGGAGAATTGGCCAGCTTTATATTTTTTACAAAAGGGAGCTATGGGCCCTATGGTAGGAAGGAGGACAGAAGACACAGGGATTTCAGACATGGTCAAGGCTGTGGGTAGTCAAATGCATGCATAAGGGTTTTTTACACTAAGCCTGGGATCACTGCTACTGAGCAGTGCAACAATTGGTTGGATGGGGTGCATGACACCCAAAGGACTTCTTCCTCTGCTGCTTACTGCTAAACGGTCAATGCGAGGAAATATGAAGTGTTTTCTGAAACCAACCAACTCTAAGTTTGCTGTTTCACCCACTGCATTTAATGGTTCTTCCAGCCAACTTGATGACCACTGTGATGGAGTCTTGTGAAGGTACGGGAGAGGTAGGTATTTTATTCTTTAGACACTTTATGTATTAGACCTGCCCATTTAAAGCTGAAACACAGGCGCCAAACAGCCAAATAAACATGTGTAATGCATATATTACAGCTGTTTTACATGCCAAAGGATGTGTATTTCAAGTCCCGTTATTTACTAAGTTCTGCCACAGTCAACGAAGGAACCTGATCTTTCCCGGATGTGGTTTCCCTTACACCTACAGGTTTCCTCCCCACTTCTACACTGTATATAGACAGTGAAATTAGAAGTCTCTGAATTTTCTTTAGTACCTGTACATTTGCAATTACTTTTTCATTTATTATAGCATCTTTTTTGCGTTTCTCCCATGTAGGTAGGAAAAAAAACAAAAATGGCGGACAAGATTGCTCTTATTTCACAAATGTTTATCGGTCTTTCCCCATCAGTCTTTAATTGTTATTATTGTAGAAGCACAGCTCCCACCATTGAAATAACTGGTAAACCTCCCATGGGATCTGTAGTTTTGTACAGCCTATTTTAAAATCTTTGCCAGGCAGCACAGAAAAGTCTTGGATCATAGCTTGACCAAGAACACTAAACATTTACACAATGAAAGAGAACAAGCTTGCTAATATTCAGAAATTAAATATATTTTATATCTACCCCTGTTAGTATTTTCCTCTCAACACATGTGCACATATCAGAGTCCTATTGGCTCTTAGTGTTGCCCCTCCCTCTTCTAACCTGAGTGTTGTTTTCTGGAATGTTGAGAAGACAATATCAAGACATCCACACTAACTGGATTTAAAAATAAATGTATTGATTTTTAGGAATATATATACATCAATGATTGTTTTTGTATCTACTCCTAAAGTATTGCTTTAAATATATTGCTCCTGAGATGATTGGAATTCAGCTATCGCATTTGCCCCTTTTTCCTTCCTCTCTATCATCTCCACCTCCTCTAAATCTTGCTGTCAGGTTTGCTCAGCACTCCTCGGTGAACTGCACCGTCAGCCTCCCCGAACACGGAGACTAGCGCTCTAATCTCTTCTCTCTGGCAGTTTTTCTCAGCAGTCGAGAAGTCTGTACTGCATCACTAAACTGCATGCTAGTATGATTCCACAAGGTGAACAGAATAAAGAAATAAACAGTCACACATTCAAAGCTATGCAAGATCTCATCTGTTATGATAAACTTGAAGGCTCTACCACAATATTCGAATTAATTTCGACTAAACTAGTCTCAGTGAGGAAGACCAGGGGGCCTAATGCAAACCTTATAGTCTTTTCTTAACAAAACATATCGACTGCAGACTCCCCTTTCAGTATTCTCCCACCTATCTTTACCAAGCCATGCTTCCACATTAATAACTGTTAAAGGCCGATGGTAAAAGCCAGCTAAACATTTGTGAAATAAGATCAATCCTGTCCGCCATTTCTATTGAATTTCCTTTCCCTTCCTACATGGGAAGATGACATGAAATATATTAAGCACTTTAAATGTTATATTTTTTGAAGTCCTGACAACCGGCTGTGTTGAGTACATACTGTTAGGGTATTAAAATGCATTATAGATCGTGTCCAGTCTACACTAGGGCAGACATGTTTTAAGGGCTGCAGATGTTCAGTGACATTCAGCTCAAAAAATCAATTGTATAATGTTCTCTGGTTTCTGTAGATCAAGAGGATTTTCACGAGCCTGACTATAGTCATAACAGAATTTAAATAATATGGTATTTATGAACAATATAGAGTGTTATTCCTTAGAGATATATTAGGTGTCAGAGTTCATTAGCTTCATCAAATTTGCTAACTCAACAGTAGTTTTAACCTATCAGGTATTTCTGTAGAAGATTAATGGCTTTACTTAATAACCTTAGAACAGGGCTGTATTTAGAGATCATAGTGCTTTAGGTAAAAATAATTGATGAAGCCATTATATAAAAGCTTCACCCCATTTGTTATATGATTATTATCATGAAAACATGAAAGGAATGGCTCTGGCGTATATGCCAACATTACAGCACACTGTACAGACCAGCATTGCAGAGAGAAAGGAACAACCCTGTGAATTCGCAATCTTCATCAGTAAACTGTATATTAATAAAGTTAGGTAAATAAATGCTCAAAAATGTAGACAAGCATAAATAAAAAATGGACTATAAAAGCTTATTTTAAGCCCTTCGAGTTATGTGTAACAATACCTCCAGGCACTTGGTTGAAAAATATTTTTGAAGCTTTTCATGTTTTTTATTATTCTTTGTTTTTGGAAAGAATCAAATCACTGTGTGATCACCATTGTGAAGATTCACCCTTTCCATTTATCCAAGTGATAGTGAGGGAAAATCCAAAATTTAGCAGGTGAGAATACTAATTTCTATACCTACCTAAATAACATGGATAGTCATATAGTATGCACTCGTGTTTGTGTTTTTTTCCTAGTAATTTACCTGATCCCAGCCACTAATACACCATTATTCAACAAGGTTGGAAGGGGAATGTGCTGCAGCCACCTGTTTTCTTCAATGTACATCCTCACAATCCATATTCTGTTATGTGTGTTATGTTGTCTATCAGATGTGGTGGAAGGAAACTCAGCTGGAGGCTTCACCCTTACCATCTGCACCTGCTACATTGGGCCTGCCCATTATTTTTTTTTTAGACAGAGGCCAAATAAAAGTTGTCCTTTGATCAGGCCACCTTGATTTCCAAGCTGATGAGGGTTTACTATTAAATTCTAACGTTAAATTCAATAAAATACAAGGTAATTCTCATTACTGTTGAATTCTTTGTTGCCGACCTTACTCTGCCTAATCTCCCGTTTCCTACTGCTGGACTAATTCTTTTGCCTGACTGTCAACCCTAAATATCATCTGTCCCTGGATAGGTCATCTGGTTTTATGGCTTTCATACATGACCTTTGGCTTCGACTTTTGACCTGCTCTTGCTTTAGGTTTTAACTTCACACTTTTGACTACCCTGTGGGCTCTATTAATTTGTATATCTAAGTCCTGCTGGCAATTGAGTGCGGGGATGGCATAATCTGCCTTCCATAGGCATGTCTATTGATGAAAAACACGGAAATGTATGGGGGGGGTGGTTAAAGTATGGTTAAGCCCTGATGTTGGACCAGGGCCCTAAACTTTTTGTTTGCCTTTGTGTACTGCACCCTTCTGAGGACGATTCAGATTGTTAGCCTTGTGGGTCGTGCCGGCGCCACTGCTCCTAATTGCAGGCACAGGCGCCGGGTCGTATCTTTCAGGTAGAGTAACCCCAGTACATGTGTTTCAAGCAAGAGTTTCCTTCCTGCTGGAGATTTGCACTGGTGTTTGAGCTGGTGTGGGTGTGTCTCTCTTCATCTATGAGGCAACACACACACGCCCTCTGTTTTCTACAGCCTATGGCTTGAGCTCTGCTAGTATTTAAAGGCACTTCCTACTACAGGAAGTTGCCTGAGCAATCTCAAGGTTTTAGCTTGTCTAAACTCCTAGTGCAAAGGTGCTTCCTCTGTTTGCTTTGCTGTGTACCGGACCTTGTTTACTTACCTTTGGACTTTGCCTGTTTGCCGCCTGACCCTGACCTCGGATTACGTTTATGGACTTTTGCCTGATTGCCGCCTGACCCTTACCTCGGATTATGTTTATGGACTTTTGCCTGATTGCCGCCTAACCCATACCTCGGATTATGTTTATGGACTTTTGCCTGATTGCTGCCTGACCCTGACCTCAAGTCTTGTTTTGGACTTTGTCTGATTGCCATCGCCCTCTTGGCCATGCAAGCCCCCTCGGTGCTTGCACCGAGTATCCTGACCCCTCTGGTCAGCTGCCACTGACCTGGGGGTTTCTCTGGAGTGGCACCTGGCAGCTACCCTGCGGCCCAAGCCTATCCTCACCATCAGAGGCTCGAGTGAAGACCTGGTAGCGGCTTAGTTATGCCCCTCCGAAGCATACCCAGTCAGTGGCACAGTGGGTCCACACCCGCGTGCATTACACAGATTTATCTTCCAAACTTGTGGCTAACCTTCTTCCAATTACCTCTGACTGTGTTTCTCATTTTTTTTCTATATTTTGGCTCATCTGATTGTAATGACCAGATAAAGATGACTGGAAACTTTGCAATGTTTGGTTTTACCAGAAAAAAAAAATATTGTACAAGGCAAGATTTTCATACTTTCCTAATCCTTCCCAAAACATTCATCTATCCCAATACAATATTTCAGTTACCATTAAAGACAATAGAGGTGTTACTTCTATTACATTTTAGTCTGCATTTACTTTTTTGCGTTGCCATCTTACAAAAGTCTGCCTTGTTGTTTTTCAAAATGTTTGGACAATGCGACCTGACAAAAAAATGTGATCTGAAATCAGATATTGTTCAAAGAACAATATGTGCCTCATACTTGTAATACATTCAAGAAGAATGTTTTTACTTGATATAAGCCGAATGTGAAAAATGAAATACCTGCAGTTTGACAGGAGCTGTCATATAATAACAGACATGTGATTTAAATGTAAAACTCACGCATGGTTTAACTTGGTAGGCTCCCTGCCTGAGTGTCATCTTTTTATCCTGAATTCCCTGGGGGGAAAAGGCTTTATAGGAATAAACACAGGTTGTGTGCAAGGTACAAGGGATCATGCCAGGGATCATGGGTAAAATGAGATAGAGCAAGGTAGCTAAGTGGATGAAATGGAGGACATATTAACAGAAGAGTGTTCCTGTCAGATCATAAAAATGACATTATTAAAAAATGCAAACCAAGTGACAATATCTGCAAAGGATAAAGTGCACTTAACTTTTAATGCACCAAATATTTAGAATATTTAGGTTACACATGCAAGTTTACAAGTATAACTTTTTACTTTCTCCTGTTATACCCTACCCTGGGATCCTCTGCATTTATTGGCTAATCAAGTAAAAAAAAAGCAATTTAAATTCTTTGGAAGTTTTTATTTAAATAAGCCCAGAGTGTATGTGCTTGTCAAAGCCTTAGACCTAAATTCCAGGCAAAATGATTTTATACCTTGCAGGTCCCCCTTTCATAATCCTTCAAGGGCTAATCATTCATTTTCCCTGGGGGTGAAAAGAACTTAACTTACTTAACTTAACTTACCTTATATAGAGCTGCTGGATATTTCCTTTTGGCATTGCTAGACCAGTCCCATTGCCTATGCAGTCTGATCGCTGACACCATCCCCTTTAGTGTGTCTCCAAACATTATGACATGGCACTAAAGGCCTACAACCAAGAGCATTGGACAGCTAAGAATTATATATGTATTATATATTTAAATCTATATGGAATGGTGGTAGTTTTTGTCCATTTGACTACTTTTGAAAGCAAAAAAATGTAAAGGGCAGCTTGCAATCATCCATGTATATGGTCAAAATTGGAATACAGACTACAGTTTAATTTTGGACTGCTATTTGCCAACAATGGTTGCTTGAAGAGTTTGAAAATAGATGTTATCCTTCCCTTCAATCATCTATCATGCTAAAAAAAATAAAAAAAAAATAAATCCAATACTAATTATGGTTTAACCAGTATAAGAATTTAGGCATCTCTGCCAAAGAGTATGGTCAATCTCTGGCTTGGGTAATGGCAATCTATACAGCTTGATCAACAAATCAACTGCTGTTTGCTAATTGATCCTTCATATATGTTCACAGTGTTAAACTCTCTGTTTTGTGCAACAGAGAACTAAATGGATTCGATTATTGGTCCACTTCTCCCCAATTGGAATTTTGTAGAAGAAATTACAGGAAAGTAAAATATATATTTTAACCAGCTATATTAAAAAAAATATATATACATGTGCAGTACTCAATAAGTGTAGGCAACAATAACACCTCCCACACCCATTACAAACTCATTAAACCGGCCTATATTTATTTCAAATAGTACCTCAGTTGGTACTAGCCATAAGCAATCCACTTTATAGTCAGATTCAAACTGATAGTACAATCTACTGAGAACAATAAAAAAATTAGCCAAGGTTTTTCATCCAGCCAGATCCTTTGCTTATTTCCCCAAGGTTCAATCCAGTATACAACTGTGACCTACTGGGTATAAAACAAGCCCTGACATAAAAAAACATGCAGACGACTATACTTGTGTGTGCAAGAAAACTAGGCTAAATCTAAAAGAACAATAACTATTTGTAAATTGATACAGATTGAACAAAACCTTAGGGGTCTCTTCACATCTGTCCATGTCATTGCCTAATGAGAGGTATTGTATGAGTTCATGATAGGGGATTACCTTATATTTCGGGCAACCCAATCATTTTAAATAGGCTTCCAACACACAACATAAAAAATATCAGCCTTCCACCACTTTTTTTTAATTTCTGACACAAAACTTTGTGAATTACTGCAATCGGGATAATGATGACAATAATCCCCTGGTTGGGAATTTTTTACAGTATTTTGAAGATCGCCATAAAGGTCATATAAAAACCTTTGTCTTTAGTTACATCCACAATTAAAATAAGTTCATAGTCAAAAAAAGAGTATGGTCAACCATTTATTTCAGTGAGAAATAGCATATATATATATATATATTTATATATATATATATATATCCTAAGATACCATCTCGACATCTAATCCACTAAAAAGTATTGTCACAATAAGTTAATACAAGACGCCAAGTACTGGGAACCCCAGAACTTACTCTACAGTGCATTGGGGTTACATGCTAATAAAATGGTACTATAATATACAACACAAAGTACTAAAGGGTAGGGACAACTTAGGTCGTGGAAACTTTAACATTTTTAACTGCTAAAAAAATGTTATTTTATCATAACTCCACTGATACACCTGCCATGTTGGCCCATACCATAGTTACCGGACGGCCTCTCTGGGCTTACTTACATATATTGTAAGATTGTAAAACCTTTTTTGCCAAATAGCCTCTATCATGTAAGAACATCCATCCCTGTATGGTTTTTAACAGGTCACCTACCATGACGTTATCTTTTTCCATCCGGCTCTGAACCCTGATCCTTGGAACACAGCTAATTAACAAGCTGCACAGGTTTAGAGTGATGAAATGACATTTACCCCGAAGCCAGGTTATCTCATCCACACACCACTGGGCAGCGAAATAACAGCTGAATAGGGATTGTTTAAGGATGAATCTGTCTCTTTCTCTGTGGCAAACAGCAACATTTCATTCTGGACGTGATATTAGGGGTTGCTCGGGTCACGTTTCCCTTTTTTTTATATCTAAAATGAAAAACTGGGGATCTACTTTCCATCAACCTTTTCTTTATTGTGATTTTCGTGTGTGTGTTTGTGTTTAAAAGCTCTATAAATGCACAATTTAGAATGACACTGGCTTGTAGTGGTTACCTTATCTTTTTGACTAACAATGATGGGATTCCTGTCATGCTTTGCCTCCCCTACAGAGCCACTGATGGGATTTTTTGAAATCCTATTATTGGTTGCACTGTCGTGGTCTCAGATGGGACTTTCAATCAAAAAGGCAATCAGAAGGTTATGCATCTGTAAGCTCAACTGCAAAAAGAATGTGTACAGCTTCAAGACAGCCAAAATTACTCATGGTAACACCTGCTGGACCGAGGAAAAATGTACAGCTTTAATTTATTCAGTCTGATTAAATGATAATATAATAGGATTTATGGGGATTTAAAAAGTAAAGGCCAGGCATGACTATTTAAAGCTAACCTGTTACAGAATTTCATCATTCAAACCCATACCAGGTCTGTAACCCCGGAAATAAGTTATTAAGAGATCAGCCTGATGTTGTCACTTGTAGTCCTATTCTTTATCCTTTGAAAATCCGGTGCTGTGCTTCTACGTTGGCATTGTTATTTAATCCGTGGTGATGTGTTTGTGCACTGTTGCTTTCAATCACAGCACCTCTTAGACGCCGTTATGAGGAGTTAGGTATGTAGTTTTGATGTAGCCAGTCATGTCGTCAGCTCTCATGTCCTGGCTGCTAAAGCTCACTCAATTGAATTCTCATTGGCAATTCTCATAGCCAAAAGGCAGTTATGCTCCCACCATTTGTTTTAAGGTATCTACAAAATTGATAAAATTTATCCTGAGCCAAAATCTTATTTTTTTCCTTATTTTGTTTATCAAGAATAGAAAGACCACAGGTATATCAGACAAAAAACTGAGAGTAACTCTCTTTGAAGTGTCAGGAAAATGTCCCTATTTGTAGTTCACATTTGAATAAGATTCCTCATTGGATATTTTAAACATGGGGTAAAATGCTGTGGTATACAAAATGTTTTGATGCAGTGGTTGGAGTTTTTTTTTGGGCAAGGGTCCTGGATGCCTCATGTAGTTTTCAGTTACCCCTTAGTTGCCAGCCACTTGCATTGATTTGAATGCTCACTGTGGTGGAATGCAGTCATATGGCGGTTGTTGCTAGAGAACTGGAGATGGCCCACAATCTGTTTTGGTGCAATGAATCACACCACAAGTGTATGACAAAGTGTTTTTTAGACAGTTTTTTTAAAAAAGGAAAGAGTTTGCTAATAAAATTCCATTGGTCAAGATGGGCCACATACCCTGGTGTTAGTCAATGTGAGAACGGGAAGAAAGAAGAAAAGCCACGGTATTTGTTTAATGTGGCAAAGTATTTGAAAATCGTGTACAAAATTGTTCCTGATTTCAGGCATATACATAATATAAAACAAAATTCATATTGTTTAGCATACAAACACAAATAAGGTCAACCCCACTGTGTTCTAAGGCATGGGGGTTCTTTTTGACCTGTTAGCTAAACACAACATCTCTGAATATATTAGGGTAATTTTACAATTTGTAAAAGAGGTTGTATTGCAGGATGATGTTGTGAGATGGTCGAGGATATGAGATGAATTGGATTCAATAGGGGGGGTGCACTAAAAAGTGCCAATAGTGTATGATATGGCTGTTGAAAAACCAAATGCAGAGCTGTTGCATGCAGCAGAGACGCTGTATGGAAAAACGGCACAGTTTGTTGATTGTAAAGGTCCATTTTTAGCCTTGTGGACAAAAACCATGTGTTGAAAAATCACTGTTATGTGCCCAAGAGAAGCAAACCACACCTCATGTCAACGCCTTTGCATGAATTGCCCCTTCATTTTTGGTGGTGCGTTTTTTCTCCAGAGTAGAAAAAGTATTTGAGGAGAGACGGGCAGAGACCACCCCACGTCACTTCAAAGAACCGTTCTACAACCCCACTGCAACACAGACTAAACTGCATACAAACACCTGCACAAAGTGGTTCCCAACCGCTCCGACATAGTTGAATGGAAGTGGTTTTGAGCCTGGCTGAGCATGCAGTACACCCTTACTACTTACTGCAAGTCTGAAAGGGACTGGTCCTGGGAGCAAAAAAAGGGCCCCCAGGAAAGAGACCTTGCCTTTTTCTCCAGAAAGAATAAGCAGACTGCAAAGTTTGCAAAACCAAAAATGTGTCCTTGCCAAATAGAAATTTGGACAAAAACTTACATTAGTTTTATAATTTGTTGTATTTTTGCCATGTTTTTGCCTACTTATTGGTAATTTGAGCTAATAAAGGCTACATTTTAGGCTAGGTCTATATTTATCCAGCTATGTAAGGCAATGTAAGGTATTTATTTCTCTTTGCGGGTTTAATACTTGTGGAGTTAGGATCTGGCAGAATTTCTAGAGGAGAAGTTCAAAGTCTGGATCTATTTACAAGCTGAAGCAAATGTAATTTTGTGCAAACAGTTAAAAATTCAAGACAAATAAGTGAGCTGTTATAAATGCCAAATTATAAACAATTTTATGCTGCCCATAGTGAGCATCTCTTGTGTTTACTCTTCCAATGAACAGGTCTATTACCATAAAGCAAACATGAATGCCTCTCAGTTCTTCACTTTTTCTCTTAGTCTGGACTGCTGTATAGGGTATTAAAAGATTTTTAATACAAATAAAATAAATTATTATTATAAATTATTATAATAAAATCACCTTCAATATCACATTATTAAACTCTGAATATCTCTGTTATTGCATTGAGCTGCATGTAATCTCCAAGACGGGAATCTGCTAAATCTTTAGTTAGCGCATGATGACACAAAGGATGATTTGTTATTACATGTTCAAAAATTCTTCAATGCATTTGGTAAATTAGGCAATGATCAATGATTACAAGGCATCATTGGAGACCCTAAACAAAAGCCAAAGGATTTGACCTCCTGTCCTGGTAACATCTAATTCTTCCAGTCACTATGGAAGTATTGGAAGGTTAAACTAGTCAAGAGGATATATTACTTTGGCTTTGTTTGTCAATGTACAGATTGATGGTTGTGCCCTTCTGAAGGGCACGCTGGTTGAAAAAAACATGAGAACCTAAGGTCAACATAATATAAGTTCGCAAACTTTTCTGCAAAATGGTCTTAACAATACTGCTCACATGAAATGATGCCATATTTATAGTTTGACATCTAAGCCATTGCATTTCCTCATTGAATGTTCAGTGCTTCTTGTGTTTTAAGCACATTTCTGGACTATGGGTATTGGAATGAGCTTATTTCTAAATAAACACAGCTGTGTAATTCCCAATGTATTCATCTTTCCACAAGCTCTTCCAATTGTTTTGGGTTATGAAGCACAGTCAACCAGCACCCCAATCACAAATTGTCCATTGTTCTAAAATATCCCAGCGTGCTCACAACAGGCTTTGATTGGTTTTATGCAGTTTAGTGTAACAGTTCCAAGAATCTGAAATATTAAGAGGGTAGAGAAAGAGATTACAACGTTTCCCATGAAAGTCATTGGTAGATTGTATTATACATTGCAACTGGGCTTCTACCAAGGCTTAAAGCTCAACTCTAGGCACAATTTATGGTATGATAGCCTGAAAGGATATATAATAACTTTGTGTGCATTAAATGCCTTGAAAAATGCCGATATTTTCATATAATGTAGTAGGGGCATAATCACTGTATTGTATATAGCATGTGTTGTGTAAAGAACCCGGGAGGTCCCCATTACAGGCTGCCTGGAAAAAAACTAGAGGAGGGCAGATATAGGACCGGTCACCCTGGACAAGGGGAATGAGTAACAGTGATTGGTCTTTATTCCAGGTAATTCCTATGTGTTTTCCATGTAGGATTGCAACCCAGATCTAGAAGAAATAAAGCATACAAAAAATAAAATTAGAATACTCAGGTCTATTATATTTAGACAATATTTTTGTATCCTGGCGTTTTAAATACTTGGTAATCCCACCATGAAGGTTCTTCAGTTTAGTAACACTTACCTGTTTTTTTGCCATCTTACCATGTAAATGAACACTGAAGAAACCATCACCGTCACACTTGCACTAAAGCACTTCTGATTCCTTGGTTGCTTTTTTCCCTTCCTGTCTGGGACTGCAAGAGGTACCATCTCAATGCCATCTCAAATTGGTGTACATAGACTACTTGCATTAAAACACACGTTTAATGATGTATTAATAATTCTGCTCTGCCTTACGTGACCCACATTTGTAATTTCAGCATGCTTTTAGACAGATTTAAATGAAGTCTAAATAGCATGCAACTGAACAGGTGTAGAATATCCAGCCATCCATAACATTAAATATATTACAACAGTTTGTTAAAGTGACTGTGTCACATCTAAGTACGAAGTCATCAGTCACGGGCACAGTGTAAGGTGATCATATTAGCTACATGCTAAACAGCCAAATAATTACACGAAATGTAATCTCACCAAGATCTGCATAAAGCTCACCTCTGTAACATCACAGATTAGAGAATTTGCATGAATGAGCCATACTATGCTTGCCTCAAATACAAGTTAAGTCTATTTTAATGTTCGAGGAAGCACTAGGTTACCAAAATAGGGGACAACCTATAATGCAAAGCATAGTCTTTGTCCCTTGTTGTAAGTACCAGTAATTTGGAAGAAGGTTTAACCCAGCCCCTATTCTGTAGCAGAGGTGGTTTACAGCAGCCATATAGTCAGTGTGTGTTGGAACTGTTATGGGAAGACAATAATCGTTGGTAGGTAGTGATCATATTTTTTTAGGTAAATTTTGGCATTGGTACATCTTTTGCAGTGCCTTCCTTCCCATGCCTTTTTTTTTGGCTTTGCTTATTCAAAGTAAACTCCTACGAACGGCCATCATTGATAGCACAATTCATCCACAATATAACTCAATAAAGGTTGCCGTAAATTTTCGGCAAAACTGTTTGCTAGCCAAACCCTGGTGCATTTGACCATCCCTATGAACACCAAAGTTGGTAAATATGGTTTAGCCAACAGCAATGCTTTGATTATTACTGCATAGAAAAGTCCTGACTTATTGAAGCTCTCCAAGACTGGAAAAGATAGATTATCATGAAAGAAACTGGGTGATCCAGAAAACCTGGAATATATCTGGTCCAGGATTGAAGATATTTGCCAACCAATAGCATATTTTTTTTAAGAAATATATTCCAGATTTGCTGCGTCACCCAGGTTATTTCATTATAGTCTATTTTCTCCAGTCTTGAAGAGCTTTCATAAACCAGGCCCAAAGTGAGGGTAAATCAAACCATTGGGGTAACTGACAGCAGTTGCATCCCCAAAAGTTGACCCATCCTTTCAACACTCCACCTGAATCTAAAAGAAAATGGGAACAAAGTTTTAATGATACAAACCCTTTTATCGTAATGGTAAATTTGAATTCCCCAAGGAAGAGACAAACAACATATTTATAAAAATATATTTCAACAAGTAGTAAACAGTACAGGAATTTATCAATACATGAAGTAAATAAACAAATGATCATATAGCTTCAGAGCAAAGTAGAAAATTAAAATGATCTGCATGTGATACTTCAATTTATTATACAATCTCTACTTATAATTGCAAATTTATTATGAGAGCAGCCGATGGCGCTGCCAATTTTTTCGTGTGGTCGTTCCCTGTGCATAACTAGAGAATATCATAAAAAGGAAATGCTGACTTAAGCACTGAAATTATACATACACTGATTTTTGCCCTAGAACACTGGATCACTACAAGCGTGTGTTTGTCACTGTACAGTGTAATGTGTAAAACTCTAAAATTCTAAATGTCTGAAATATTCACATGAACCTGCTTATTTCCAGATGTTTGTGCTTGTAATAAAAAAACACCATTGATCATATTTTTTTAATTCTTGACAAAATATAAAAACTCACAAAGTCTTTCAGAAAAAAAGTTTTTGCTCTTATCGACCTTTTTTTCTCCGAAGTTCAACTACTGCAAATATACATTGCCCCATTTTATTAAATAACCTCTCGCGGAATAACAAAAAATCCGCATCAGTTTTTAAAATGTATATGATATTTTTTTTTTTGAACTTTTAACATGTGCATACAAAAAATAAATGGCCCATTAATGGATAGAAGTTTTTTTATATAATATATATTTTAAACATATATTTTATGCAAATAAGTTAAGACATGAGATAAAGGCATTAAAATAACAATATGAGAAAATAGCAAATAAATTATATTTGGAACAACATGAAACAATAGATTATTTTTGATAATATTTAAATTTATTTTCGATCTTTTGCAGAGGCTTGCGATTCTTGGCGTGAAAAGCTCAGGAAATGCAGGTCTCCTTTCAAGGGGAGATGTCTATCGTTCAACGCACAACGTTTTTTTTTTTGTATTTAAGTTGGTAATAGAACATGTGAATATTTTAAGGCTCAAAACATGTATATATGATGAATTGGTGGTCTTGATGACCACCAAATATGTACAATGTAAAGTCATTACACAGTGGAAGCCAGCTGGGTATTGATAAGTTATCAAAATTCATCAGAAGACCAAATATTGCTTTAGTAAAAAGTGGTTGATTCCTTGTTTTCAAAACTTTTCAGTAGACTTTATTGGTAGAAGACATTACCACAGAGCATCCATCATCTTGTCTAAAGTTCCAATGTCTATGCCATATTTGCTCTGTTATCTAGACATCTCAGATGCCAAATTTCCAAACTCCGAGGTGGTGCAAGTGAATACTGAACATCCAATGACTTCTAGATACTTCACAAACTTTACTCCACAAGACTGACCCCCTAACGTACACAATTTTTGGTTCAACATTACAATGTAGTTGATTTGTTTTGTTATTGATGACTGGTGCTAATCTGTCTCTAGAACAAGTTGGCCACTTTTAGTCCTTTACTAACAATGACCCTAAAATATTACAGGATTTGTCAAGTTCAAAATGCAAAAAAAGGGGGAGTTGGTTTATTGTCAAGTTTCTCTGTCACTTTCTCCAACTGAGTAAAGTTCTCCCAGTCTTTTAAAGCGAGGACCCCAATCACTGAGGTAGTCAAAATTTTGATCAGAGTCCGAAGTTGAGGATTCCAAGGAGCTCAGGGAACCAGCCACTGATCCCCGTCCCTCATACCCATAAATCTGGATTGAGTCATATGGTGGAGCAGTAGGATCATTGTCAGCTTCGTGAAGCCTTACATTAATAAATTCATCAACATCAACACCATTGGGAGTAGAGGTATGACCTTGTCTGGGCATGAACTGAAAATCAGGCTTGATGTCCTTGCGTGGTAAATATCCATTTATACCATCTGGATTTTGCAAGGTGGCAATATCAAAGGCCTCTGTGTCTTCTTCTCCCCCACCTTCATCATCATAGCGGATTATATTTTCACGGACATCTTCATCGTCCTTAATTATAAGAGGCTCGTTTTTGTGTCTTCGGAGGGTGACAAAGAGCACAACAATAACTAAAAAAGAAAATAGTTAAAAAAATTATCACAGATATTAAAATATAAATATATGTGCCTATTTAAAGCTGAAAATTAATGACCATATTACACTTTAAAACAGTGTTTCTTGAGCCTTTTAACATAGGTGAACCCCTGGAAATACCCTTCAGGTCTTCAGGGAATATTGATGGCCATTGGGAAGGCTGCTGGAAGGATTATTGGTGTCAGTTAAACTGACCTGAAAGGCATAAATTCCTCATTGCTCCAGGAACCCCTAGAAACCTTTGGAGGAACCCTAGCTACTTACTTGTTGATTTCGGTGGATCTCCTCCCAGCAACAAGTAGAATTACACTTTAAAGTGTCTTGAAAAACATTTTTGTTTCCATTTAAACTATAAAGAAAGTGGAAATCTAATCTAATCATTTTTTTTGCCATCTATATTCAATTGGAAGATTTTCTTTCATTTCCTGTCATGTAGACACAGCAAGAAACAAGAGAAAGAAATATGCCAGATGACTAAATCAAAGGTCTCCATTGGAAGATTTGCCTTCTATTCCTGTTTGGGTGGCAAAGTGCTGTTTAGTGCTGATAAAAATGGGTAAGAAAAGAGAAAGCCTGATCAGCAAGGGCAGAATTAAAAACCTGATAGGGTTTTTAACCCTTCCAAAAAAACAATTTAGGGGCTTTAGATACAACTTTATTCCCTTTGCCAAGTTTCACTCCAAGACAAGGACTTTCCAGAAAAGTAGTAGCAATAGTGATCTTTACATTTCTCATGAGAGCCTACAAGTCTATGTGGAACTTCTGCCTCTCGAAAGATTGACAGCACAGACATCAGACATCACCACTGTTAACAGCAGTTCCTTCGGTTCATGAAAAATACATTTATGGAGAAATCTAGCTGTCGTTTTGTCTCCCTGGCTTCACAGTTCAAAATCAGGCTACATTTCTAGGCTATCATTTAATCTAATACAACTCTATCCATGTTCTGAAAAAACAGCATTCATTGTCAAAGGAGCATTTATTCTGGACTCCAAAAAATGTCAATAATTAGGAGTTACATCAGTCACTCAGTTTTACTCTATCACTATCTATCAATCTATTCTGTTTTTCACATGAACATAACACTATATTTTGTTGTAAATATGTAATAAATGTAAATGTAATAAATGTTTCATATATCTATCTATCTATCTATCTATCTATCTATCTATCTATCTATATATATATATGTGTGTATAAATATATATATTAGAGACCATGTTGTTATATTACAAGTTTAAATAAGAAAAAAAAATGTTAATCATTTTACTACTTCTGCTGTTGAACACCTTATCACCAATAAATGTGAATCAGCGTCCAAAGTTGGCTTGATAACTGGCACTTCCAGGATGTGTCCCCCACGGTGCACACCACTTCCACCAGTTGACCTCCATGTTGGCACAAAGATCCAGTGAGCACTTTGGGGTAGACTGAAGACTGACACTTCTAGAAGACTCCAGACTCCTAGAAGTTTTTCTGTATTTAGAAGATGATCACTCTATAGTAAAATAGTGTTCAGAAGCTCAGGCAGCTGGGAAGGTAAGTCACCATGTTCTTTTTTTTATAGGGGAGCTTCTTTATTTGAATGCAAGATAATGAAAGGGACATTTTTAGGTAGTAAAGCAGAGTTTTATCCTAGCATTGTAAAAATATTATTTGTATTCTAACTAGAAATGTTTTAAAAATTATTTCTAAAAAAACTTATTTCTATAACACACGGCTGAAATAAAAGTCGCCATTCTCTGATAATATGTTAGCAGGGAATATATCAAGCATGCAGGTTCATTTTTTTTTTTTCCATTATTTTAATTCATTGTGTTCCATTAAACTGTGTGTGGTAAGAGTAAAACTTTTCAGTTTGTACTTTTTACCCAATATGAGGTCTGCCTACAATAAATTTAAACAAGAAATCCAAATGCCAAGAAGTGTCTTACAAAGCTCTTAACATCTCCAGCGTGCAGTGTATAGATGCATTCATTCTACTGTTATGGAATAGGTCATTTAAATACTTTTAAATTCACTTCACTGCTCTTCCTGGTTTCCGATCAAAAGCCATCTTAATTCAGTCCCTGGGGCCCCAGAGAATATCTGGATACATGGCATATCTCTTTTTTTTAAACAGGTGGGTAACTTTATTTTATTGCAGAAGTAACATTGATGGTCCTTTTTGTATTCCAAAATACTGTCTGATCACTTTTTTCTTTGAAAAACTTTAGTAATGCTTTAAAGCCTCCCAGGACAAAACCTGTTTTTGATGCAGCTTTGGCAGACCTGGATGCAATGGTGTTGATTTACTAAAGGGGTAGAGCTTGTTCACTTTGCAAAATGTATATGAGCTTAGGGTAAAGATGGCGTCAGTTTAAATACCTAATCAACTGCAATTTCAAGAAGGATTAAGATATTTAGTGAACTTGTTATAGTGAACTTCATTTAATGGTAAATGTAATAGACCAAAATGCAGCAAACAAAAATGTTTAAGGAAATGGTTATGTTTGGAACCCTAAACCCTTGCTGAAACCCATCTTACTTGGCATAACCTAACACACTCCCACAATTGCTGCCTCGTATTAGCAACATAATTAAAGAAACCAAGCGGTCAAAAAAGACAGCTCGACAGTACGGGAGTCTTCTTATGATACCCGGAGTGTGCTTACTACTGATAGGTAAAGAGTCTAGGGAGGTCCAGCTTGGTCCCTTTTGGAGCAGAGTGAGGATTGAAGTTGTCCTACGTTTCTACATTTTTGGCTTGCATTGATCAACAGCTAAGATTTTCAGTTAAACAGTCATGGAAAAGGCCCATATTTTCACAGTTTAGTAAACACTCTATAGTATGCAGATGGTTCTCCAATAATTGCTTTCAAAAGCTACATTAACATGTTGTTATTAACATCCTAACTGTTAATTTCTACCCAAGGCCAAGTTAGTTTTGCACTAAAGTTCTGTTCAGCTTTCTTTATTACTCTTTATTTTCCTTAGAAACAATACAAGAATAAATATATTGTGTATATATTGTGTATACAAGTATATTCTACAAGGTTTATACTTACCTAAAAGCAGAACAATACATGCCAAGATTGCTATGAGTGCTCCCATGCTGAGACCAATTGGCAGGACATAAGCTTCGGCATTGCACGATTGGACCACACCATCGCTGCTGCAACCGCAGACCCGAATTGTCAGGGTGCTGGTACTGCTCATCGGAGGATTACCGCTGTCACTTATTATGATCGGTAGAAGGTACACTTCCTGCTTCAAACGGTTAAATCCATTATGCCGTGCCAGGATACTGAGTGAATTATCTAGAACAGAAGAGTGAAAATGCAGTCATTCAATACAGACATGAACATTTTTATCAACAAAACATAAGTATATTGATATGGTTTGTAAGAAAAAGTTGAGTGCTTTAATAAACAGAATTCTATATGTACTTGGGAGAAAAGCCTACAGGACCTTCTTTACTTATACCAATCAATATACCATAATTGATCTAACCTTGGGTACATCAATGGAGCAAACAAGAGGGAGAACATTTGAGTTGAGTATCTATATTCTGAAAACACAGATCTGCCCTGAAAATTACTGGCATTTGTGATACACAAAACTACAGCTCATCTTGTCCCATTTCTAAATAACAGAGGTTTACTACTATGTTAAAGTTTACAATAAAACGAATATTATGCTAAGATTTTTTTACATGGATAAAGCAGATGTCTGAAAGTGTAAGAAAATGGAATATGCTGAATTTTTAACATCCCATCATTGGTAAGTGATCAGCTAAAAACTCATACATATCTGGTCCAGTGTAGAGCTAACAGTGAAGATGGCGATTTCAATGTGTACAGCAATTATAGGTCCTGGACCTGTCTCCACTGCAAGGTGACTGCACAGGGTAAGTGTGTACCATAATCGGCACGTATGAAATGCCTCCTCGCTGAAGCTCACCACTCACCGAGTTTAGTTTTGCTTTAAAGTAACTCCCAGCATCCCTTATTCTATCCCTCCTAACATTACTCATGTGTTGAGGCTGTTAATAGCTTTTGTTGCTCATTCTCTTGCCCTAGTTTACTCAAAGTGCTCTAGGATTTCTTGTTCATTCACTATATCTTTATTTGTAAAATAAATACATACACTGCTTGGCCAAAAAAAAGTCCTCAAGCCTGTGGGGGAGGTGTTATGATCTGGGGTGGCTGTGGAACCAGTATTATGATGTGGGGTTCTTGTGGGGGTCAGTAATATATTCTGTGTTGCCTGTGTTACAGTGTAATGATCTTGAGTTGCTTCAGTTGTTTAGATCTAGGTTCAGCAAAGTTATGTGCTCAAAAACTGCAGACTATCTGAATGACCAGGTTTTGCCATCAATGGATTTTTTTCTTCCTTGATGTTTCAGGCATATGCCGAGAAGACAATGCCAGGGTTCATTGACCTTAATATGTGAAAGAGTTGTTCAAGGAGCACGGGGAACCCTTTTCACAGTCCAGACCATAACCCTAATGAGAAACTTTGGGATGTGCAGGAGAAGAATTTGTATGGTGGGCCAACTCTCCCATCATCAATACAAGATTTCAGCAAAAGAATAATGGATCTCTGGGGGAAAAAAATGATGTACCATTGCATAAGCTTATTGAATCGATTCCATGGCAAAGGCATGCTGTAATATAAGTTAAATAATAAGCTCATTGAAAGAATACCATGGTGAATGTGCCATATTCAAAACTAAAGGTGGTCCAAGTAAATACAAGTGTTTTGGCCAGGCCATATATATCTCAGTAAATATCAGTTCAAATATTCCAAATCTATGCAAAACAATTATCATTTCCAGACTACAGGTTAGCTTCTGTGATTAATAATGATATATAATGATTTCCTCCCACCTTTCAGCACAGGGTAGATAAGCAAAGAGCATATTGAAACCGTTAAAAAGCAGGTAAAATATGCAGTTCTTTTACATGTTCTTAAGACACTCAGCTATAGCCTCAGTAATGTCATTCAGCTATGGTACTATCAGCCCTAGACATAAAGAATTATGATTCAGCCTGGAGCTTTTTAATGAGAGAGTAAAAACATTTCTAATAAAATTTCAAATTGAGATGGTTCATGTTAATGCAGGAAAGGTTATGTTGCCAACTTCTCGACAATACACAAGGAGAATGTAATATCGTTAAATTGATATACACTAGTCCAGTTTTAATATCAAGTACATTTTAAACCTTTCACTGTACCCTCTATGGCTGTACAGCGAACATTCTGTATGTGCTGTCAGTATGTTTAGCATCAATACTCAAAGCTTTATTTAATCTTAAAAAGACACTTGGAAATGTCTTTTTATAAATCTTTGACTTTGCAGCTTAGCATAATACTAGACTCCTTTGGTGACTTTTAAGGGGATTATAACGAACTCTGCCTTAAATGAGCACTGAGAACCTTTTTTTATTAGAAATTGAGATTAGTCTCAGATGCTTTTTTTGGTTGTTACTGTGTATCGCTACAATAGATGCACATTTCTCCATGTTTTAGTTCTAAAATGCTGCATGTACAAGAAATGCAGTGAGCTATCTTCCTAGGCACTTTGGATTTGCTGTACTGAAAACCTAAGTGGGTCCGTTGCCCGGTTCTTCATTGCGAGATGAAAGAACCAATACGTTATGGAGAGATATTCTGAAGTCCAGCAAAGGAATGCCGGCACTACTCAAAGTTCCAGTGGCACCAGGTTGTGCATGGCTACCCAAACTTAGTGATAAAAATGGCTAGATTACGGTCTATAAGACATTAGGGGAAACATACTGTAGTCAGTGGGAGTGGGAATAAAAAAAACCCCAAAGCTAATTCATTAGTCAGTGGGAGTTAAACATGGGAGTTAAAAATGACCCGGATTTGCTTGTCACTGGGAGAAAAAAAATTGCCTGTGGTTAGTGGGGAGAAGAATAATTCCTCATTGTTGGTGTCAGTAGAATAAATTGTACCCCAGTGTCCTTATGAAAAAGTTTATCTTGTCTTTGCAATCAGTGAGAAGGATAGTGCCTTATCATTGGTGTTTATGCAAGGCTGTCCTTGTTTTGGGCAAAAATCTCACTTTTTTACAGTGGATTGATGAATAATTGATCAGAAATGAGCACTATTCTCTTCTATTGACAACAACACAACAGGGTGCCAATTTGTTCGTATTCCCGCCCTTCCCTCTCCATAGAACAGAATGTTGCTCTGTGTACATAGCTCATTCATTCATCTGTCACAAAACATCAGGAAAAAGCAAGCCTATTATTATCTTTTCAACACTACTACCAGTGCATCCAACTGACCTGCAATACAAGTTGGAAGCATCTAGATAATATATTACTGTATAATACTACAGACTCATTTTAAGCTTTTTACTTGAGTTGTGACTCCTGGTAAAATAAGGTAGCTAAGTAAAAATCATAGCCCTTACTTAGCATGTAAATTTTCCTCCATGGTTTTCAAGAACCCACTTACCCTTGGGCACCTGTGCAGATATACAGACGGGAATGTGTTTACCCTATCGTTTATGAATGCTTTTTACAGATTGCCACGCACAGTCTTACCTGTTGCTGATTATATGAGAATCTGAACTGCTACACATTCATACAATAGTAGGAGATCCAAACTCATGTTCTTTCTAAATTGCATGCTGTTTTTGTATAATGTGCAGTTCAAGGTTCATTCCTATTTTATGGCTAACAGTAGATGTTCTTTAGAAGCAGAGCATTACGTTACATGTCTGCAAAAGCCGTTACAACCTTTTGTTACTTGCAGACACTCAAAGCTGTTTGTTAGTTTAAAATCTACATTAACCAATTATTCCAAGTGCATTGCTAGGAAATTGCTATTAGCAGGAACAAATACTGACAATATATTAGCAGATGGAGACATATTGTTTAAAGTGTATTTTAGGGCAAAATAAATAGGCTGCGCTGTAGATGTTTATCCAATTGCCATCAATGCCATCAATGGTTCTGATGCTGGCTTTTTTTAGAACTTTAGGGCCAAATTTAGTGCCCCTGCCACTTGTTGTTAGTCTTGTAAAAGCTATTACCTAAAAAAGGCAAAAATACTCAACGATATATGTAGAATATCTCTTAAACACCTCCATATTTCTAAGGTACACTTTTGTGCTTGCAGGATTTTTAATCTGCCAGAAATCTAAAGAAGTTTAAGGGCCAATTGATTGCATCCAAAGGCACGTCAAATTGGAAGAGTTTGGCTAAACAGATGTAGAACATCTCTTCAATGCATGGGCACTTCTCTATGTCTTATGTCAGGTATACTTTTGGGTGCAGCATTTTTGATCTGCCAGAAACCCAATAAACCCGGGGCCAGTTGAATGCATGCAAAGATATAATTTTCGCAAAACATCCAATCTTCCTGCCCAATTTCTGGTTCAAATTCTACCACTGCCTCAGCCCTCAGATTTTATCTTTGTCTAGTGGTCCTGTGTTTGACTACAGAATATACCCTATATACCTCCCCATTCCTGTAACATACAGAGTTCTGTGGTCTACAGAGCCAGACCAAACAAGACTGACAACACTGCTTGGGATTTCGGTGGTGCGGAAGTATCATTGTCAGGTCAATAAGAAAGTTATCTTTTTCTGGATATCTAGCAGAAACAACATTGATTCCTGTGTACATACAGCATTCTAAAGACCCAAAGCATAGTTAAATCTGTATGTGATGGTGATTTATTCCATATGTTTACTTTTACATTTTTTATTGAATTTTCTTGGTAATACTAGTTCAAATTTGCCTTTTGACTTTTATAAAAGTTTCATCAGCCATTTCTGCATTCAATGAATGTAAAATATTCCAAGTCTTTGAAAACTAAGAAATAGAAATGACATTTACAACTTTCCTACTTCTACAAAACAGTTGGTAGCATTTAGAATGACAGAAGTCAAAGTTATGTTGGGTATTGCTCAGATATTCTGTTTTGCTTCTTAAGTTAAAAAAAAAAAGTTAGGTGGACATCCCTTTAAATGTCATCGGCATTTTTCAGTTTTAATGAGCTAGGTTGTATGTGAAAATGTGGCAGTTAGTGAAAATGTGTTTGTTTTATGTGTTTGATGGGCTTTGTTATAGCTTGAATGCACCCTTAACTGCATTTTATATTGATTTAACCCAGTAATTTGTCAAATCCAAACTCTGATGAAGAGTACATTGGAGGTCACATTAAGCTGTCAAAATGATAACGTATATGGAAAATAATGTTCAAGTAACATACTGGCTTGTATTACTATGAATGAGAAGAGCCTAGGGGGAAATTTGTTGGAAAACAATATATACTCTGAATAATAAAAATAACACAAGAACACTCACATACATATATAGAATTTCTGTCATGTGCAGTACGTAAAATATAGCAGATTGTGATATTTTTTAAAACCTAATACATTACATTATTATTATCTTGTATTTATATAGTGCCAAGATAATACTCAGTGCTTTACAAAGTCCATAGTCATGCCACTAACTGTTCCCCTGAGGAGCTCACAATCTAATGTTCTTGCTATACTCATAGCTCTTTAATACAATCTAAGGCCATTTTTGAGGGGGAAATATTATATCTGTTTGTTTTTGGGGATGTCAGAGGAAACCAGAGGGGAAGAAGGACACTTTCTAAGCGAGGGAAGGTTTAGCTGCCCCTATCCCTGCAAAATACCCCTCGGTTTTCAAAGGCATGTGGCCTGGTTTGGTATAGAAAAGGGCAGCACACGCTTGAAGCCTGTTGCATATTTTCTATGTTACCCTGTAGCATACATAAAAATACCCTCTCTCTGCTGGCTTTTCATGATAGCAGCTTGCCTATTAGCAAGACCATTGAATATGGACATCATGTTTTAGCAAGATTCAAGCCCTACAGATCTCAAAGTACTTTGGCACTAAGTTTGTGTTTGATAAGCATCAGGGCACTATTGCTATTCTGCTCAGATTATTTGCCTGGACCTGGATTACACTTTGCCTGCCACCTGCCATTGACCATTTGCGTAGAACTGGATTACACTTTGCCACCTGCCCTGACCATTTGCCTGGACATTGGACTTTGCCTGCCTACTCCCTCTATCGCCTGCTGGATACCACCTGTCCTTATGCCCAAGCCCTGACCCTGAGGGCACCAACCTGGTGACACCTTGCAGCAAAAAGATGATCAGCCTCTAAGGCTCCTGAACTACCACCCCTTGCGGGATGCTCAGGTGAAGACCAGGTATCACTTGATCACCTCAGATGATTTCATGCTACCTGCATGAGAAGACCCTAAGACGAGCTTTACAACATAAAGGTTTATTATTCTATAGCCAAAGAACAGAAATCTTTGAGATAACAACTTCTCTTACAAATACTGTCAAACACAAAAGACCAAAATGGAGCAAAGAAATATGAATTGTAAGGCTTGCATACACACAACAGCCATAAAACACATATTTCAATGTGTGGGGCTTAGTTATGTGACCTGCTTAGCTTGTACAGCCTGGATTAAAGTTCTTTTGTCTCTGTCACAATTACCCATGGCATAGGTTTTCAGTATGTATACCTGATGAAGGAGTACCATGGTGGAATTTAGCCCCCACAGGTCTGCTATTTTGTACTAGCTGCCTTAATGAATCAGAAAATGCATTCATTTCTTTATAATTTATGATGATATATTAAAAGCCACTAGTAAAATTTAGCAGACTAAGCAATATTATGAAATATGACAAATTGATTCAGTACCAATGAATAAGGCACAGCATATTCTAGTGTGGTGTACGGACATCAATGCCAAAGTGTCCTTTGCTACTACCTTCAATTACCTTCAATATCTAGAACACCTCTATTGACCGTGGAGAGCAGAAGCAAACACAGCTTCTTAGGTATTTGTCTCACGTCTGAATAAATGAATAAGCTCTAAGCTGACATTCACCCACTGTGCAATTGACTGACCCTCTCGCATTAATGCCAGCTTGGCTTTGTTCCTATGTGAAGGTAAATGAACGCACAAAATGTCAGGCTATGAGACAGGAGAAATCCTTCTCTTCTGCATCTCGTTTACCTCGTTTACCTTGGGGAGCCGCCAACAGAACAACTGGCATGTGAGCTTGCAGCTTAGCTGTATTACATAAGTTCTGCATGTGTCCGGTGTCATTCTAAGCCCTACAGGACACACACAACTAGATCAGAGATATGTGATTGTACTGAACTGTAATATCATGGCATATAATAGATTTCTATATACAAAAGGCTGCATTAAATATATTTGTGATCAGGTCTGTCCCATGTCCTCCAAAATGAATATTTATAAGCAGGTTGGATGGGAACCTGTAATGTGCTCATACAGGGCAAATCATCAGGTTTATTTTACACTACTCAAGTACATTTGGGTATCCTGAAACACCCAGGTTCTCCCATGATAATCTGTCCTCTCCACTTTTGGAGAGTTTTAACAAAGCAGGCCCATTGTTTGTGTCAACTTATCAATCTGATTGCTATTAGCCTTTGCTTTGTAAACTTTTGGCTTTAGTTGGGCTTTAAGTTGTATGTTAACCTTGGTAATGATAGTCTACTATTTGCTCCTTTTATGGTCTGGTAAATAAAATATCAAAAGCATTTGTATCTAGTTAACCAGTGCACAGAAATACAAGTTGACCCTGTGAGAAGTCTTATAAGTTGGTGATCCCTAATGACCCCTATACTGCCTAAGCTTACAATGTTCCAAGCTATCTCTGTGTTATGGAGAACAGGAGGCAAGGGGGTAGCCTGCAGACCTGACCTAGACGACCTAACCCTCCATGCAGTACATTGAGTAAAACATTGTCTCTAGTACAGAAAGTGTTTTTTTTTTTTTGGTAAGGCCACCAAGTGAAAATAGGAAAAGTTACACAAAAAAAAACAAACAACAGCACTACATCCAATGGCCTATCATTTGCAACATTAAAATTTTTTGTACTTAGTACACAAAAAAAAACAGACTTTATGTTTATAGTTTGACCATGGGTTTATTGGCTATTTGTTGAAAGGTGCAGGTAATGATAATATTATTAAAACCCATTGCCTATTATATAAAGCAGACGAAATACACATATTGTAATGAATCTTTTTGCACGCGCCTTTTCCCTTTTATGTAAAATGATAACATAAATGAGAAACACATGAAAGGTGAAACAGAAAAAGTACTAAATGTCAGCTTTGCAAATGGGGACAAAAAGCATGAAACTTAGAATAAGTAGGTATAACAAAAGATTCTGCAGCAGGATGCCAGCAAGCAGCGGGTGAACCATTGTAATGTACAATTCAACTTTTGCATTTCTGAAATGCTGCATATCGGGTCTTTGTGTTTCGGAAAATACTAAAGTTCAGAAAATGTGTCCATTGTAACAAACACTAAGTGGGGTTGAAACGATAAAACAATTATACATTGTGTACACAGAAAGTATCTTTCAAGGTCTTTGCTGTCAAAAACTCAATGCGCCATAGAAAATGTAGTCACTTCATGTGGGGTTGAAGTGGAGGACGCTGGGCTGATTTGACCACCCACCAAATGGACAAATCCTTTCACTGAAGTCCTTGTCCCGGATTCTGCTTTTAAGATCTCAGTGTGGATGGACCACCGGGTGACAAAGTGCGAACCCCTTCTGTTTCTCTCTAGTGCCATCTTTTATGACAGGTAATAGGGAAAGTAGGACAGATAGTGATCTCGCTGGATTATACAGCTCCATCTAATATTAGTGTTTGAAGATGGCATTTTATGTTACTTTATTCTTTCATTCTTCTGTAGTTAAAGGTTTAAACAGGTAATCTTGTTTATTATTAGGAAGAGTGTTTTGTGTGCTTGAAGAAAGAAAAGAGGTGTATAAAATATGCTTTTAAAGCTATTGTTAAAAAATAAAAGAGGAGAAAACTAAACTCATTTGAGCAAGCATTTAAATACAAACAACGCTTTTTACGATATTAACCCAAATCCCACCTACATTTTACGAATGACAAAATCTTACAAATGTGATGTTGTCAAGATAACCCTGACTTTTCTCATATAGCGTGTAAAAGGTCACCACTCTGCTCTGCTAAAAATATTCACATCTGATATTCATCCCTCTAATGTGACGCTTCAATAACTTTCAGGTGTCACCACAATCATTGACAGTTAACTGAGAAGATTTACTATACTATGGAATCGATGTTATACGATGAAGATAAAGGAATAGGAAAGGGAATGGTATGTGTTTTATATATTCTACAAACATAAAAGTCATTGGTGGAAAATCTGTTGGAGGTTGGAATACATTGAGCCTTTGTTGACTTGGTATATTAAAAAATTGCTAATACTTTTTTAACACTTTGGATCAAAATTTTTGAATTGGATTATTTTGATTGGTCATTATAGGTTACTGCAATTTAAAACTTGCACAATATAATATTAAATTCTACATGAGGGAAGTTATTTAGGACTAGAGGAGTACCTAGGCAATAGCATGGGCAGAAATTTCCAAGATGGCAGAGCTGGAGGGTTGGCAAATTTCATGTCAGTGAGTTACTGGGGGTCATTGGGACCTGGGAGTCCACCATATTACCTGTGCTATGACCTTATATACAGATCTCAACTGAAGCACCCTAGAATTAAAAATGTGGGAAAGGTGATACAGCTTGATGCTGGCTTCTTGCACAGGTAGGAAAGTGACAGTAGAGTTTACTGCTTCTCTATTTTTGCACCTATCTTCTCTGTACAGGTTAGCACTATGTGTAGGTCTGTGTATAAGATGGGCAACACAAGAAGTTCCAGTAGTATGGGAGGTGACCATAAAGCTATGGACTGGCAGCCATGGTTCAATTCTAACTGTAGCCTTTTCCCGTTTAGTCCACTAAAAGTATGAGACACTGATTATTAATCAAAGGACAACTTAGGGGTGTCAAAGGACTTTTTAGGTATGCATGTGTGTAAAGGGGGCAATTACCCTAAGGAGAAGAGGTGTGTCAAGGAATGGCTTGTAACTTTGCAAAGAGTAAGATAACTCATAGCTAAAGCAGAAATGGAATTCTTAAGACGGCCATCAAATTTAAAGTAAAATGCTGCTGATCCTATATAGAAATCATTACTGCAGAAATTGCAAATATATTGAAAAAATCTGGGCATGGTAGACTGGCGTTGGACAGGAAACTTTTGTCAATGAAAGTTTTTGGTAAGTTGGTGATATATAATCAAGCAGCATACTTTTGTGAGTCCAGAGTGGCCTAATATAGTCATCAATGGTTGTTAATATGCAGGTGCTTTATCTGTTTTAAAAAATGTTTGGGGGCATGGTGGGGGCACAGCTAATATTGGGCTTGAAAGCTTATATTTTAGGGAGATATAAACGTGGCATGCAAAGATATATCAACATATTAAAAGCTTAAAGTAGCACATGCATAACTCTTTCTAACTTAGTAACCAACCAATTTAGTAATATAATAAGAGATGTTACATAAATAAATTCAAACTTTGTATAAGCTTGCATGCTTATATGCAAAGGGGGAAATGAAGGGGCATGGGTGAAAGTGCTGTTTATTGGACAAAAACATCAACCCACACAATAGCTTTTTTCTACAAACCAGCTGTATATTCAGAAGTCTGAAAGTACACATAGATAATTATTGCACTATTTTTTCTAAACTAAGTGATTCTGATATATTATATGTGTTTCTTGGACCCCTAAGAACAAGATGTGATGCAATAGGTATATGTTCACAGATATCCAAGTGTATAGTGTATACATGGAACCTATAGGAGCTCAACAGCAAGTCGAACGGGTCCACATCTGTAGAATCTATCGCAATAACTGAGCCTAGTGCTCACTTTCCTTTGGTTGGCCATATCCATTTATTGACAATCTTACCAGACAAAGGGCTACACTTCTAAAACAAGGAATGAAAGACAAATATGGTTATAAAACTGGATTTGGAGAGTTTAAAATGTTTGGCTACATAGGATAATCCTCTGATGTTATCTCTCCTTTTTGGCACTGGCATATTCCACGATGACAATGCTAGGATTCATCAGGCTTAAAGAGTGGTTCAAGCAGAATGAGATTTCATTTTCACCAATGGATTGCCCACCACAAAGTTCAGACCAGAATCTTTGGAATGTGCTGGAGAAGATTTTATCTCCCATCATTATTGCAAAGTCTTGGAAGTATAGTTAGTTGCATATGTTTATATGTTTATACAGGCAGTGTATAATTGTATTTACATGTTTAATATTGTCTCAGATGGACTTGTTCGCTTTTAAAAAGGACCATTGAACAAAAGCTATAAATCTGGAAGGGGCATTGCAGAAATGTTGATAACTACTTAGGTTAAAATGATACATGACCCCTTACCTAGTTCACTGACGCAGAACCAACATCTAACACTACTTTATCAAATTGCCATGTCAGAAGGGTATTTATCAATATATACCCGTCCTAAATGTAGACAACATAAAAGACGAATGAGATAAATGAAAAAAAAAATATGATTTGTAAAAAAAAATCAAGTAATGGCAAAAATAAAACCTAAGTAGATTTGTATCTCAGCATTGTGTTTTTTGTAGCAATGTAACAAAATTGATTCATCAACTCTAAATATCTTGCTGTCTCTCCCTAAAAAAAGCCAACTGAAGTATTAATAAACAAAATCTTGCATTTTCCATATTGATGTTATCATTTTATTGTGAAAACAAAAGGTCATCTCTCCAATGAACTATTTCTTGACCTTTTAGAGGTAACTGAACCTTTCACACTTATGTCTTGTATCAAAATATACAGTTGTCAGCTCAAGTCAGACATGAACTAAATGGAATTCATTTAAAGAGAACCAGTCACCAAAGGGCAACTGAGATAAATCCTCGGACAGAATTTTAACTCTCAAGGATTACAAGGATTTTTGATTGACAGATTTTCCCTTCCTGCCAGAGTAGAGGTGACAGGATAAGTGTCAAGCCTAAAGACTGTCCTCAAACTTTATAGTGATATAATAAACTAAAAAAACATGATAAAGTGTAAAATATCAGCCATAAGCTAAACAAAAGTCAGGACAACATCTCTGAGGGCCTTATAGCCAGATATTGGGTTATTTCTTCCTTATGGGGTCAACAACTGGAACTTTCATGGATTGGAAATGTGTTTATCAGTTTAGCACTTTCAATTGTATAGAATAAAACATGTGATAACATTGTACATCCAGCCTTTCGCACTGAACAGAGCAGCTAACTTTTATTAAGGCGAAATTTGGAAGACAGCATAAAAAAAGTGTTAAATGCTGAAACCATAGTGTGTATGGATTATCTATCAAAGAGACTGCAATGTTAAAGCTATATTAGTGAAAATGGCTTGTTAGAAGGTGCTCTTCAACTGATTTCAGATGCCATATTTTTGTCATAATTTGTATGGATACCAGAACAAAGACTGACATATCCGAGCCAAAAATAATTAAAATATATCCAAGGCATTCTTGCTTTTCTCTATTCACATGGAGTAGAAAAAAATTCAAACCTGTATGGCTTGTTCTGACTAGCAGAAATCATGGTGGATCATTGGCGGCTACATTGGTGCCAATGACCACCACGTCCATCACTGTAACTACCCAGTGTCTTGTGATGAGCAATTGGCAAACATTTGTATCTCTATAGATCATTTATAGGACCAGGCACTACTTGAACCATCTGGCATGTGGCCATACTTAAGAAGAGGTATCCTCAGTGCTTTACAGCTACCCAGTAGCCAAAAGTCTGAAAAAACTCTAAAATATTTATTTGCTGTCTGTGTTCTATTGAGATTTTATCTCCCGTTCTGTCTTTGGATAAAAAAATAAAAAGTCTACAAAGCAATTTCATCAAATAAAAGACATCCTCTCTAGACAGTTGCTATTAAAATGAAACTATCCATGAAAAGATTTCCCCATTCTTTTAGCCAAGGAATATTGGGTTGGAGCTCGGTGGGAGGGTGGTGGTTGGGAATTACAGTAAATAAAAATAAACCTTTCAGAAATGGTAAAACAATCTTTTTATTATGTACATTTTAGATTTTTTTAATTATTTGGATGACAGTACTGCTTTACGTTAGGTTAGGCTTATTGACATCAACTTCCAATGACCATATTGGTACTTGGAGGTCCTATTCCTACAAACAAAAAAATTTGGTTTTTCAAAAGTAAAACCCAAAAAAAAGTAAAAAATAGAGGAGATTCTGTCATCAGACATCATGTGGATGCATTGCTGATTTACGGAATGTTTTACGCCATATAAATTTCTGCTAGCATCTCACTTTGTAGATTTACTGCTGCTGTTTTGCTTCACTTCTCTCTAGCAGTTTTACTGTCCGTTGATTGCTGAAGATACAGCGATCCTATGAGACAAATCACTGTTTCATAAACATTCTGATCATAGCGTCCTTATGATGCCATAGTTTAAGAGGAAAATGCTTATATATTTAATGGCCTGGTGGGACAGATTCATTTATGTTTTGGTTGAATGAATGTTTTCCTGTTGAATGCCACCTTTACTTTTAGTATAGTCTTATTTTATAGCAATTTTGGAGAGATATCTGGTTAGATCAAAGGTTCCTAATAATTTTTAAAGCCCTTTGAGAAGATAGTCCAGGAGGGTAACGATTCAGATTGTTCAACAGGATGCTTATTCGTGTAACCAATTAGTAATAAAGTTTACCCAATGAATTGATATTGGTATTTGGGAAATATTGCAACAGTGGGTATGGGTGTCCAAGATTTAGCTGCTATATTGTTTTGCAATTGTTCCCTTTTACCCCACAGGGTTCCCTTTGTAAAGAATGAGAGCGGTAGGGATGACAATGATTCTGGTTTGTCAATGTGAAGGGGGGCATGGCTGTTCGTATGATTCTATAGCATGGTGAAGGGTTAGCTATTTTATAATAAGTATATATGGCATAAAAAAGGTATAAACAAGTAAAGCAATGAAAACTGAACTGTCTAAATTTGAACTCTGATGGATCAATCAAAGTATATATATATATATATATATATATATATATATATATAGGCAAGATTCCATGCATATTTTTGCTATTTCTCTAACAGACAACAGCTCAAATCACCAAGGTGTGGCAACCAATGCCCACCCCATTCCCCAATGCACCTGTGTAGCTGTGCATCACAATTCAAGACACACTCTGCCCGTGTTGGCCACCCCTTAAAATGAATAGGTTGCCGTGATACACCATTAATGAACCGAAGCACACGAAAATGCAGCGGGGCATAAACAAAATAGAAGGTAATGACAAACGTGACAATTTTTTTATAGTACCTCTGCCTGGCAATTCAAGGACATTCAGAACCCATTTTTCTATTCACTGATAAGTAAATTTTTTAACAGTATAGGTTGCACGTTTTAACATTTGTGTTCGATTATGAAAAGCATATTAAGTGCTGTAATGCAGTATTAAGGTCATTAAGTTTTAACGAGAACAACTCTAGTAAAGAAAGAAAGTAATCAGATGTAAAGTACTTTCCAGTCTCTTCCCATGTAAATGTTAATATGTCGAATGTAAATTATACATATAACAGATGGATTTTATTTCATAGGCTTGAAGCCCATTCACAGAAATGTTGGCATTGTGCTAAAGTTGCTATTAAAGCAATTAGCATGGAGGTGCATTATTAAAGCTAATTGTTTAAAGCTTAATGTTAGGGTGAAAGCCACTCTTTGACTTTATGTCTTTAAAAATCTGAACTTTAGATAATTGTCTATATAATTACCAACCTATTTCTATTGAAGAATAGAGAATTAAATGAACTTTAGACAATGTGTTGAGCCCTCTAAAACTTCTAGGTGACCTTTTCGGAATATGCACTAGCTACCCAAGCTTGTCTGGCAGTTGTGATCACTAATATTCTAGATATTCAGTTGTGGACCTGCATTTCATCTAAAATTTTGTGCAGTGGAAAGATATTTGTTCAGGGGCCAATGGATTACATTTAAGTTTGTTGTTCTTAAAGTGCCATTTGTTTTTTAAATATGTTGAATTTAGATTCAAAAAGTTTAGAGAAGTTAAAAACCACAAAATGATGCAATTGTGATTTGGTATATCTTGCCATTCATTATATCTTGTACATACAAATATACATACATACTTTGACACTTTACCATGAGCATTATATTGTATATTACCTTGGTCTTTCCAAAAATTTAGTTTACAAAGCAAAATTACCTTCATTATTTTTGATGGTAAAATTTGGATTATTGGCCATTTCTGGGAGAAGGCTGTAGAAAAAGTAGTGTCCATTTCTAGGATCATCTTTGTCTATAGCGCTGACTGTTTGAATAATCTGTAAGAAAAGTAAAACATGTTTAGCATGTGGAATTTGAAAGAGGTGATTTTGAATATCCCTTCTTAGTAAATTAGAGTTGATTTTATCATTTAGTTCAGTATGTATACATTCAAAAAATCCAATCTTTATATCTATGTACTTCTGATATGGATCATGACCAATAAAATAATAAAATAATATAAACAAAATGGAAACACATTGACACACTGTTGATCAGCTCAGTTTAATACATGGGTTAAACTTGTGAAAATTTGTTTAATATGAACTACAAAATAATTTCATTCTACTTAATTGCCTTACTTTTAAGATTCCATTGTACTCATTTTTTTCAAGGTCTCTGTCAGGAGATGCTTATGAAGCCAGCAATGCTGTGCGCCACGGCAATATCTCTTCCCATTTATTCTCTCCAGCGGTGTCAATTGCAGCAGCAAGGAAATAGCAGCATATTCGGTTTCCCTTTAGGCGTGCAGCCTGAAATGAACTTTCTCGGCATCCCCAGCACAAACTCCAAGGCTGTGCACAGCTGAAAGGGATTTCAGGAGCCGATTAGTGCTCCTGTGCTGCCATTGGTTGCTGGGGCTTTATAGCCTCTCTGCTCCCTGTGATCTGTGCGTTAAGCTAGGTTTACTTGCTTCTGGTGTATTCGTCTGATTTACTGATGCTGACTTTTCCTGTTTCCGATCCTGTGAATTCATGCTGCCTGGGCTAACCTTTTGCCTGTGACTGGTTGTGTCTTATCCTTGTGTACCTCATCTGGTGGATGGATTACCTGTGTAAGATCTCTTGCTCTGTATTCTGGACTTGTCTCTGTTGGAATCTAGGTAATGCTTTATCTGTGGGCTACTGGTCCTATGCCGGCCTTTCCCCGGGCCCCATCCCTTGCAGTCCTGGGGGCAGCTGTGTGCTGGGAAACGCATACAGTCTCTCAAGGCTGAGTGGGGGCTTCCTTTAGGTGAAGAGTGCAGCATTAGATTGGGGGACTCGTGTCTGGCGAGTACTATTGCTGGACCAGGGCCTTACAGTATTCTAGTTTTTGGTGAGCAGCTGAGATTCAAGTAGTTGCTTAATAATATATTTAAATTATTTGACTTCAACATCAAATATCGATCCAACCCAAGTAGCTCTGGTCATGGTATGAAGCACTACTACAGTAGCAAGGCATCCAGTGATAATTGTGGCTAGATAACAACATGTGCAACATATTTACCAGTCTTGATTGGCCATGCAATGGTTTAAAGTAGTACAGGGGAAATGGAAGAATACCAAAGGGGGGAGTATTACCCTCAAATTGTTATGGACATTTTATTAACAAATGCAAATACCTATTTCAAGTCATACTGAGTCTTGTGCATAAATTGACTGATTTTTACATCAATAGATTCCTGTTGGCCTGTGTTCTTTTAAATATGTCTGGCCTATTGGACACCAGTTCAATGTATGTAACCCTCCATAACCATAACCTTTTTGCCAACCCTGATCAGCCACATTTAGGTTAAGCCCCATTTAAGTAGACAGACATTCCAATGTTGTTTTTGATTTAAAATGTAACTGGTATGGAAATGTTGATCAAAAAATAGTGCATAGTAAATTACATGATGATCAATAGCAGTAAAAACAATGCATAACTGCTGCCAAATGTTTAGGGACTGGTTAGAGTGAGGAAAGAATAGGACCTCCCCTCAATACCTGTTCCCGTTACGCCCTGCTACAATTAAACATACAGGGCGTCACCTGGACAGGAAATGAAGGGAAATCTCCCCAGTGGTGATACATCAGACAGCTGATAGACCTGACAGAAGCCTTAACTCAACATCATTCTGCTACATGAAGGTAAAAAAAAAATTGGAGCTTTATTTTTAAATTACAACTATTTTTACATTAAAGGATACATATAGACTTTATAACATGTTTTCCTTTTTTTTTCACTTTTTCCTATTTACTAATAGCTATACTTTAAGTTTACTCTGTACAATAAGGTCAGTGGATGCATTCACGCACCAGCTGCTATCTACAAGACTAACGTGTATATACTTCTAGGAAAAAAAGCTAGATTTTTAAGAGTGCACATAGCATTGCCTCTTGGATCCTTCCAGCGGTCAAGCACATACCTCTTAACGGATGTGCATTAGACCCCTGTCAGTGAATTACAACCCTTTCAAACTCCCATAGGTTCTCTTCTTTGTTTTCTAGCTAGACCACATGCAGTACAAGCCTAGGGGTATTTTGAAAGCTCTGTAACAATAAAACCCCATTACGTCAATATACTAAAACGCACTACAACCGACGTGCTTCATAAAAAATGTATCATCTCTCAAAATTAGTTCACTGATGGAGGATGTCAATAGGTTTTGCCATCTCTAGCTTTAAAGGATTTTAACCACAGGGAGAAAAAAAGAAATGAATGGGAGGATGAGCTGGATTTAGGAAAAAGAAATGAAAACACTCTGCACAATAAACTGTAATTTTGCTCTCAGCTTGTGATGTCTTCTGATAATTGGCTAATAATTATTACAGTCACATAGAGTGTGTTCCCAGGACGCCTACTGTTGATGGTGTATGAAAGGAATGTAAATAGACAGAAAAAGACATATAGATCTCTTAAATAAAAATGCATGAACTGAATCTAAGCTGACTCAATTATTGGCAGGGTAATTGATACTCAGTTTTTTTCCTGCATTACATTGGCCATGCACAGATATTTTGTTTAAACTGGTTAAGGATAAGCAAACAGGACTCGATTAGGAGTGAGGAAAAAGACAAATGTTTAAAATTTGCTCATTTGCTGCATTTTATTAAAGAGGACCTAGCAATACATTTTTACATGGTATAAAAGGGTAGATAAGTAAAAAAAGTGTTTTTTTCCCGTTAACATTATTATTTTTTTTTTTTTAAAGAAGGGCCTCCCCTTCTTTTTAAAAACCTAAACATTTAAAACCCTAAACAATATTTTTATTTTTCCAAAGAAGGGGAGGCCCCACCCTTCTGTCTTTACTGCTGTGGCAGTAAAGACTGACTGGGAAGCCTGCAGCTTTCTGGGATGCCTATGTCACATGTCCCAGGAGACTTCGGGCTGCTCTTTCTGCACATGCCTAATCCCAGGCATGTGAACAAGGGACTTTTACAATGTAAAAAAAAAAGTGCCGATCCCATGCATGTGCATCTGACTTTTTAAGTATAGATTGTGTAATGTGCCTAGGTTTGGTTCACAAGGCTGTTTAATGAATCCTGAATAATGTCCAAGGAACCTACACTTAGCAGTGCATTTACCTAAATTTTATGGGGTGAAGGAAAGCTATTTGAAAAAAGTAACATACAAAAGCAAAAAAATAAATTCAACCAAAGCTATTGGAAAGTTTATTTTTTAAAAATAGAGCTAAAGCCCTCAAAACATATAAACTGGTCAATACCAAAACAGTTAAATGGTAAAGTTTATGACCTTTTTTCTTCCAAAGCACCATACTGTGTTGTCTTAAAAGTTTAGCAAAATGTCACAAAAACATTTGAAAGCTATAATCCTACATACCATGAACCCCCTCCTATCTATTTTGTGCTTCAACTCCTCCAGGATGGTCTAAAAAAAAATCCTGACCTGGTTGGCCCCAGAGTGGAACATTTTTAGTCATGATTACTTTTTTAAAGTTATTTTTAGTTTTTTTTTAGTAATTTATTTTTTACTTTCCTATACTATCTTTTTTAACAGTAAAGTAAGAATTTGTTCAGGGAAATCAGCTTCAAGTGTAACTTAAACCAGTGCAGGTCTTTCTTATGCATTTGACATTACTACCTCACAGGTAAAGGCCACTGCAAAGACCAAGGTCCCCAAACCCAGTCCATTGAGCTCTGCAGCACAGAACTTTTTAAAAAATTCTGAAATGGCAGCTGCTCCTCATTGAATCGCATAGGACCCTTATTAACATAATAAAGTAGCAGTGGTGCTTAGAACACAGTTGGCTGTCAACCCTTGGTTGTAGACAGTTGTTTGTCCTTCAGGAGATTTTTTTTACAGATCTGTGTCCATATGCAATGCACAAAGGGAAGTGTAACCCAACAGATCTGCTAATGTACATTTTATATTCCACTCTATTCACCATTCAAAAAATAAATTAATAAAAATAAATTACAACAGCCTGTAAAATATAGAAGTTATGTCCTGTGCACGCTTGTTACCTAGGCAGTGCATGTGGACAGATATAGGTTGTAATGAGATTGAAGGACAATATTAGCATCCAGATGTAACAAAGGGTGAAAAAAGAATAAACAAAAACACAAAATGTGCAGATTTTGTGTTGAACCCAAGCTAGTCCCAACCATTAGATTTCTGATTTGAAATCCCAGCATATCTCAAAGCTCAACTTCAGGATAATGTTTGTTTTGTTTTTACACCCAACTCCTTTTTCCCTACCTATAAAAAAAAGTCTTTTTATATATTTATAATCGATTGTATGTTGTTTCTTATGACTTAGTTGACTTCATACAAAGAATAGCGTCTTACTCTTAGTTTGCGGAAGGATTGGGCCAGTGCCAAATTTCTATTTCTACCTTTGGTAGTAACAATGTTTTCAGTGATTCAGTCTCCACAGAAGGTAATTATTGGCTGTGGGTAGAAGATCGTACATACCCCCACAGGTAAATGTGACATCACGTAATCGCCCTACCCAAGACAACTATATAGAGGGGAATACGTTGCCAGGAGCCTGGTCACAGTGCATTCATACAAGGTGACCATGGAGGAGTTCTTTGGAAGAGTCAAATAATCTTTCTAAGAACAAAAAAAAACATTAGATGGATTCGTTTAAATGGATTTGGTATTCAGTATTGAATGTTTATTTGGAAAATAAACATTTAGAACAAAAAAGAAGAAAATCACAGTGAATATGATACATTGACTTTGAGAAGGTATGCAAAAAAGTAATTAAATCTATTATAGTTTCCTGGGGAAACACTCTAAGTTATTGCCTTTAGCATACCACCATTTCTCTTTGCACTGCTATCTTAAGAATGAGCCTAATGCTCTAAGCACCTTTACTGTCAGTGAACAGGTTAAATAAGCTATTAGGAGCACTTGTGTGCTCTGTGCAATGCAGGTAGCCTGAAAGCTCATATATGAAACATTCTTTGGCCTTTAAAAGCATCATCTTTACCTAAGAATCCATTGATTTTTCTCTTGGCAAATTCTATTTTATACTAGTTAACATGGAATGTTTCTTCCATCAGCTGAATTTCAATGAAGATCACAATGAGACCTCTGAATAGAGAAAATAAATGGCATGAACTATATGGGGACCCCTAAATGCCATTTGTAGCTTGGATTTATATGTAAAAGAATGAGGTATAAAACTCTCTGGGATTTCTGAAAGCATTTTCTATGATTGTCTATTAGTTACCACTTGTTTTTAAAGGTTTAATGGTATCATAGCTATATGATACCATTGTTATACAATTGATATACCATTGATATAGCTACAAAGTTCCACCCCTAAAAAAATCTCTTATTATATTCCAACCTAAAAAAATAATATATAATATATATATATAAGACCTGTAACTGCAGTAAAGAAAACCATACCCTAAACCTTCTATAAATGGCTGTACTGTGAAGAAAACTGGTTTAATCGTTTTACTGGGTAGACAAAAATACCCATCTTTCCAAATACAAAATGGCTCCTTATGTGGCTACCTGTGTATTTTGCTATTTACGTGGAGTTCATATTTTTTTAGTTATGAAGTCTTACAAAAAAGTTCCATCAGTACATCATAAAAAAATGTACCCCTAGCCACTCTCTTCGCTCCTCCAATGACCTACTAATGACTTTCCTACTCATAACCTTATCATACGCATGGCTGCAAGACTTTTCAAAAGCTGCCCCGCCTTTCTGGAATGGTCATCCTCGTCCTATTCGGCTTGCTCCTACTTTCTGCTTTAACAGAGCACTCAAAACCTTTTGTCTTTTCAAAACTTCCCTACCCGTCTTCTTCTGTCTCTTAAACCCCTACTACTCGCCCACCATTCCCTACCCACCCTCGTATTGTGTGATAATTCCCCCACCACCTAGATTGTAAGCTCTTCGGGGCAGGGTCCTCTCCTCCTCCTGTGTCACTGCCTGTATCTGTCTGTCACTTGCAACCCCTGTTTAATTTACAGTGCTGCGTAATAGGGATGAGAAATTTTAAAATTCGATCTCGCAGCAAATCGGGCCGTTCATGCTTACCAAACATGTAAGGGAGAACGGAGTGTGAAAATTCGGTCATTGAGATCTAATTTTTTTGGGACCTGCAAGAGCAATCAGTCAGTTCCGCTCCCCTGATTGCTTTTACAGCCCTGTAGTATGTGTTCTTGGATAGAGATTCTCTATCCAAGGACACAGGAGTCCCACGACTGTGCTCATCATGAATGGATGCAGCCGTGGGAATCATCCTGTGATGATTCCTGGGACTCACACTGACAGGAGGAGTACCATGGCTTCATTCATAAATGCAGCTGTGGGAATCCTCCTGTGTGCGATCCCCGGGCACTAGAGGTTAAATGAGATCAAGTGGTACTCCTCCTGTAATGATTTCCTTCATCTGATTTCCTTCATGGACCCATCCGTTCGAGGAAATTTTCACGAGAATGTCAAAGGCATCCTCACTCATCCCTACTGCGTAATATGTTGGTGCTATATACCCTGTTTTCCCCGAAAATAAGACCTACCCCGAAAGTAAGACCTAGCACTATTTTGTAAACCTGCCCTAATATAAGACCTACCCCGAAAATAAGACCTA
>NC_092866.1:15489688-15510804 GCF_032062135.1 Pyxicephalus adspersus | reverse complement strand
GACTTTCAACAATAAATGTGTACTGTAGTCTTCTTCATGGAAAAATAAGACATCCCCTGAAAATAAGACCTAGTGTGTTTTTGGGAGCCAAAAAAAATATAAGACAGTGTCTTATTTTCGGGGAAACACGGTATATACTTTTTATTAACAATATTAACAATAATAATGTTCCACATTTCAATGAATGAAACAAAGTTAACTTTTCAGAGCTACAGTCAGTCTTACCTGTCCAGGTTTTCCATTTTCACAAAGAAAAGCTTCATAGTCTGTTGCAAACTCAGGGGCATTGTCGTTAACATCGAGAACCTTAATTGAAACGGGCACTCTGGAGATCTGACTGTGGTTTCCTAAAGTCAAAAGAAGAACAGAAGACAAAGTTTAGCCATTCCTGTGACATTGCCACCGCATATATTTAAATAAAACAAGGCCTGTTTTATGCTTTTTAACTTGCTAATAGAATTGTATTAGCCGCTAAGTATCTGAAGTTAAACCGAAGGGAAGGAAAAAGCCAACATTTTGCATCTCCCGCATAAATCTTCAGAGAGCACATGGCATTCGTTTAGGATGGAGTTGATTAAGACCTTCGAGGAATAAATAAAACCATTTTGGAGTGATGATATTTACCCTATTCTACTGACACTATTTATTATGCATCCAAAATAGTTTTTAGAAAGAAGTATGCACTTTATTTGTTTTTGGCACTAAACACAAATTCCATTTGATTAGTTGTTTTGGCTTAAGATCTATTATATTAGCACAGCAAATGTCATAATGGGCTGCTATTTACAAAATATATCAATGATTCTTGACATATGCTTATTTGTATTTAAGCTGTGATAATGTAACACAAAGTGAAAACTAGGCTGGCAGTTTAAAGACATTATTCCTTCAAACAGTTCTCAAGATAGTCATATGTAGAAAAGCTTGGATCTATAATTCATGTGATCATGATTTTTTTTTTCATTTACACATCAGCTACAAAAAATCAAGTAGCACTTTTCCTGCTGCATCACAGACGTTAGATTAAACATTGCATTGTTGGGTGATTATTGGATATGGACAATTATTACTAATGTTTAATTTATGCATTTGATCCTTAGCTTCCAAAACTTGTAATATATATAAACAATTAATCAACACAGTATGAAACATGCCAAGTCAATAAACATTTGGAAAATCAATCTATACTGTTATGAAGTGCAAGTGATTATAATATGTCACCTTCTTTGGTGCAAATAAAAGCAACAACCGGTGGAGAGGTGGGGAAACAGTGAGTTAACCTCCAAAGAGCGAAATGATTTTCTCACAAACCATTTTTCTCTACTTATTTTTCTTGACTGATTTTTCATTAGTATTGCAATTAGCTAGTAGGTAGTATCTCAATGTCGAAGGGATTGATGCTATTGACTGGCGCCCATGTTCTCCAGATCTGAATCCAAAAGGGACCCTTCGGGGCATTATGTATATGTGCATCCAACTCCGTCAAGTAGTTTACCAGTCCAGTCCAAGACCTCTTCAATATCATAATCAGGGTCTGGGAGAATATTCTCCAGGGCACTATCTCATTAGAAGCATACTTGGACATTTTAAGCTGTGCATACAGGCACTGGGGGACCATACACACTACTAAGCCATTATGAGTTGATATGATAAAATACAGTTAGGTTCATAAATATTTAGACAGAGACAACTTTTTTCTAATTTTGGTTCTGTACATTACCACAATTATTTTAAATGAAACAACTCAGATGCAGTTGAACTGCAGACTTTCAGGTTTAGATCAGTGGGTTGAACAAAAGATTGCATTAAATTGTGAGGAACTAAAACCTTTTTATAACACAATCACTTCATTTCAGGAGCTCAAAAGTAATTGGACAAATTTAAAAGCTAAAAATAAAATGTTAATTTCTAATAATTGGCCATTCAAGAATATTCCACTTCTTTGTTTTAATAAACACCTGGGTTGCTTTGGCTGTATGTTTTGGGTCATTGTCCATCTGTGTTCTGAAACGTCTCCCAATCAATGTGACTGCATTTAGCTGGATATGAGCAGACAGTATGTCTCTGAACACCTCAGAATTCATTCGGCTGCTTCTGTCCTGTGTCACATCATGGATAAACAATAGTGTCCCAGTGCCATGGCAGCCATGCACGCCCAAGCCATCACACTGCCCCCACCATGTTTTACAGATGATGTGGTATGCTTTGGATCATGAGCTGTTCCACACCTTCTCCATACTTTTTTCTTGCAATCATTCTGGTAAAGGTTGATCTTGGTTTCATCTGTCCAAAGAATGTTTTTCCAGGACAGTGCTGGCTTTTTTAGATGTTTTTGAGCAAAGTTCAATCTAGCCTTTCTATTCTTGAGTAGGAATGAGCGAGTTTTTAAAACTTGATCTCGCGGCAAATACGGACCTTCTCGCTTACGGAAATTGTAAGCAAGAATGGCTAGCGTAAATTCACTGATCGCGTTCAAATAAAAAAAAAAGAAAGATTGTGGGCTGTGCTGATCAATGATCAGCTTAGTGTGCAATCTCTGGCACTAGAAGTTTAATGGGTTACACGTTTCCCCTTTCAAAACCTCTAGTGCTCTCTGATTGGCTGAGGAAAGCTTTCCTCAGCCAATCAGGGATCACTAGAGGTTTTGAATGGGGATACTTGACCCCAATTAACCTCCAGTGCCGGGGATCACAAACAGGATTCTCAGGGCTGCAAGAATGATTGCAGCTCTGAGAATCCACTGCGATCCTGGGGCACTAGAGGTTACCTAACCTCTAGTGCCCGGGTATCTCCTCAATGAATGCGGCTGTTGTGAAGGGGTTTCTCTTCACCATGGAAATGATTCTGCGATCATCCATCAAGTTTTTTTCAGTTTTTGCAGCTTAAGGATGGCTCGTTTCACCTGCATGGAGAGCTCCTATGACCGCATGTCTGTTCACAGCAAAATCTTCCACATACAAGCACCCCCCCTCAAATCAACTCCAGGCCTTTTATCTCCTTAATTGATAATGACGTTACAAAGGAATTGTCCACACCAGCCCATGAAATAGTCTTTGAGTCAATTGTCCAATTACTTTTGAGCCTCTGAAATGAAGTGATTGTGTAAAAAAAAGTCTTTAGTTCCTCACATTTTTATGCAATCTTTTTGTTCAACCTACAGAATTAAAGCTGAAAGTCTGCAGTTCAACTGCATCTGAGTTGTCTCTGTCCAAATATTTATGGACCTAACTGTAGAATGCAAATTCAATCACTCTGTGATTTGAGTTTTTGATTTTGATTTTCAGTGTGACGTTTTGTAATCCAGCCCTCAATGGGTTAATAATATGGTTTACATTAGTCTTTCTTACATGAAACTGTTGTTAATGATTTATACAATGTATACTAATAAGGCAAATTATGGTTGGCCACAAACTTTAAAACATTACAATAATACTGTAAATTCACAGTAATAACACATTAAAGTTATCATGAGCATATACAATGCTCTTTGCTCTTTTTATTATTTGTCTTTTTTATTTATTTCTGCACAAGAGAAGTAAACAGCATGGTAGCCTGGCTGGGATTAATTCCCTAACGTCTATTTTATCAATCAAATTCATCCGCCGAATGCAATTTCCTCTGACAACTGCTACGAAAATAGAGAAGAGTGACTGGGATCATTTTTGATCTGCTCGTGATTCATTCAATGATTAGATCCGAGGTCTCTCCTCCGAATGAATAGCATCTCAGCACAAAATGTGTTAGAGACTTTCCTCTCCATATTAAAAGACACAGGATGTCAATAGTACCGGCTAAAAACATATTTCGGCTTTGATTTATGGAGAGTAAACAGAGTTTGATTAATGTGCTCTCCTAATTCTGTCTATTACGCTATCAAATTTTCCCCTTGGCGTTTTACGGGTATCTTCAATCTTGCTTTATTGATAAGTTAGATGTCTTGGAGCGTTGTTTTGAACATGACACGCCAATCTTTCTATAAATTTACAAACTAACACCTTCGTTAAAAAACATTACTTTAAATGGGCATTTTGTATTATAATGCTTCTGTGTAATTCTTTCTTAGATCACCCTAAGTCCAAAACCCGGTCAAGGCAAAGACTTTTAGAAGCGTCATCTTAAATAGACACCAGTGAGTCATCCGCCATCTTTTTTTGCTATAGGGTTCTGGCTTCCAATTTTTTTAAGTTCCCAAGTTCAACCACTTGCTGAGGCTATTATTGGGCAATCCCATGAATATTGCTGGCTTTTTGTTCTATATAATAGAGTAAAAAAAATACCGAGAGATGGTGCACAGCATGGTCCCAGGACAAAAATGAACTGCTGGGTGAATTAACTCAAACCAAAAATTGTCCATTCTTTTAAGGAATAACTATTTAAAGGTAACTGTCATGCTATTGATTTGGATTCAGTGCTTTGTAAAGCACATGGTAATTCCAAAAAGCATGCATGTAAATGTAAGTATCAAATGGCTTTTTGCAGTCCCTGTATTGCAGAGCTGGTGGGGTTAAGGAAAAAGCAGCACAAAAAATGATTTAGTTAAATCAGACCCCTTCCCCTTCATCTTAACTGCCATGGCAGTAAAGAATGAAGTGGAAACCCGCAGCCTTCTAGGATACATATGTCACATATCCCAAGAGGCTGCTCCTTTTGTGTATGGCCGACATAGGGCATGTTTCAGACGAGATTTAGAATGTAAATGCATGCACAGTGCCATTAGCACTTTTTTTTTTACAATTTTAGGAAGACGCATCACTGGATCTTACACCTGTGCAGTAGGTGACAAGAACAGACCACGTAAGAAGAACAAATCACATGGTCGCTCACACTGTTCCGTCTGCACCTGAAGGAATAGAGACGGTGTGGGACCTACTAGACTGTGGAGGGATTAAGGGCTTTTCAGTAAAGGTGTTTTTTGGGGTGAAAGTTCCACTTTAAGGTGCTGGCAGAGAGCATGTTGCTTCTCTTTTCACTGTCCAATCATAGGCTGAAGCACCTAGTTAGGCAATATAAGTACTGTAGTAACAGCTCCAGAGCTCTATTGACCTATACATTTTTTATCTAGTAATTTTTAGCTGAATTTATATAGAAGTCTAACTTTTCTTTTAAAGAAATCTCTGAATATTTATTGCATTTTTTATTGCTCCTGATCAATGTGAATAGAAGCCAAATAAAACCAGGCAACTAGCATTTTTAGAATAAAGCCAACCATGGTATCCCAAATATTCATGGTATGGTGTACTTTAACACACCTACAGCACACTTCCCCAGTGGTTTTCCCATACATCAACACATGCATGTCAATGTGCAGTATTTTGTCCATTATTACCATACATTGCAAATGCACCCAATCACAATGCACAGAACGTCATCAAAAATATAACATAATGAATTATAATAAACCTACAGAATAGATGTGGTTAAAATTGAATACTATCTAGAGATATTTAGAGGATATGTCTTATGTATTATTGTGTTTCTTAATTAAATATAATTCTTTTTCCTAAAGCCTTTTTTTTAAATGTAGAGTTCCCCTGTAATGTATTGTAATATCTCGGCTTAAACTCCTGATATCAGCTTTTTCAATAGCCAATAACTAACCAGCAGAAAACAAAACCCACATACAATATAACTAGCAACCAGAGTATTCCAAGGTCATGAGCTCTCATTACTGATAACATCCACCAATCACCGGGACCTTCATAGGTCAATAAAACCGTCCCCAGGCTTCTGTTATTGCAACTATTCTTATTAATTATATGCTTATCTGAAAGCAACACCTATGATAACTTCTCAGCTGTGATATTGTACATTTTATCATGGTTGTATTGCTGCTCTGGCATCAAAATGATGAACTTTGCAAGGCTGACTTTCATATAATGCAAAAAATAAAGATGCTATTGGAATAATATTATGGCTTAAACAAATGTCTTATCTGATGCTTGTGCTGTAGGACTTAGAAGATCTAATATGAATCATTTTGACTACTCTGTTAAGGGCTGCACAATTCAGCTGGTTGTTACAATTTCAGTGACTGTTTAACCTTCGAAAAGACAAAAGATGGCTTAAAACTTTTTGTGAGCTAGGAAATTGGAAGCCTACAAAGGATTTTGTTGAGAACCAAACAAATGCTCTATTATAATAAAAAATATATATTTTTTTACTTTATCTACTTCAGTGCAGTAGGGTTCCTTTTTCTCAATTTTCTATATATGTTTGACAATTGAGTCTGTTCAGTCTACATGAAACCTGTGCAGAAGAATTCAAGTGATGGCCTAAGTTTGCTTCCACCATTGATGACATCCATGTTATTGGTCAACATGAGTAAACATGTGAATCCAGAAAGTTTATCCTGCCTTAAAGTAGAATAATGGGCGACATCATAAATGATATTTATGGTGCAGAAAGCCTCTAGAATTTTTCAGTATTTTTTGTATTCAGAGCACATATAGACAGACCCAAAATGGAGTGAGGAAAAGGAGTGTAGGAGAAAGGCCTGCATGACCGGGGGGACAGCGAGCAGACAGGAAAGGGTTAAAAGTATTTTTTTGGTGTAAGGAAAAGGTAAGGCTAAGGAATGGTAGGTAGGCAGAGGTGAGGGGGGGGTTAAAGTGATAAAAAAAAGCAAGAAGGTAGAGGGGTGGTCACTTGATTTTTAAATTGGAAGGGAAAACCTCTTGTATCTTTTGGGGCAGTTTAGGTCCTCAGGGGTAATCTGTTTTTGGTGGTGTTATCAGTGGGGTTGTGAAATCCATCTTCAGTGTGGAGTCTCCAGATTGGTGTGAAGGGGAGTTTAAACCGGTTTGGGGTTTGGGCAGCTGGGACAATATTATCTGTTTTGGTGCAGGTCCTATGTGGTAGGGTGGGCCTTCAAGGACTGGCAACCAGGAAGGGTTAATGGCAGTGCTGGGACAATATTATCTGTTTTGGTGCAGGTCCTATGTGGTAGGGTGGGCCTTCAAGGACTGGCAACCAGGAAGGGTTAATGGCAGTGCTGGGACAATATTATCTGTTTTGGTGCAGGTCCTATGTGGTAGGGTGGGCCTTCAAGGACTGGCAACCAGGAAGGGTTAATGGCAGTGCTTTGTGCCTTAGAAAATGGACTTTTAATCTATTAATATATTAATATATAATCTATTAATATATGGTTAATTCATGGTAATGGAAAGTTATTTTAGATGTTATTTATGCTTTTTATGTTGTAAAATGTTAATGTTTGATAAAAATTTGTTAATAAAAGGGCTGCAGGCTAGAAGTCAAATTAGTGATAAATGAGTACATTAAAGTAGTAGAGCTTAGTCATGAATACATTCCAATCCTACTTACAGGATGACAGTGGAATAGCAACCTAATAAAAGTGTAATCCCTGTGGTTTTCCCTCCAGTAAGCACACTCACAGTGTTAGCCTGACAACACTGTAAAAATTAAAAGAGCCCTGATGGATCCAAAGTGCTAGGCCTTAATCGCTCTGACTGGTACGGTTCTGGGAAATTTAGGAACCGTATTTATGAAATTAAAATGGAAATAATCTCAACTACCTTTATTCTACCAATATCTTCACCAGTTTTCTTCTGGTTTTGGGTCTTCGGCGACCTGGATTGGCCAGGCTGGAATGCAAAGTTCCGTTCATCCATCCCGGTACATTGATCATAGTGTACATTCCAAAAATGATGGTGAACTGGCAGGTATGTTTGTTTTTTTGAGAAACAGACCAAACCTTTTCCTTCTACAATAAAGAGCCTGCCTGCTCACAGTTTTTTATTGTTAAGGTTTAGTTCCGCTTTAAAGGTACTTATTGCATCTGATGTTGAACAATAAATGAATCAATATTCATTTTTTTTCTAGACGCTCTGATACATTCCTGTTTTCTTGTTAGTCTAAAAAGTGTAATGTAATGTAAGGAAAAATCAATTTACATCCTAGTAAGAGTCTGATTGGCTATTTTGTTGAATAACCTCCTCAATGAACTATATATCATAAAAATATGCCCAGCCCTTCACACTGCTATCAATCTGCTTATAGCCATATGTATATATTTATTTGTTGACAGTCAATATGTACAATAGTTTCTAAGTGTTTTTTGAGGATGTGAAAATGTATTTAACTCTCTGCTTTCCAAGACAGTGCTCACCCAGACCCTCCAGCGACAAATGGAATGACTCCAAATCTTTTCAGATGAGTCAGTGAAGTGTGAAAGGCTGCAGCCCTCTTCCCTACTATGGGCAAGTTGATGAGTCCCTAAGAAGGATCAGGCTGAAGGTTTATTATAAATGACTACAATCCTCTGGTTTTGAATGCATTCGCTTTATGTGTCAGCAGTGCAGTCAGGCAGCAAATAGCTCTTCAGATTGAAAGTACAGAAAGTTGATGTGTTACTTAGTGTATTCTCAGAGACTGCTGGCTTTCCTACATGAAGAGGCTGTGGTCTGGAAGCTTGTCGTACCTATCAATTTTGAACCATGTCTCAAGGGCAAATTGATCGTCCAGATAGAAGAACAGAGTGAACAGCATGTAAAGCCTTATATAACACATAACTGTGTGCTTAGGAAGATGCAGACAATGCCTTTAAAATGTATAATTGTACTGTACTGGTGAATATGCTGGGTGCTTTGCCAATGTCTGTATTTTGTTTTTTTGCGTCCAGAGATTGGTAGAAAAACTGGTCATCTGTATCACTATAGCCCACTATACCTGGAAAGGCCTGAATAAAGGTTAAGTGCACTTGGATACTGATCTCAGGGCCACAAAAACACTGGGGTATATGTATTAAAGACCCTTAGGCTGTTCACTTGGGATAGTTTAGTTGATGTTGTGAAAATCCCCTTTGCAAAATTAAACAAATAAACTTGTGCATGAACATGATTGGATGGGCTTTATCCCATTCCCCTGCGGAGTAATCACTCTTTGCTAAGTGAGTCACCTAAACACTTATAGTAAATCAACCCCATTGACTTTAAATACCAATAGCTGAGTTTTTTTCATCCTTTTAAATAAATTTTGATAGAATTTTTGGTAACTGTTTAAGCAGGCTTGTGATTCACACACATTTTAGTGACTTACTTTTGGGTATTGCAAATAATATCAGAGTGATGACTAGACAATATCAGAACATCAGCACACTGATAAGATGTATTTGAGGCGTTGGTGATTTTTCAACCCAGTTGGGTGTTCACTTTCAATGGTAGACCTCCTGCGGCTGCAGGAAGCTAAAGGTAAGATAGAAAAGATGGTATTTCAGCTTACAATGCTCTTTTCCACCATCATGAAAAATCACACACCTATACCTTAAACTATCCTGACTACATTGCCTTAAAAAAAAGTGCCAATAAGAAAAACTCCTAAGCAAATATTGACTTTCTGAATTCTTGCACCTTGGAAGGAGCAAAACCCATTCCTATAGTTATACTCCAGTCATGCACGGGCAAAAATTTTTGAGTTCAGACAAAAATTCCATCTGTTTGACCCTATTGTTATTTTGTATTTTTTCATCTTCTTGAAAGATTTGTTTTAAAGAATAATCTAGCAGTGGACATGTCTTTCAATATTTCTTCTTATTTTATATTCTCACTTGACCCCTCCACCCCCCACCAACACATACAAACAATGTGCTTTGTCTTTATGCTTATTTTTCCATTAAGCCATATAGCCTGTCATGCATAACATATTATTTATTTCAAGTATTTTCTTTCAAGTGTCAAAAGCCAGCACTTATTCTAAATTATGTTAATGTCACCAATGCTTGAAAACCAAAGAAAGAATACATTATCAGCTACTTGGCTGGTTGCAAAATACTATTTGTATGACTTTTTGTTGTTATGTTTTCTGTTTATTTGTAAGACCTTTGTACATGTAATATATGGTAAATGTTCTCCTACTGGAGAGTAAATGTGATGGAAATAGGGCTTTTAACAAAAAAAATAAGACCCATTTAATCACTGGATTTGTGGTTGACAGTTTGACAGCAAATTTTACATCCAGTAATAAAGTTTTCTTACATTTATAAAGTTATTGGTGAATGATTGTACGTTTTATGTACAAAAGCAAGCTGCAAGCTTAACTAAACCCACACAGTTTACCCTTTTGGGGTCATAGACCAACACTGTGTATAAATCAAATGATTTAAGATGTAAAATTCCTTTTTATTTGCAGGCCTTTGAGAAGCTTGGTGGTTGAATAATGTTTTCCAGTTTTTGGGTAGACAGTGGTTTACATGATTTAGGATGGGCCGTACTATTTGATTTGTGTTACAAGAGTCCGGAATACTCGTCTAATATACAATCTTAGAAAATTGATTAGGACAATCGTTTAGTTTAGGGTAGTTAGGATAGAATAGAGTAGTGTTACAACCCTTGTTTTATTCTGCAGCTATCCAGCTTTGTAAGAAGAAAGGAAATCTCTCTAAGTGAACATAGTTTTCATCCCAGAGAGTTTTTCTGTGAACACTGAATGATAACCACTCATAATGTTGGTTTTTCCCCTATAGTATGCCTTAGTTAAAATGGTTACCAGGACAAATAAAAAGAGTAATCTTCACAGAGGGAAACAGAAAGCCATCATAAAGCCATCATATAAAATCAACTTTTCATCATGACAATGATAGTTAATTTTTAGTGTATATATGACCTGATGAAGCAGGGAAATCTAATGATACTGAGAAATGCGTTAGAACCTTGACAAAAATGAGTCTGGTATCAATAACCCTTATTTGTACCTACACTACTAAATACTCCTTTCATGCAGACTTTTTTTTATATTTATTGTCATTTTATATTAAATGTTTATAAATGCACATTGTAATGACTGGTTTTATTGTTTATCTGTTACTACTTGTTCATTTAGATCAATTTAAAGTCTCATCACCAAGGAGTTTTCTACTCTTTATCTTTTCTTTAATAAATATTGCATTTACATACATTTTAAATATAGCTTCATTGAATTTTTTTAAAACCTATAAACCATAATCAATAAGGTCTATCTCAAGCTAAAAACTTTTTATATTTTTCATAGCATGAAAGTTGGGGCTTTTAATGGTATCTTACTTGTACAAATATATCAAGAAAACACTTTGTAAACAAAATTGTTAAAAGCATAAAAAATATATATATCTTTGCATGATGACAAGAGATCAGTACTTTCCATATTACACACTGCTAAATATAACTAATCTCTTTGTACATTGCAGCTGTTTTGCTTACTTTAATGCTTTTAACAATTTTCTTGAGTAAAATAAAACAAAGTGGTTTTATTATATAATGGCTGATTATATTGTTATGTAGAAGCTAGATACCATTAAAGTCCTGGATAATGAGCAAAATGCATTTTTACAATGATGGAGGTTTTCTAAACATGGTGACAATTGTATCTATGTATATATTTATATATGTCAATCCTATATGTAACCACCATATGATTTGGTCTAGTGCCATTAAAAATGTTATATTTTGTTAAAGCATTTTTAAGAATTGATTCTAAAATATGTGTAACTGTTCAATGATTATTTTTCTTTATTACATAGAAAAGGTAAAATCCCTTTCGAACTTTCCGGGCAAATGTCACCCAAAAAGTAAAAAAAGTTGCAAGATGTACAGTCGGTCATCAATTTTGTATTTTTTTATTACAAGAGACAAACTAGACAGCGTTGGTTTTCTTATTATGTTCCATTTAATTTCCCATTATAAAAAAATGAATTCAGAAATAGTTTCACTAGGGCTGCCTTGCTCCCTTTGGAAGACTGTCATAAACACGTCTGCCAATTCATTTCCCTTGCTACAACGGTAAAAACATTACAAATCCTGGAGCATGTCAGAAATCCGTCAAAATTATTAGAAATGGTAATCGTCTGAAAATAATACATAATCGTTGGAACACTTTAGTTAATTGATACGCTTCCCAGGCCAGGAAATGGGATAGTGGGGCTGTTTTTCTACATCACTGAAACCTGTACTAGAAGCACTAGAGTGCCCAAAATAATTAAGTATTTTAGCTAGAAGATTAGCTTAATGCATAGCTTGGTCCATGAGCTCTGGGAAACACTGATGGATATACCGGGAGTAAATCTCTTCTCTCCCAGTGATTTCCATTACAGTCTGTCGAGGGTAACCCCAGTTTTATCTATTTTTGCTTTTACTAAAACCCTAGTGATTTAGATAATCATTATGAGTTTTAAAAGGTTTATTGACGACAGGAATTATATATTACATTGCTGACATTGCTTTTAATAGCTTAGAACAGTTTCATTAAGAGACAAATGTGAAGTGAAACTGAATACTAAACAGCTTTGTATAGTTTTCAAAAAATAGTAAAAGCAATACTAATAATTTAAATATAATTTGGGTATAATATGTGGTGAAAATACAATGCAGGTTTTCTGCCATCTATGTCTAATTTTAAAACTGTTCCTTTACTTTCTGTTCTGTTAACTCAACAGGTTATACAGTATGTAGTGTTGGTCGAATATGCCTCTGTTTGGTTCAACGACATTCAACGTTCACCAAAATGACACCAATATTCAAGTTGATTCATGGCCAAATCTGAATCCCGTTGAGAGAGGAAAACTTAACCAAAACTACATAGCATACAGCTCATCAAATCAGGCAAGTAGATTATGACCACCTCCCAGAATTTCTAAGCCATACTGTATGGCTATTCATACTAGCATATGGCCTAGGTGCAATAGGTTATAGCTGTAAATGTCTTCTCTTGCAGTTGTCTTTCTTTTTAGTATAGTTTTATCCTAATGACACATTATATAGGACTTTGAAAGTAGTTTGTTTTGTGTTTGATCCCTGGCAAATATTTAATAAATATAAGTATGTTTGTAACATACTGGTACTCTAACTATACCTGGCAAAAGCTATGATACAGCTTTGATGGGGACCACACATGAAGAAGATGTGGGGGAATAACCTAACGCATATTATGCATGCAAGCAACCCCTGTAAAAATAAAAAATTCAAAGAAGGACAGGGAGATCCAGATCCGGTCTATCCAGAAGAGGGGTTTTATAATAAATTAACATAAAGGTTAAGTACTTTAGAGAAATACAACAATAATCAACAATTTTATTCTATTTCAAATATACTAAGAAAGAAGGAGGCAAATTTTTCAACACAAAACATGTTGATGCCTATACTGTAGTTGCATACTGTAGAATTGTGGACTGTCTAAAGCAATTCACTACAACTTAGAGCTATATGATTATTTTGTTCTTTCCCTTTGGTCTGGCCTTAGACACAACACAATATATATCTATATATATATATATATATATATATATATGTACAATGAACTATCATGGATTTGGAAACTAGACTTTTGATTCTATAAAGATACATGTTCATATTACTACCCATTCATTGTTTTTGCAGATGTGTTCCTATGAACTAATTACAGAAAGTCTTTATAAAATTGCAACATTATGGTGCACATTTGCTTTTTAAAAAACATTTGCTTCTTAAAAAAAATATGTACGAAGGCAGAACCCCAGGCAATAAAACAACTAAAGACTTCTAAATTGCATCTTTGTTGCAGAAAACACAAAGAGTAAATCAGACTTCAGTGTGGTACTCCTAGAGCAATCATACCGCCGCTGCCATATATGGTTTTATTAATGGGCACATTCCTGTCTTCTCCGACACTGTGCTAAACATCTAAGAGCTCTCTGGTTGGTTTGTGGTGGAGTGTTCTACGTTATCAGAAAAGGTAAATGGGTTTTAGCCAAAATGGGAATTAACAATTAATGGATTCTCATATTTTCACACCTCTCTATCTCTCTTAAATTCCACAAGCCTGACTGTAAAATTGAAATTGGTTTCCCAGGGACTATTTTCATGCTGAATCCTATTTTTCAAATGTCAGAAAGGTAAGTAGATAGCGGGGATTTCAGCACAGCATCACCTATCATAGAAAACCCTGGAATAAAGTTTCAATTACATTTGGCCTGTGTGGATGGATAGAGTGAGAAGTCCATTTTACAGAGAAGTATTACATTATATTTAGAGGTTGAATCTCTTTGTTACCCTCCAGCTTGTCTTTTATTTTCATTAAACAGAATAAAGATATCATACAGCAGGTTCAACGACACACAGTCTGCTGATCTATTTGGGACCAGGGGATTAAAATAAAATATGAAGGCTCAGAAATTCAGGTGTTGAGCTAATTACTGAGAAAGTACTACGAAAAGTACAACTTTTCCGGAAAATATATTAAAGCACTGTAGCTTTTCGTAAAGTTTTCTTTATATTTTAATGCCCAGATATGTTGGGAAATGCATTTATCTGTGACATCCTAGGCTTTGTATTTGAAATGATTTACAGATTCGTATATTGACAGCTCATACCAATCAGCCGCGTATACAGTGCAACCATCAGCACCCCTCAATCTCCTTTTGCAGCCATAATACATTTATAAATGGCTTAGTGGGTATTCCCGGGTGGATGGTGTATATTTTCCTTAATTCCTAATCCGGAGACTCTACAGCTTCTGTAGGTCTCTACAACCAGAGAGCTTGTCTGTGCCAGTATATAAACATCAAAAAAAGAAAGTAATAGTAAAGAAATGGTAAATGGAGGACATGTTTTTGAAAAAAAAGGATACCTGCCTTATATAGCTATAGTTGTCTACAACTTACAGCTCATGGACCTAGATGCCTACAGTTCAACGTTTATATAGGATCTCATATGTTATCATGTGATTTTAAAATATTCTGCTATAGATTACATATAACATAGTTATTGTTTAGAAAAATCCTACACCCCTTTTTCTGATGATAGTAACTTTTAATTTACAATTAGATCGAGAAATATACATGATACAATCCATTTACATTCCCAAGTATAGTCATATATGTCGTGTGCTGCAAACTGCATTGCCGTAATCAGATATGCATGTGGCTGCGGCACAAATCTTCAAACAACAACAATTCAGGCAAAAGCGACTTGTTGCTTTTGGGAGATGCCCTGTGATCTGCTCCAACCATGAGCCCATTCATAAAATGATTCCCAACTTGGGAGCAGTTGGGACCATGGTTGAGCTGGCAGAAGAAAGCAGCGGCTCACTGCGGGGCTGAGGAGGCCCTTGCTTAGGCACGTTAGGCTAAACTTTCCTTTTTTCAGTTTAAGGACACTTTAAGCATGCCTTACATTTTAATTAAATATTTTCTATATACAGAAGTATCCAAAATATTTTTTATTTCCTTAAAGTTAAAGCAGTAGATTATTCTATAAAGCACACTTTTTGTATTTCACATATTCTGTTTGAGGGTAATTTAGGAAAGCAGCATTACACTTTAAACAAAACATTCCCTTCAGTATCTTTAACTAAGGCACATATATTTGATGAATACACTGGATGCTTGTGTATTATAGGTTTGTTCCAGGCATGCTACAGCTACTGTACCTCATTACAGTCAAGTTTTACATTTCGGCATTATCAAATTTTTACTTTTCCCGAACACTTCTATTTTTTACACTTCCAAAGGTTCACAAAAAAGATTGCCGAACAAAATAAAGTTTCTCCCGCTACTTGAAGATGGTGTAATGAGTGTAATCTCTTTGTACTTTACATCTATCCTGGCAGAATTTCAAGTAGGCTCCTGTTGTTATTATTATATATAATGTTTTATTTTTTTTTTATTTTTTGTGCTATCAGTGTGTAGCTGTAATTCCTGGATGATAGCACTGTGTCCCTAGACTAACTGGCTAGCGGGGAAATTTAAATGTACTGAGCGAGCAAAGAAGAACTGACAGAGTACAAAAATAAAAAGAGCACAAACAAAACTTCTATTTATCGCATGCAATCTTTTTTCATACCTTAACAACAGATAGGCAGCACAGATTGTGGCATGTGTGAAAGCAGACATTACGAATGAATGATCAGCCTATGCTAGAAAATGATGTGCTTAGTGAGTAGAGAATTTAACAGAAGGTGCTATTATCAATTTGTGCTTTAATCCTTGCCGTGCTATAGGGATTGATGAGGCATTTCACATTTTTCGAAACTTTCAGGACTGAACAGGTTAAGACATTAAAGGGGAATAAAGAATTTTAAAAAATAGAACAGTCTAATTAGGTATCTATACACAACAGTGCATTAAAATAAGCTTCAGGTGCGGGATACAGCCTTCATTGTCCTATACAGGCATAGCAGGCATCAAGAATTAGCAGTGCCCAGCATGATGTTAAGTTGATAGATAGGGCCGCGGAAGGAGCTATACATTTTCAAAGCAATTTACAATAATTATATAGCTTGAGAGAGTGTAATTCATTTTAAAGATTACCACTGCGTTTGAGAAAAGAAAGCACTTTCGGAATGTTCATTCTCACAAACGGATAGCAGAAGGTCTAACTGACATTTTAGGGGAGAGATGTAAGGAGTAGCATTTTCTGACATTTTCCATAGAGGAAAAAAAGAAAGAACGGCCTTTTTCTTTTAGCAGATGAATAGTTGAAGTGTGGAGAGACCATAAGACAACGTTTTGGGATTTTTTTTTACTTATTTTTTCATCTTTCTTTTTTTTCAATCTGAAAACCTTTAATGAGATATAATATACTAAGGACGAGGCAAATGTCTGGGAAGATTCTCATTTATTAAGGTCATGGTATAGCTAGTCATTGTGAACCACATTCAGCTGCACTTGTAATGTTGAAGGCGTTTCACAATTCATTCTTTTTAAATGAATAGAGGAAGTTACTTGAGTAAGTGAAGAAACCTAACTACTACTAAGTGAGGCAATTAGTTATTAAATATCTTTTAGGCCAGAGGTCCCCAACCCCCGGTCCTCAGCCTACTAGTGGGCTGTGGCCGTCTGACAGGTGGGCCCCGGCTCTGGCCAGTGCACCCACCTGCGGGGTCAGGAGAAGGACCCCGCTTGGGGGGGGGGCGCACAGGTCAGATCCACAGACCACATCTCCCAGTGACATCGCAGGTTCAGGGAGAGTGGACGGGTTCAGACCTGCAATAGGCGAGTGGGCCAGTTCAGACAAACGGCTCCCACCCATGCACGGTCCGGAGTCTTTGAGATGTGCAAAAGCTTGGGGACCGAGCTGTTATAAGCGAGATATTGGATAAAAGGTTTACCATATTGGTATGCAAAATCAGATATTTACCCTAAGCTTCACTTACATTGGGTACAATATTTACATGGTGCTTGCATGTTCTTACTGTTTCTAAAATGGTTGTTCTCCGCATTTTTCCGAAAAGTATGCAGGTTCAACATTTGGGTCCTTTTAAAACTTGTGGTGGAAAACTGCATGGTTAGCAATTTTACAATACACTATGGAGTGTTAAAGCTTGCTGTAAGTCAATGATTTCCATGCATTGTCCTTGCATTTGCAGTGGTGGTGCAGTCCTTCTTCCAGAATTGTCATGTTGTTTACAGGAACCCCACCATGACTGCAATGCAACTGTGTGCAGTCGTATGCACAAAAAGATTTCCAATTGCTGGGAGTGGTTGGGAGCTCACACGGGTCTTCAATACAACATTGCAGTCAACCACAACTCTATACCCCCTTATTGCATTGCCCAATCAAGCTAAAGGAACATTGGAATATAAGTTTCTTCAGCAGCAGGGACAGAAGGGGAAGGTTTCTATAAAAAAAAACAGAACTAGAAGAAATGTGTAGAGATGTACCTGTATAATATTGTGTTTCACTTGACTATCTACACATATAAAGGAAATCACAGCAGGCCCTTATGACAGTTATTTCTTCTATAACCCAACCCCAAGGTAACACATAAATAGGATTGACAACCTATGCAAACCTGTGTCTTTTCAGTGCAGGCTAGGGCATTATGTTTATTATAAACCCTCCTAAATAGGAAATAATCAACTTTCCTTCATTCACCTGATGCTTCATTCAGTGGGTAGGAGACTAAATACACACATATATATACTGTATATCCTGTATATGTATATTATAGTTTAGGTATAGGTTACAAGTCCCTTTACAGGCCTGACAAACTGTGTGGAATACAGATTTGCTCTGCTTTGACATGATGTGAATTTGAAAAGTTTGTTCTAGAAGAACTTTAAAATAAGAACCATTACCTTGTGACAACGTATTTCTCTCCTATCTATTTCTCCTAACCTGATGTGAGTTTCCACTTTACATAAAGTAAGTATCTCAATCACACTTCTTCACAGCAGCGTTACTTGTACAAATGTGCATGATACAGAAATTAAAATTCAAAGCATTGCGCTCCTTCGTCAAAATAAGACAGCCTTTTTTTGAAACCGTTGTATTGACATGCAAAGATGTTCTCCATTACATCGTAAGGTGAACTGAATTGTAAATGAAGCATGCTCAATCATGAATCATGATTTATCAATATAGCCTACTGTGCTGGAGCTTTTCTACATACAGGCTCCATCTATGATAAAGTTTTTTCCTTTTTCAAACTTTGAAGTATGCTTTTGACCCCACTAATTAATTATGACCCACATCAACACTCTAATACAGAACAAAAGATGAGAATTTTCCTTACCCAGTCCGTAGAACATCCTAAAATACTCTACGTAGAGAAAACTAGCCTGGGGCACCCCCCTGGTAGCTGCTGGCTGGAATACAGAGAGCATTTTAAATTGTCTGCTACAGATAAGATTTTAACCTTTTAGTTTCAAAGAGATTATTGCAGAGAGTGTGGGGGATACTGACACATATCATAAAATGAAGTTGTTAAAATGTGATCTGATTTGTTTGTTGTAATACTTTCAAAATAATAATTCAAAACTTTACTTTCTTGAAAGGTTTCCTTATTTTCTTGTAATACTAAATATTTTTTTATCTGCACTCTAGCCAGATAAAAAACACCAACTGGAATCTTTAAAAAATCAATACAGCCCATGTAAGCACCTGAAACTGCCTTTGGACATAATTGTAATATTTTGTAAAATAAAATCCAAGGTGGGAGAGGTAGCAATAGGGGCCAATTAGGTGTGCTACACATAGGCTTGCAATAAATAAGCTGGCAACAGATGAGCTCATTGTTCTGATTCTACTTTACTGTCTAGTTAAGGGTTTCTCAACTTTGTTAACAGAGGGAAACCCTTGACATAACTTTCAGATCCTCAGGGAGCCCCTACTATATTTACTATATACACAACCCACAGTATATTAGTGTGGTGGTCAATAGGAAGAATTCCTCTTACGCTGACCTGAGAAAACCAAATTTTTCATTGCTCAAATACACTTCATTGGTCAAAGAAACTTCTGGAGGAACCCTAGGGTTCCACAAAACCTTGGTTGAGTAACACTGGTCTAGAAACTCACTAAAGCCAAAGCATGTACAATTTAGGAAAAGACAGGTTACCAAGACGGTTCTGCTGTCTGGATTGATAAAAACAAACCCACCCTGAAGGTTCTTGTAAGCCTGAACTACTCAATCAACCAGTATTAAAAAAATTCAAATAATTTTTTACCAGGAAACTAAAACTTTATATACCCCTCAAATGTGCCACCGTACCCTCTTCTTGTCTCTCCTGATTGGAGGAGTCCTTCTCTTCCCAGTCTTACTATACTTGGCCTATCTCTTTAATTCGGGCATTACCACAGTCTCCTATTTTGTAGGTACAGTACCCTCTTAGGTATAGTTGTCCCCTCTTACCAGTGTTGATTTGATGGCATGGAAAAACCCAAAGATTAGATCTTCAATAAGCTATGCAATAAATATTTTTTTTAAATACTTTCATTAGCAAAATACTAGTAGATTAAACATCAGCTTTATTATGAGAACTTGTATGTAAAGTTTTAGCAGTTGGGCTTGGATTAACTTTAATTTCAAACTCCATTTTAAAAATTGTTTTGAATTTAACGGACAACAAGCTCAATGGTAAAGCAGCTGTTTCTTACAAGCATGCATACAAACATAGGCTAATTTATCCGACCATCGCCAGAGGTGACTCTCCTAATGACTTCAATAGTCCTTTACATAATTGGATTGTATTGATTTTTCTTAACTTGAATTACAGATTTGAAGGCAACACCATCTTGTCTTAATTTTCTATAAACAGCAAATGCATAGGAGATGGCAAATACAATGCAAAAGTGTAAACACGTGAATGCATAATGTTGTTTTCCTCAAACATTTGACAGCAACAGAGTTTTCTGGCTTTTTTGAATGGAATGCAAAATATTTGTAGCTACATGATCCTACATAATTGGTGTTTTAATTGGACACTTTCTGATTGAAAAGTAAATAAAAATGAGTGAACATGCTGCTTGGCACATATTTTTTAAATGATCATATGTGTATGCAGGGAACTTTCTTATGGTGCCAATTAAATCATATGGTAGAACCTGATCTGAAATGTAATTAACTCTTCTGGTTTCACCTTCAGTAATAGCATGCCAGAAAAAAAGAAATTCAACTCAACAACCCATATGCTTGGGCATCATTGAACAGTTTTGCAAAGTAAGAACACATACATTACGTCCAGCTGTTCCTTACTAAATGAACTTGTAAATTGAACAGCAAAAATTGTACCTATAGCCAAACGAGGAATAGGGGAGAGTTGGAGACTATAACAAGTTTTTATTGGCTGTCTGTGCTCCCACAGACAAGAATTACTCTGTTTGTCCTGGCTAAAATCTATTTAACCGTTCACCAAGTCAGGTCATCAATACTAAAAGTTCCTATACTTGTACTTTAATGCCATTGAGTAGTTTAACATTAACCAACCAGAGAGCTACATCCAGTATTTTCCCAAACTACTTCTTTACCTACAAACAGTGCAAAATAATAAAAATAATGTTAATAATTGTGAGAAAAAATTGACTGGACCAGGTTTATAAAGGCAGTTGAGGGAAACCTGTTCAAATGAACAATGGAGACAACCATTGCAGACCACTGTTTCTAAAGAAACAAGGTCCATAGTTGTGGATGTGATGGGTGTAGTATTGTAATACACTTACTATACATGGTCTTCCCTGATCTGTATGATTGCTGCATATCATAAATTAAAGAGTTTTGGAGAGACAAACAGGCATATGAAAGAGCAATGGTAGGCTCTGTATTTCTTCTAGTACTAGTTACTGTAAAATTAATAAAAAATATTTGAGAAAATAGGAATTAAAATTCTACTCATACTCATTACCATACACCGTTGTTTCTCAACCTTTTTA